>NC_072428.2:5457045-5760075 GCF_028878055.3 Symphalangus syndactylus
CCACTACTACGCTCTTAGCGCTCCAAATGTCCAGTTGCATTTTCTACAGAAAGAGTGTTCAGATCTGCTCAATCAAAAGTATGGTTTAACTCTGTTAGCTGAATGCACAGATCAGAAAGAAGTTTCACCGAATGATTCTGTGTAGTTTATATTTGAAGACATTCCTTTTTCCACTAGTACCCTCTTAGCGCTCCGAATCTCCACTTGCATTTTCTACAAAAAGTGTGTTTCATAACTGCTCAATCAAAAATATGTTTTATCTCTGTTAACTGAATTTACAGATCAGAAATAAGTTTCACAGAATGCATCTGTGTAGTTTTTATTTGAAGATATTCTTTTTCCCAATGTAGGCCTCTTAGCGCTTAGCATGTCCAATTGCAGTTTCTACAGAAAGAGTGTTTCAGAACGGCTCAATCAAATGTAAGGTTCAACTCTGTTAGTTGAATGCACAGAACAGAAAGAAGTTTCACAGAATGCTACTGTGTAGTTTATATTTGAATATATTCCTTTTTCCACTATTACCCTCTTAGCGCTCCGAATGTCCACTTGCATTTTCTACAGAAAGAGTGTTCAGAACTGCGCAATCAAAAGTATGGTTTAACTCTGTTAGCTTAATGAACATATCAGAAATAAGTTTCACACAATGCTTCTGTGTAGTTTTTATTTGAAGATATTATTTTTCCCAATAGAGGCCTCTTAGCGCTCAGAATGTCCAATTGCAGTTTCTACAGAAAGAGTGTTTCAGAAAGGCTCAATCAAAAGTAAGGTTCAACTCTGTTAGTTGAATGCACAGAACAGAAAGAAGTTTCGTACAATGCTTCTGTGTAGTTTATATTTGAACATATTCTTTTTTCCACTATTACCCACTTAGCGCTACGAATGTCCAGTTGCATTTTCTACAGACAGAGTGTTTCAAAACTGCTCAATCAAAAGTATGGTTTAACTCTGTTAGCTGATTGCTCAGATCAGAAAGAAGTTTCACAGAATGCTTCTGTGTAGTTTATATTTGAATATAATCCTTTTTCCACTACTACTCTCTTAGCGCTCCAAATGTCCAGTTGCATTTTCTACAGAAAGAGTGTTCAGATCTGCTCAATAAAAGTATGGTTTAACTCTGTTTGCTGAATGCACAGATCAGAAAGAAGTTTCACAGAATGATTCTGTGTAGTTTATATTTGAAGACATTCCTTTTTCCACTATTACCCACTTAGCGCTCCGAATCTCCACTTGCATTTTCTACAAAAAGAGTGTTTCATAACTGCTCAATCAAAAATATGTTTTATCTCTGTTAACTGAATTTACAGATCAGAAATAAGTTTCACAGAATGCATCTGTGTAGTTTTTATTTGAAGATATTCTTTTTCCCAATGTAGGCCTCTTAGCGCTTAGCATGTCCAATTGCAGTTTCTACAGAAAGAGTGTTTCAGAACGGCTCAATCAAAAGTAAGCTTCAACTCTGTTAGTTGAATGCACAGAACAGAAAGAATTTTCACAGAATGCTACTGTGTAGTTTATAATTGAATATATTCCTTTTTCCACTATTACCCTCTTAGCGCTCCGAATGTCCACTTGTATTTTCTACAGAAAGAGTGTTCAGAACTGCGCAATCAAAAGTATGGTTTAACTCTGTTAGCTTAATGAATATATCAGGAATAAGTTTCACACAATGCTTCTGTGTAGTTTTTATTTGAAGATATTATTTTTCCCAATAGAGGCCTCTTAGCGCTCAGAATGTCCAATTGCAGTTTCTACAGAAAGAGTGTTTCAGAACGGCTCAATCAAAAGTAAGGTTCAACTCTGTTAGTTGAATGCACAGAACAGAAAGAAGTTTCATACAATGCTTCTGTGTAGTTTATATTTGAACATATTCTTTTTTCCACTATTACCCACTTAGCGCTACGAATGTCCAGTTGCATTTTCTACAGACAGCGTGTTTCAAAACTGCTCAATCAAAAGTATGGTTTAACTCTGTTAGCTGAATGCTCAGGTCAGAAAGAAGTTTCACAGAATGCTTCTGTGTAGTTTATATTTGAATATATTCCTTTTTCCACTACTACTCTCTTAGCGCTCCAAATGTCCAGTTGCATTTTCTACAGAAAGTGTGTTCAGATCTGCTCAATCAAAAGTATGGTTTAACTCTGTTAGCTGAATGCACAGATCAGAAAGAAGTTTCACCGAATGATTCTGTGTAGTTTATATTTGGAGACATTCCTTTTTCCACTAATACCCTCTTAGCGCTCCGAATCTCCACATGCATTTTCTACAGAAAGAGTGTTTCAGAACGGCTCAATCAAAACTAAGGTTCAACACTTTTAGTTGAACAAACAGAACAGAAAGAAGTTTCACACAATTCTTCTGTGTAGTTTTTATTGGTAGACCTTCTTTTTCCCAATATAGGCATCTTAGCGCTCAGAATGTCCAATTGCAGTTTTTACAGAAAGAGTGTTTCACAACGGCTCAATCAAAACTAAGGTTCAACACTTTTAGTTGAACAAACAGAACAGAAAGAAGTTTCACACAATTCTTCTGTGTAGTTTTTATTGGTAGATCTTCTTTTTCCCAATATAGGCATCTTAGCGCTCAGAATGTCCAATTGCAGTTTCTACAGAAAGAGTGTTTCAGAACGGCTCAATCAAAAGTAAGGTTCAACTCTGTTAGTTGAATGCACAGAACAGAAAGAAGTTTCATACAATGCTTCTGTGTAGTTTATATTTGAACATATTCTTTTTTCCACTATTACCCACTTAGCGCTATGAATGTCCAGTTGCATTTTCTACAGACAGAGTGTTTCAAAACTGCTCAATCAAAAGTATGGTTTAACTCTGTTAGCTGAATGCTCAGATCAGAAAGAAGTTTCACAGAATGCTTCTGTGTAGTTTATATTTGAATATATTCCTTTTTCCACTACTTCTCTCTTAGCGCTCCAAATGTCCAGTGGCATTTTCTACAGAAAGTGTGTTCAGATCTGCTCAATCAAAAGTATGATTTAACTCTGTTAGCTGAATGCACAGATCAGAAAGAAGTTTCACAGAATGATTCTGTGTAGTTTATATATGGAGACATTCCTTTTTCCACTATTACCCTCTTAGCGCTCCGAATCTCCACTTGCATTTTCTACAGAAAGAGTGTTTCAGAACGGCTCAATCAAAACTAAGGTTCAACTCTTTTAGTTGAACAAACAGAACAGAAAGAAGTTTCACACAATTCTTCTGTGTAGATTTTATTTGTAGATATTCTTTTTCCCAATATAGGCCTCCTAGCACTCAGAATGTCCAATTGCAGTTTCTACAGAAAGAGTGTTTCAGAACGGCTCAATCAAAAGTAAGGTTCAACTCTGTTAGTTGAATGCACAGAACAGAAAGAAGTTTCATACAATGCTTCTGTGTAGTTTATATTTGAACATATTCTTTTTTTCGCTATTACCCACTTAGCGGTACGAATGTCCAGTTGCATTTTCTACAGACAGAGTGTTTCAAAACTGCTCAATCAAAAGTATGGTTTAACTCTGTTAGCTGAATGCTCAGATCAGAAAGAAGTTTCACAGAATGCTTCTGTGTAGTTTATATTTGAATATATTCCTTTTTCCACTACTACTCTCTTAGCGCTCCAAATGTCCAGTTGCATTTTCTACAGAAAGAGTGTTCAGATCTGCTCAATCAAAAGTATGGTTTAACTCTGTTAGCTGAATGCACAGATCAGAAAGAAGTTTCACCGAATGATTCTGTGTAGTTTATATTTGAAGACATTCCTTTTTCCACTATTACCCTCTTAGCGCTCCGAATCTTCACTTGCATTTTCTACAAAACGAGTGTTTCATAACTGCTCAATCAAAAATATGCTTTATCTGTGTTAACTGAATTTACAGATCAGAAATAAGTTTCACAGAATGCATCTGTGTAGTTTTTATTTGAAGATATTCTTTTTCCCAATGTAGGCCTCTTAGCGCTTAGCATGTCCAATTGCAGTTTCTATAGAAAGAGTGTTTCAGAACGGCTCAATGAAATGTAAGGTTCAACTCTGTTAGTTGAATGCACAGAACAGAAAGAATTTTCACAGAATGCTACTGTGTAGTATATATATGAATATATTCCTTTTTCCACTATTACCCTCTTAGCGCTCCGAATGTCCACTTGCATTTTCTACAGAAAGAGTGTTCAGAACTGCGCAATCAAAAGTATGGTTTAACTCTGTTAGCTTAATGAACATATCAGAAAGAAGTTTCACACAATGCTTCTGTGTAGTTTTTATTTGAAGATATTATTTTTCCCAATAGAGGCCTCTTAGCGCTCAGAATGTCCAATTGCAGTTTCTACAGAAAGAGTGTTTCAGAAAGGCTCAATCAAAAGTAAGGTTCAACTCTGTTAGTTAAATGCACAGAACAGAAAGAAGTTTCATACAATGCTTCTGTGTAGTTTATATTTGAACATATTCTTTTTTCCACTATTACCCACTTAGCGCTACGAATGTCCAGTTGCATTTTCTACAGACAGAGTGTTTCAAAACTGCTCAATCAAAATTATGGTTTAACTCTGTTAGCTGAATGCTCAGATCAGAAAGAAGTTTCACAGAATGCTTCTGTGTAGTTTATATTTGAATATATTCCTTTTTCCACTACTACTCTCTTAGCGCTCCAAATGTCCAGTTGCATTTTCTACAGAAAGAGTGTTCAGATCTGCTCAATCAAAAGTATGGTTTAACTCTGTTAGCTGAATGCACAGATCAGAAAGAAGTTTCACAGAATGATTCTGTGTAGTTTATATTTGGAGACATTCCTTTTTCCACTATTACCCTCTTAGCGCTCCGAATCTCCACTTGCATTTTCTACAGAAAGAGTGTTTCAGAACGGCTCAATCAAAACTAAGGTTCAACTAGTTTAGTTGAACAAACAGAACAGAAAGAAGTTTGACACAATTCTTCTGTGTAGTTTTAATTTGTAGACATTCTTTTTCCCAATATAGGCCTCCTAGCGCTCAGAATGTCCAATTGCAGTTTCTACAGAAAGAGTGTTTCAGAAAGGCTCAATCAAAAGTAAGGTTCAACTCTGTTAGTTGAATGCACAGAACAGAAAGTATTTTCACAGAATACTTCTGTGTAGTTTATATTTGAATATATTCCTTTTTCCACTATTACCCTCTTAGCGCTCCGAATGTCCACTTGCATTTTCTACAGAAAGAGTGTTCAGAACTGCTCAATCAAAAGTATGGTTTAACTCTGTTAGCTGAATGCTCAGATCAGAAAGAAGTTTCACAGAATGCTTCTGTGTAGTTTATATTTGAATATATTCCTTTTTCCACTACTACCCTCTTAGCGCTCCAAATGTCCAGTTGCATTTTCTACAGAAAGAGTGTTCAGATCTGCTCAATCAAAAGTATGGTTTAACTCTGTTAGCTGATTGCACAGATCAGAAAGAAGTTTCACCGAATGATTCTGTGTAGTTTATATTTGAAGACATTCCTTTTTCCACTATTTCCCTCTTAGCGCTCCGAATCTCCACTTGCATTTTCTACAAAAAGAGTGTTTCATAACTGCTCAATCAAAAATATGTTTTATCTCTGTTAACTGAATTTACAGATCAGAAATAAGTTTCACAGAATGCATCTGTGTAGTTTTTATTTGAAGATATTCTTTTTCCCAATGTAGGCCTCTTAGCGCTTAGCATGTCCAATTGCAGTTTCTACAGAAAGAGTGTTTCAGAACGGCTCAATCAAAAGTAAGGTTCAACTCTGTTAGTTGAATGCACAGAACAGAAAGAATTTTCACAGAATGCTACTGTGTAGTTTAAATTTGAATATATTCCTTTTTCCACTATTACCCTCTTAGCGCTCCGAATGTCCACTTGCATTTTCTACAGAAAGAGTGTTCAGAACTGCGCAATCAAAAGTATGGTTTAACTCTGTTAGCTTAATGAACATATCAGAAAGAAGTTTCACACAATGCTTCTGTGTAGTTTTTATTTGAAGATATTATTTTTCCCAATAGAGGCCTCTTAGCGCTCAGAATGTCCAATTGCAGTTTCTACAGAAAGAGTGTTTCAGAAAGGCTCAATCAAAAGTAAGGTTCAACTCTGTTAGTTAAATGCACAGAACAGAAAGAAGTTTCATACAATGCTTCTGTGTAGTTTATATTTGAACATATTCTTTTTTCCACTATTACCCACTTAGCGCTACGAATGTCCAGTTGCATTTTCTACAGACAGAGTGTTTCAAAACTGCTCAATCAAAAGTATGGTTTAACTCTGTTAGCTGAATGCTCAGATCAGAAAGAAGTTTCACAGAATGCTTCTGTGTAGTTTATATTTGAATATATTCCTTTTTCCACTACTACTCTCTTAGCGCTCCAAATGTCCAGTTGCATTTTCTACAGAAAGAGTGTTCAGATCTGCTCAATCAAAAGTATGGTTTAACTCTGTTAGCTGAATGCACAGATCAGAAAGAAGTTTCACAGAATGATTCTGTGTAGTTTATATTTGGAGACATTCCTTTTCCACTATTACCCTCTTAGCGCTCCGAATCTCCACTTGCATTTTCTACAGAAAGAGTGTTTCAGAACGGCTCAATCAAAACTAAGGTTCAACTAGTTTAGTTGAACAAACAGAACAGAAAGAAGTTTCACACAATTCTTCTGTGTAGTTTTTATTTGTAGACATTCTTTTTCCCAATATAGGCCTCCTAGCGCTCAGAATGTCCAATTGCAGTTTCTACAGAAAGAGTGTTTCAGAAAGGCTCAATCAAAAGTAAGGTTCAACTCTGTTAGTTGAATGCACAGAACAGAAAGGATTTTCACAGAATGCTACTGTGTAGTTTATATTTGAATATATTCCTTTTTCCACTATTACCCTCTTAGCGCTCCGAATGTCCACTTGCATTTTCTACAGAAAGAGTGTTCAGAACTGCTCAATCAAAAGTATGGTTTAACTCTGTTAGCTGAATGCTCAGATCAGAAAGAAGTTTCACAGAATGCTTCTGTGTAGTTTATATTTGAATATATTCCTTTTTCCACTACTACTCTCTTAGCGCTCCAAATGTCCAGTTGCATTTTCTACAGAAAGAGTGTTCAGATCTGCTCAATCAAAAGTATGGTTTAACTCTGTTAGCTGAATGCACAGATCAGAAAGAAGTTTCACCGAATGATTCTGTGTAGTTTATATTTGAAGACATTCCTTTTTCCACTATTACCCTCTTAGCGCTCCGAATCTTCACTTGCATTTTCTACAAAACGAGTGTTTCATAACTGCTCAATCAAAAATATGCTTTATCTCTGTTAACTGAATTTACAGATCAGAAATAAGTTTCACAGAATGCATCTGTGTAGTTTTTATTTGAAGATATTGTTTTTCCCAATGTAGGCCTCTTAGCGCTTAGCATGTCCAATTGCAGTTTCTATAGAAAGAGTGTTTCAGAACGGCTCAATCAAATGTAAGGTTCAACTCTGTTAGTTGAATGCACAGAACAGAAAGAATTTTCACAGAATGCTACTGTGTAGTTTATATATGAATATATTCCTTTTTCCACTATTACCCTCTTAGCGCTCCGAATGTCCACTTGCATTTTCTACAGAAAGAGTGTTCAGAACTGCGCAATCAAAAGTATGGTTTAACTCTGTTAGCTTAATGAACATATCAGAAAGAAGTTTCACACAATGCTTCTGTGTAGTTTTTATTTGAAGATATTATTTTTCCCAATAGAGGCCTCTTAGCGCTCAGAATGTCCAATTGCAGTTTCTACAGAAAGAGTGTTTCAGAAAGGCTCAATCAAAAGTAAGGTTCAACTCTGTTAGTTAAATGCACAGAACAGAAAGAAGTTTCATACAATGCTTCTGTGTAGTTTATATTTGAACATATTCTTTTTTCCACTATTACCCACTTAGCGCTACGAATGTCCAGTTGCATTTTCTACAGACAGAGTGTTTCAAAACTGCTCAATCAAAAGTATGGTTTAACTCTGTTAGCTGAATGCTCAGATCAGAAAGAAGTTTCACAGAATGCTTCTGTGTAGTTTATATTTGAATATATTCCTTTTTCCACTACTACTCTCTTAGCGCTCCAAATGTCCAGTTGCATTTTCTACAGAAAGAGTGTTCAGATCTGCTCAATCAAAAGTATGGTTTAACTCTGTTAGCTGAATGCACAGATCAGAAAGAAGTTTCACAGAATGATTCTGTGTAGTTTATATTTGGAGACATTCCTTTTTCCACTATTACCCTCTTAGCGCTCCGAATCTCCACTTGCATTTTCTACAGAAAGAGTGTTTCAGAACGGCTCAATCAAAACTAAGGTTCAACTCTTTTAGTTGAACAAACAGAACAGAAAGAAGTTTCACACAATTCTTCTGTGTAGTTTTTATTTGTAGACATTCCTTTTCCCAATATAGGCCTCTTAGCGCTCAGAATGTCCAATTGCAGTTTCTACAGAAAGAGTGTTTCAGAACGGCTCAATCAAAAGGAAGGTTCAACTCTGTTAGTTGAATGCACAGAACAGAAAGAAGTTTCATACAATGCTTCTGTGTAGTTTATATTTGAACATATTCTTTTTTCCACTATTACCCACTTAGCGCTACGAATGTCCAGTTGCATTTTCTACAGACAGAGTGTTTCAAAACTGCTCAATAAAAAGTATGGTTTAACTCTGTTAGCTGAATGCTCAGATCAGAAAGAAGTTTCACAGAATGCTTCTGTGTAGTTTATATTTGAATATATTCCTTTTTCCACTACTACGCTCTTAGCGCTCCAAATGTCCAGTTGCATTTTCTACAGAAAGAGTGTTCAGATCTGCTCAATCAAAAGTGTGGTTTAACTCTGTTAGCTGAATGCACAGATCAGAAAGAAGTTTCACAGAATGATTCTGTGTAGTTTATATTTGAAGACATTCATTTTTCCACTAGTACCCTCTTAGCGCTCCGAATCTCCACTTGCATTTTCTACAAAAAGAGTGTTTCATAACTGCTCAATCAAAAATATGTTTTATCTCTGTTAACTGAATTTACAGATCAGAAATAAGTTTCACAGAATGCATCTGTGTAGTTTTTATTTGAAGATATTCTTTTTCCCAATGTAGGCCTCTTAGCGCTTAGCATGTCCAATTGAAGTTTCTACAGAAAGAGTGTTTCAGAACGGCTCAATCAAAAGTAAGGTTCAACTCTGTTAGTTGAATGCACAGAACAGAAAGAAGTTTCACAGAATGCTACTGTGTAGTTTATATTTGAATATATTCCTTTTTCCACTATTACCCTCTTAGCGCTCCGAATGTCCACTTGCATTTTCTACAGAAAGAGTGTTCAGAACTGCGCAATCAAAAGTATGGTTTAACTCTGTTAGCTTAATGAACATATCAGAAATAAGTTTCACACAATGCTTCTGTGTAGTTTTTATTTGAAGATATTATTTTTCCCAATAGAGGCCTCTTAGCGCTCAGAATGTCCAATTGCAGTTTCTACAGAAAGAGTGTTTCAGAAAGGCTCAATCAAAAGTAAGGTTCAACTCTGTTAGTTGAATGCACAGAACAGAAAGAAGTTTCGTACAATGCTTCTGTGTAGTTTATATTTGAACATATTCTTTTTTCCACTATTACCCACTTAGCGCTACGAATGTCCAGTTGCATTTTCTACAGACAGAGTGTTTCAAAACTGCTCAATCAAAAGTATGGTTTAACTCTGTTAGCTGATTGCTCAGATCAGAAAGAAGTTTCACAGAATGCTTCTGTGTAGTTTATATTTGAATATAATCCTTTTTCCACTACTACTCTCTTAGCGCTCCAAATGTCCAGTTGCATTTTCTACAGAAAGAGTGTTCAGATCTGCTCAATAAAAGTATGGTTTAACTCTGTTTGCTGAATGCACAGATCAGAAAGAAGTTTCACAGAATGATTCTGTGTAGTTTATATTTGAAGACATTCCTTTTTCCACTATTACCCACTTAGCGCTCCGAATCTCCACTTGCATTTTCTACAAAAAGAGTGTTTCATAACTGCTCAATCAAAAATATGTTTTATCTCTGTTAACTGAATTTACAGATCAGAAATAAGTTTCACAGAATGCATCTGTGTAGTTTTTATTTGAAGATATTCTTTTTCCCAATGTAGGCCTCTTAGCGCTTAGCATGTCCAATTGCAGTTTCTACAGAAAGAGTGTTTCAGAACGGCTCAATCAAAAGTAAGCTTCAACTCTGTTAGTTGAATGCACAGAACAGAAAGAATTTTCACAGAATGCTACTGTGTAGTTTATAATTGAATATATTCCTTTTTCCACTATTACCCTCTTAGCGCTCCGAATGTCCACTTGTATTTTCTACAGAAAGAGTGTTCAGAACTGCGCAATCAAAAGTATGGTTTAACTCTGTTAGCTTAATGAATATATCAGGAATAAGTTTCACACAATGCTTCTGTGTAGTTTTTATTTGAAGATATTATTTTTCCCAATAGAGGCCTCTTAGCGCTCAGAATGTCCAATTGCAGTTTCTACAGAAAGAGTGTTTCAGAACGGCTCAATCAAAAGTAAGGTTCAACTCTGTTAGTTGAATGCACAGAACAGAAAGAAGTTTCATACAATGCTTCTGTGTAGTTTATATTTGAACATATTCTTTTTTCCACTATTACCCACTTAGCGCTACGAATGTCCAGTTGCATTTTCTACAGACAGCGTGTTTCAAAACTGCTCAATCAAAAGTATGGTTTAACTCTGTTAGCTGAATGCTCAGGTCAGAAAGAAGTTTCACAGAATGCTTCTGTGTAGTTTATATTTGAATATATTCCTTTTTCCACTACTACTCTCTTAGCGCTCCAAATGTCCAGTTGCATTTTCTACAGAAAGTGTGTTCAGATCTGCTCAATCAAAAGTATGGTTTAACTCTGTTAGCTGAATGCACAGATCAGAAAGAAGTTTCACCGAATGATTCTGTGTAGTTTATATTTGGAGACATTCCTTTTTCCACTAATACCCTCTTAGCGCTCCGAATCTCCACATGCATTTTCTACAGAAAGAGTGTTTCAGAACGGCTCAATCAAAACTAAGGTTCAACACTTTTAGTTGAACAAACAGAACAGAAAGAAGTTTCACACAATTCTTCTGTGTAGTTTTTATTGGTAGACCTTCTTTTTCCCAATATAGGCATCTTAGCGCTCAGAATGTCCAATTGCAGTTTTTACAGAAAGAGTGTTTCACAACGGCTCAATCAAAACTAAGGTTCAACACTTTTAGTTGAACAAACAGAACAGAAAGAAGTTTCACACAATTCTTCTGTGTAGTTTTTATTGGTAGATCTTCTTTTTCCCAATATAGGCATCTTAGCGCTCAGAATGTCCAATTGCAGTTTCTACAGAAAGAGTGTTTCAGAACGGCTCAATCAAAAGTAAGGTTCAACTCTGTTAGTTGAATGCACAGAACAGAAAGAAGTTTCATACAATGCTTCTGTGTAGTTTATATTTGAACATATTCTTTTTTCCACTATTACCCACTTAGCGCTATGAATGTCCAGTTGCATTTTCTACAGACAGAGTGTTTCAAAACTGCTCAATCAAAAGTATGGTTTAACTCTGTTAGCTGAATGCTCAGATCAGAAAGAAGTTTCACAGAATGCTTCTGTGTAGTTTATATTTGAATATATTCCTTTTTCCACTACTTCTCTCTTAGCGCTCCAAATGTCCAGTGGCATTTTCTACAGAAAGTGTGTTCAGATCTGCTCAATCAAAAGTATGGTTTAACTCTGTTAGCTGAATGCACAGATCAGAAAGAAGTTTCACAGAATGATTCTGTGTAGTTTATATATGGAGACATTCCTTTTTCCACTATTACCCTCTTAGCGCTCCGAATCTCCACTTGCATTTTCTACAGAAAGAGTGTTTCAGAACGGCTCAATCAAAACTAAGGTTCAACTCTTTTAGTTGAACAAACAGAACAGAAAGAAGTTTCACACAATTCTTCTGTGTAGATTTTATTTGTAGATATTCTTTTTCCCAATATAGGCCTCCTAGCACTCAGAATGTCCAATTGCAGTTTCTACAGAAAGAGTGTTTCAGAACGGCTCAATCAAAAGTAAGGTTCAACTCTGTTAGTTGAATGCACAGAACAGAAAGAAGTTTCATACAATGCTTCTGTGTAGTTTATATTTGAACATATTCTTTTTTTCGCTATTACCCACTTAGCGGTACGAATGTCCAGTTGCATTTTCTACAGACAGAGTGTTTCAAAACTGCTCAATCAAAAGTATGGTTTAACTCTGTTAGCTGAATGCTCAGATCAGAAAGAAGTTTCACAGAATGCTTCTGTGTAGTTTATATTTGAATATATTCCTTTTTCCACTACTACTCTCTTAGCGCTCCAAATGTCCAGTTGCATTTTCTACAGAAAGAGTGTTCAGATCTGCTCAATCAAAAGTATGGTTTAACTCTGTTAGCTGAATGCACAGATCAGAAAGAAGTTTCACCGAATGATTCTGTGTAGTTTATATTTGAAGACATTCCTTTTTCCACTATTACCCTCTTAGCGCTCCGAATCTTCACTTGCATTTTCTACAAAACGAGTGTTTCATAACTGCTCAATCAAAAATATGCTTTATCTGTGTTAACTGAATTTACAGATCAGAAATAAGTTTCACAGAATGCATCTGTGTAGTTTTTATTTGAAGATATTCTTTTTCCCAATGTAGGCCTCTTAGCGCTTAGCATGTCCAATTGCAGTTTCTATAGAAAGAGTGTTTCAGAACGGCTCAATGAAATGTAAGGTTCAACTCTGTTAGTTGAATGCACAGAACAGAAAGAATTTTCACAGAATGCTACTGTGTAGTATATATATGAATATATTCCTTTTTCCACTATTACCCTCTTAGCGCTCCGAATGTCCACTTGCATTTTCTACAGAAAGAGTGTTCAGAACTGCGCAATCAAAAGTATGGTTTAACTCTGTTAGCTTAATGAACATATCAGAAAGAAGTTTCACACAATGCTTCTGTGTAGTTTTTATTTGAAGATATTATTTTTCCCAATAGAGGCCTCTTAGCGCTCAGAATGTCCAATTGCAGTTTCTACAGAAAGAGTGTTTCAGAAAGGCTCAATCAAAAGTAAGGTTCAACTCTGTTAGTTAAATGCACAGAACAGAAAGAAGTTTCATACAATGCTTCTGTGTAGTTTATATTTGAACATATTCTTTTTTCCACTATTACCCACTTAGCGCTACGAATGTCCAGTTGCATTTTCTACAGACAGAGTGTTTCAAAACTGCTCAATCAAAATTATGGTTTAACTCTGTTAGCTGAATGCTCAGATCAGAAAGAAGTTTCACAGAATGCTTCTGTGTAGTTTATATTTGAATATATTCCTTTTTCCACTACTACTCTCTTAGCGCTCCAAATGTCCAGTTGCATTTTCTACAGAAAGAGTGTTCAGATCTGCTCAATCAAAAGTATGGTTTAACTCTGTTAGCTGAATGCACAGATCAGAAAGAAGTTTCACAGAATGATTCTGTGTAGTTTATATTTGGAGACATTCCTTTTTCCACTATTACCCTCTTAGCGCTCCGAATCTCCACTTGCATTTTCTACAGAAAGAGTGTTTCAGAACGGCTCAATCAAAACTAAGGTTCAACTAGTTTAGTTGAACAAACAGAACAGAAAGAAGTTTCACACAATTCTTCTGTGTAGTTTTTATTTGTAGACATTCTTTTTCCCAATATAGGCCTCCTAGCGCTCAGAATGTCCAATTGCAGTTTCTACAGAAAGAGTGTTTCAGAAAGGCTCAATCAAAAGTAAGGTTCAACTCTGTTAGTTGAATGCACAGAACAGAAAGTATTTTCACAGAATACTTCTGTGTAGTTTATATTTGAATATATTCCTTTTTCCACTATTACCCTCTTAGCGCTCCGAATGTCCACTTGCATTTTCTACAGAAAGAGTGTTCAGAACTGCTCAATCAAAAGTATGGTTTAACTCTGTTAGCTGAATGCTCAGATCAGAAAGAAGTTTCACAGAATGCTTCTGTGTAGTTTATATTTGAATATATTCCTTTTTCCACTACTACCCTCTTAGCGCTCCAAATGTCCAGTTGCATTTTCTACAGAAAGAGTGTTCAGATCTGCTCAATCAAAAGTATGGTTTAACTCTGTTAGCTGATTGCACAGATCAGAAAGAAGTTTCACCGAATGATTCTGTGTAGTTTATATTTGAAGACATTCCTTTTTCCACTATTTCCCTCTTAGCGCTCCGAATCTCCACTTGCATTTTCTACAAAAAGAGTGTTTCATAACTGCTCAATCAAAAATATGTTTTATCTCTGTTAACTGAATTTACAGATCAGAAATAAGTTTCACAGAATGCATCTGTGTAGTTTTTATTTGAAGATATTCTTTTTCCCAATGTAGGCCTCTTAGCGCTTAGCATGTCCAATTGCAGTTTCTACAGAAAGAGTGTTTCAGAACGGCTCAATCAAAAGTAAGGTTCAACTCTGTTAGTTGAATGCACAGAACAGAAAGAATTTTAACAGAATGCTACTGTGTAGTTTAAATTTGAATATATTCCTTTTTCCACTATTACCCTCTTAGCGCTCCGAATGTCCACTTGCATTTTCTACAGAAAGAGTGTTCAGAACTGCGCAATCAAAAGTATGGTTTAACTCTGTTAGCTTAATGAACATATCAGAAAGAAGTTTCACACAATGCTTCTGTGTAGTTTTTATTTGAAGATATTATTTTTCCCAATAGAGGCCTCTTAGCGCTCAGAATGTCCAATTGCAGTTTCTACAGAAAGAGTGTTTCAGAAAGGCTCAATCAAAAGTAAGGTTCAACTCTGTTAGTTAAATGCACAGAACAGAAAGAAGTTTCATACAATGCTTCTGTGTAGTTTATATTTGAACATATTCTTTTTTCCACTATTACCCACTTAGCGCTACGAATGTCCAGTTGCATTTTCTACAGACAGAGTGTTTCAAAACTGCTCAATCAAAAGTATGGTTTAACTCTGTTAGCTGAATGCTCAGATCAGAAAGAAGTTTCACAGAATGCTTCTGTGTAGTTTATATTTGAATATATTCCTTTTTCCACTACTACTCTCTTAGCGCTCCAAATGTCCAGTTGCATTTTCTACAGAAAGAGTGTTCAGATCTGCTCAATCAAAAGTATGGTTTAACTCTGTTAGCTGAATGCACAGATCAGAAAGAAGTTTCACAGAATGATTCTGTGTAGTTTATATTTGGAGACATTCCTTTTTCCACTATTACCCTCTTAGCGCTCCGAATCTCCACTTGCATTTTCTACAGAAAGAGTGTTTCAGAACGGCTCAATCAAAACTAAGGTTCAACTAGTTTAGTTGAACAAACAGAACAGAAAGAAGTTTCACACAATTCTTCTGTGTAGTTTTTATTTGTAGACATTCTTTTTCCCAATATAGGCCTCCTAGCGCTCAGAATGTCCAATTGCAGTTTCTACAGAAAGAGTGTTTCAGAAAGGCTCAATCAAAAGTAAGGTTCAACTCTGTTAGTTGAATGCACAGAACAGAAAGGATTTTCACAGAATGCTACTGTGTAGTTTATATTTGAATATATTCCTTTTTCCACTATTACCCTCTTAGCGCTCCGAATGTCCACTTGCATTTTCTACAGAAAGAGTGTTCAGAACTGCTCAATCAAAAGTATGGTTTAACTCTGTTAGCTGAATGCTCAGATCAGAAAGAAGTTTCACAGAATGCTTCTGTGTAGTTTATATTTGAATATATTCCTTTTTCCACTACTACTCTCTTAGCGCTCCAAATGTCCAGTTGCATTTTCTACAGAAAGAGTGTTCAGATCTGCTCAATCAAAAGTATGGTTTAACTCTGTTAGCTGAATGCACAGATCAGAAAGAAGTTTCACCGAATGATTCTGTGTAGTTTATATTTGAAGACATTCCTTTTTCCACTATTACCCTCTTAGCGCTCCGAATCTTCACTTGCATTTTCTACAAAACGAGTGTTTCATAACTGCTCAATCAAAAATATGCTTTATCTCTGTTAACTGAATTTACAGATCAGAAATAAGTTTCACAGAATGCATCTGTGTAGTTTTTATTTGAAGATATTCTTTTTCCCAATGTAGGCCTCTTAGCGCTTAGCATGTCCAATTGCAGTTTCTATAGAAAGAGTGTTTCAGAACGGCTCAATCAAATGTAAGGTTCAACTCTGTTAGTTGAATGCACAGAACAGAAAGAATTTTCACAGAATGCTACTGTGTAGTTTATATATGAATATATTCCTTTTTCCACTATTACCCTCTTAGCGCTCCGAATGTCCACTTGCATTTTCTACAGAAAGAGTGTTCAGAACTGCGCAATCAAAAGTATGGTTTAACTCTGTTAGCTTAATGAACATATCAGAAAGAAGTTTCACACAATGCTTCTGTGTAGTTTTTATTTGAAGATATTATTTTTCCCAATAGAGGCCTCTTAGCGCTCAGAATGTCCAATTGCAGTTTCTACAGAAAGAGTGTTTCAGAAAGGCTCAATCAAAAGTAAGGTTCAACTCTGTTAGTTAAATGCACAGAACAGAAAGAAGTTTCATACAATGCTTCTGTGTAGTTTATATTTGAACATATTCTTTTTTCCACTATTACCCACTTAGCGCTACGAATGTCCAGTTGCATTTTCTACAGACAGAGTGTTTCAAAACTGCTCAATCAAAAGTATGGTTTAAATCTGTTAGCTGAATGCTCAGATCAGAAAGAAGTTTCACAGAATGCTTCTGTGTAGTTTATATTTGAATATATTCCTTTTTCCACTACTACTCTCTTAGCGCTCCAAATGTCCAGTTGCATTTTCTACAGAAAGAGTGTTCAGATCTGCTCAATCAAAAGTATGGTTTAACTCTGTTAGCTGAATGCACAGATCAGAAAGAAGTTTCACAGAATGATTCTGTGTAGTTTATATTTGTAGACATTCCTTTTTCCACTATTACCCTCTTAGCGCTCCGAATCTCCACTTGCATTTTCTACAGAAAGAGTGTTTCAGAACGGCTCAATCAAAACTAAGGTTCAACTAGTTTAGTTGAACAAACAGAACAGAAAGAAGTTTCACACAATTCTTCTGTGTAGTTTTTATTTGTAGACATTCTTTTTCCCAATATAGGCCTCCTAGCGCTCAGAATGTCCAATTGCAGTTTCTTCAGAAAGAGTGTTTCAGAAAGGCTCAATCAAAAGTAAGGTTCAACTCTGTTAGTTGAATGCACAGAACAGAAAGAATTTTCACAGAATGCTACTGTGTAGTTTATATTTGAATATATTTCTTTTTCCACTATTACCCTCTTAGCGCTCCGAATGTCCACTTGCATTTTCTACAGAAAGAGTGTTCAGAACTGCTCAATCAAAAGTATGGTTTAACTCTGTTAGCTGAATGCTCAGATCAGAAAGAAGTTTCACAGAATGCTTCTGTGTAGTTTATATTTGAATATATTCCTTTTTCCACTACTACTCTCTTAGCGCTCCAAATGTCCAGTTGCATTTTCTACAGAAAGAGTGTTCAGATCTGCTCAATCAAAAGTATGGTTTAACTCTGTTAGCTGAATGCACAGATCAGAAAGAAGTTTCACCGAATGATTCTGTGTAGTTTATATTTGAAGACATTCCTTTTTCCACTATTACCCTCTTAGCGCTCCGAATCTTCACTTGCATTTTCTACAAAACGAGTGTTTCATAACTGCTCAATCAAAAATATGCTTTATCTCTGTTAACTGAATTTACAGATCAGAAATAAGTTTCACAGAATGCATCTGTGTAGTTTTTATTTGAAGATATTCTTTTTCCCAATGTAGGCCTCTTAGCGCTTAGCATGTCCAATTGCAGTTTCTATAGAAAGAGTGTTTCAGAACGGCTCAATCAAATGTAAGGTTCAACTCTGTTAGTTGAATGCACAGAACAGAAAGAATTTTCACAGAATGCTACTGTGTAGTTTATATATGAATATATTCCTTTTTCCACTATTACCCTCTTAGCGCTCCGAATGTCCACTTGCATTTTCTACAGAAAGAGTGTTCAGAACTGCGCAATCAAAAGTATGGTTTAACTCTGTTAGCTTAATGAACATATCAGAAAGAAGTTTCACACAATGCTTCTGTGTAGTTTTTATTTGAAGATATTATTTTTCCCAATAGAGGCCTCTTAGCGCTCAGAATGTCCAATTGCAGTTTCTACAGAAAGAGTGTTTCAGAAAGGCTCAATCAAAAGTAAGGTTCAACTCTGTTAGTTAAATGCACAGAACAGAAAGAAGTTTCATACAATGCTTCTGTGTAGTTTATATTTGAACATATTCTTTTTTCCACTATTACCCACTTAGCGCTACGAATGTCCAGTTGCATTTTCTACAGACAGAGTGTTTCAAAACTGCTCAATCAAAAGTATGGTTTAACTCTGTTAGCTGAATGCTCAGATCAGAAAGAAGTTTCACAGAATGCTTCTGTGTAGTTTATATTTGAATATATTCCTTTTTCCACTACTACTCTCTTAGCGCTCCAAATGTCCAGTTGCATTTTCTACAGAAAGAGTGTTCAGATCTGCTCAATCAAAAGTATGGTTTAACTCTGTTAGCTGAATGCACAGATCAGAAAGAAGTTTCACAGAATGATTCTGTGTAGTTTATATTTGGAGACATTCCTTTTTCCACTATTACCCTCTTAGCGCTCCGAATCTCCACTTGCATTTTCTACAGAAAGAGTGTTTCAGAACGGCTCAATCAAAACTAAGGTTCAACTAGTTTAGTTGAACAAACAGAACAGAAAGAAGTTTCACACAATTCTTCTGTGTAGTTTTTATTTGTAGACATTCTTTTTCCCAATATAGGCCTCCTAGCGCTCAGAATGTCCAATTGCAGTTTCTACAGAAAGAGTGTTTCAGAAAGGCTCAATCAAAAGTAAGGTTCAACTCTGTTAGTTGAATGCACAGAACAGAAAGAATTTTCACAGAATACTTCTGTGTAGTTTATATTTGAATATATTCCTTTTTCCACTATTACCCTCTTAGCGCTCCGAATGTCCACTTGCATTTTCTACAGAAAGAGTGTTCAGAACTGCTCAATCAAAAGTATGGTTTAACTCTGTTAGCTGAATGCTCAGATCAGAAAGAAGTTTCACAGAATGCTTCTGTGTAGTTTATATTTGAATATATTCCTTTTTCCACTACTACCCTCTTAGCGCTCCAAATGTCCAGTTGCATTTTCTACAGAAAGAGTGTTCAGATCTGCTCAATCAAAAGTATGGTTTAACTCTGTTAGCTGAATGCACAGATCAGAAAGAAGTTTCACCGAATGATTCTGTGTAGTTTATATTTGAAGACATTCCTTTTTCCACTATTACCCTCTTAGCGCTCCGAATCTCCACTTGCATTTTCTACAAAAAGAGTGTTTCATAACTGCTCAATCAAAAATATGCTTTATCTCTGTTAACTGAATTTACAGATCAGAAATAAGTTTCACAGAATGCATCTGTGTAGTTTTTATTTGAAGATATTCTTTTTCCCAATGTAGGCCTCTTAGCGCTTAGCATGTCCAATTGCAGTTTCTACAGAAAGAGTGTTTCAGAACGGCTCAATCAAAAGTAAGGTTCAACTCTGTTAGTTGAATGCACAGAACAGAAAGAATTTTCACAGAATGCTACTGTGTAGTTTAAATTTGAATATATTCCTTTTTCCACTATTACCATCTTAGCGCTCCGAATGTCCACTTGCATTTTCTACAGAAAGAGTGTTCAGAACTGCGCAATCAAAAGTATGGTTTAACTCTGTTAGCTTAATGAACATATCAGAAAGAAGTTTCACACAATGCTTCTGTGTAGTTTTTATTTGAAGATATTATTTTTCCCAATAGAGGCCTCTTAGCGCTCAGAATGTCCAATTGCAGTTTCTACAGAAAGAGTGTTTCAGAAAGGCTCAATTAAAAGTAAGGTTCAACTCTGTTAGTTAAATGCACAGAACAGAAAGAAGTTTCATACAATGCTTCTGTGTAGTTTATATTTGAACATATTCTTTTTTCCACTATTACCCACTTAGCGCTACGAATGTCCAGTTGCATTTTCTACAGACAGAGTGTTTCAAAACTGCTCAATCAAAAGTATGGTTTAACTCTGTTAGCTGAATGCTCAGATCAGAAAGAAGTTTCACAGAATGCTTCTGTGTAGTTTATATTTGAATATATTCCTTTTTCCACTACTAATCTCTTAGCGCTCCAAATGTCCAGTTGCATTTTCTACAGAAAGAGTGTTCAGATCTGCTCAATCAAAAGTATGGTTTAACTCTGTTAGCTGAATGCACAGATCAGAAAGAAGTTTCACAGAATGATTCTGTGTAGTTTATATTTGGAGACATTCCTTTTTCCACTATTACCCTCTTAGCGCTCCGAATCTCCACTTGCATTTTCTACAGAAAGAGTGTTTCAGAACGGCTCAATCAAAACTAAGGTTCAACTAGTTTAGTTGAACAAACAGAACAGAAAGAAGTTTCACACAATTCTTCTGTGTAGTTTTTATTTGTAGACATTCTTTTTCCCAATATAGGCCTCCTAGTGCTCAGAATGTCCAATTGCAGTTTCTACAGAAAGAGTGTTTCAGAAAGGCTCAATCAAAAGTAAGGTTCAACTCTGTTAGTTGAATGCACAGAACAGAAAGAATTTTCACAGAATGCTACTGTGTAGTTTATATTTGAATATATTCCTTTTTCCACTATTACCCTCTTAGCGCTCCGAATGTCCACTTGCATTTTCTACAGAAAGAGTGTTCAGAACTGCTCAATCAAAAGTATGGTTTAACTCTGTTAGCTGAATGCTCAGATCAGAAAGAAGTTTCACAGAATGCTTCTGTGTAGTTTATATTTGAATATATTCCTTTTTCCACTACTACTCTCTTAGCGCTCCAAATGTCCAGTTGCATTTTCTACAGAAAGAGTGTTCAGATCTGCTCAATCAAAAGTATGGTTTAACTCTGTTAGCTGAATGCACAGATCAGAAAGAAGTTTCACCGAATGATTCTGTGTAGTTTATATTTGAAGACATTCCTTTTTCCACTATTACCCTCTTAGCGCTCCGAATCTTCACTTGCATTTTCTACAAAACGAGTGTTTCATAACTGCTCAATCAAAAATATGCTTTATCTCTGTTAACTGAATTTACAGATCAGAAATAAGTTTCACAGAATGCATCTGTGTAGTTTTTATTTGAAGATATTCTTTTTCCCAATGTAGGCCTCTTAGCGCTTAGCATGTCCAATTGCAGTTTCTATAGAAAGAGTGTTTCAGAACGGCTCAATCAAATGTAAGGTTCAACTCTGTTAGTTGAATGCACAGAACAGAAAGAATTTTCACAGAATGCTACTGTGTAGTTTATATATGAATATATTCCTTTTTCCACTATTACCCTCTTAGCGCTCCGAATGTCCACTTGCATTTTCTACAGAAAGAGTGTTCAGAACTGCGCAATCAAAAGTATGGTTTAACTCTGTTAGCTTAATGAACATATCAGAAAGAAGTTTCACACAATGCTTCTGTGTAGTTTTTATTTGAAGATATTATTTTTCCCAATAGAGGCCTCTTAGCGCTCAGAATGTCCAATTGCAGTTTCTACAGAAAGAGTGTTTCAGAAAGGCTCAATCAAAAGTAAGGTTCAACTCTGTTAGTTAAATGCACAGAACAGAAAGAAGTTTCATACAATGCTTCTGTGTAGTTTATATTTGAACATATTCTTTTTTCCACTATTACCCACTTAGCGCTACGAATGTCCAGTTGCATTTTCTACAGACAGAGTGTTTCAAAACTGCTCAATCAAAAGTATGGTTTAACTCTGTTAGCTGAATGCTCAGATCAGAAAGAAGTTTCACAGAATGCTTCTGTGTAGTTTATATTTGAATATATTCCTTTTTCCACTACTACTCTCTTAGCGCTCCAAATGTCCAGTTGCATTTTCTACAGAAAGAGTGTTCAGATCTGCTCAATCAAAAGTATGGTTTAACTCTGTTAGCTGAATGCACAGATCAGAAAGAAGTTTCACAGAATGATTCTGTGTAGTTTATATTTGGAGACATTCCTTTTTCCACTATTACCCTCTTAGCGCTCCGAATCTCCACTTGCATTTTCTACAGAAAGAGTGTTTCAGAACGGCTCAATCAAAACTAAGGTTCAACTAGTTTAGTTGAACAAACAGAACAGAAAGAAGTTTCACACAATTCTTCTGTGTAGTTTTTATTTGTAGACATTCTTTTTCCCAATATAGGCCTCCTAGCGCTCAGAATGTCCAATTGCAGTTTCTACAGAAAGAGTGTTTCAGAAAGGCTCAATCAAAAGTAAGGTTCAACTCTGTTAGTTGAATGCACAGAACAGAAAGAATTTTCACAGAATACTTCTGTGTAGTTTATATTTGAATATATTCCTTTTTCCACTATTACCCTCTTAGCGCTCCGAATGTCCACTTGCATTTTCTACAGAAAGAGTGTTCAGAACTGCTCAATCAAAAGTATGGTTTAACTCTGTTAGCTGAATGCTCAGATCAGAAAGAAGTTTCACAGAATGCTTCTGTGTAGTTTATATTTGAATATATTCCTTTTTCCACTACTACCCTCTTAGCGCTCCAAATGTCCAGTTGCATTTTCTACAGAAAGAGTGTTCAGATCTGCTCAATCAAAAGTATGGTTTAACTCTGTTAGCTGAATGCACAGATCAGAAAGAAGTTTCACCGAATGATTCTGTGTAGTTTATATTTGAAGACATTCCTTTTTCCACTATTACCCTCTTAGCGCTCCGAATCTCCACTTGCATTTTCTACAAAAAGAGTGTTTCATAACTGCTCAATCAAAAATATGTTTTATCTCTGTTAACTGAATTTACAGATCAGAAATAAGTTTCACAGAATGCAACTGTGTAGTTTTTATTTGAAGATATTCTTTTTCCCAATGTAGGCCTCTTAGCGCTTAGCATGTCCAATTGCAGTTTCTACAGAAACAGTGTTTCAGAACGGCTCAATCAAAAGTAAGGTTCAACTCTGTTAGTTGAATGCACAGAACAGAAAGAATTTTCACAGAATGCTACTGTGTAGTTTAAATTTGAATATATTCCTTTTTCCACTATTACCATCTTAGCGCTCCGAATGTCCACTTGCATTTTCTACAGAAAGAGTGTTCAGAACTGCGCAATCAAAAGTATGGTTTAACTCTGTTAGCTTAATGAACATATCAGAAAGAAGTTTCACACAATGCTTCTGTGTAGTTTTTATTTGAAGATATTATTTTTCCCAATAGAGGCCTCTTAGCGCTCAGAATGTCCAATTGCAGTTTCTACAGAAAGAGTGTTTCAGAAAGGCTCAATCAAAAGTAAGGTTCAACTCTGTTAGCTAAATGCACAGAACAGAAAGAAGTTTCATACAATGCTTCTGTGTAGTTTATATTTGAACATATTCTTTTTTCCACTATTACCCACTTAGCGCTACGAATGTCCAGTTGCATTTTCTACAGACAGAGTGTTTCAAAACTGCTCAATCAAAAGTATGGTTTAACTCTGTTAGCTGAATGCTCAGATCAGAAAGAAGTTTCACAGAATGCTTCTGTGTAGTTTATATTTGAATATATTCCTTTTTCCACTACTACTCTCTTAGCGCTCCAAATGTCCAGTTGCATTTTCTACAGAAAGAGTGTTCAGATCTGCTCAATCAAAAGTATGGTTTAACTCTGTTAGCTGAATGCACAGATCAGAAAGAAGTTTCACAGAATGATTCTGTGTAGTTTATATTTGGAGACATTCCTTTTTCCACTATTACCCTCTTAGCGCTCCGAATCTCCACTTGCATTTTCTACAGAAAGAGTGTTTCAGAACGGCTCAATCAAAACTAAGGTTCAACTAGTTTAGTTGAACAAACAGAACAGAAAGAAGTTTCACACAATTCTTCTGTGTAGTTTTTATTTGTAGACATTCTTTTTCCCAATATAGGCCTCCTAGCGCTCAGAATGTCCAATTGCAGTTTCTACAGAAAGAGTGTTTCAGAAAGGCTCAATCAAAAGTAAGGTTCAACTCTGTTAGTTGAATGCACAGAACAGAAAGAATTTTCACAGAATGCTACTGTGTAGTTTATATTTGAATATATTCCTTTTTCCACTATTACCCTCTTAGCGCTCCGAATGTCCACTTGCATTTTCTACAGAAAGAGTGTTCAGAACTGCTCAATCAAAAGTATGGTTTAACTCTGTTAGCTGAATGCTCAGATCAGAAAGAAGTTTCACAGAATGCTTCTGTGTAGTTTATATTTGAATATATTCCTTTTTCCACTACTATTCTCTTAGCGCTCCAAATGTCCAGTTGCATTTTCTACAGAAAGAGTGTTCAGATCTGCTCAATCAAAAGTATGGTTTAACTCTGTTAGCTGAATGCACAGATCAGAAAGAAGTTTCACCGAATGATTCTGTGTAGTTTATATTTGAAGACATTCCTTTTTCCACTATTACCCTCTTAGCGCTCCGAATCTTCACTTGCATTTTCTACAAAACGAGTGTTTCATAACTGCTCAATCAAAAATATGCTTTATCACTGTTAACTGAATTTACAGATCAGAAATAAGTTTCACAGAATGCATCTGTGTAGTTTTTATTTGAAGATATTCTTTTTCCCAATGTAGGCCTCTTAGCGCTTAGCATGTCCAATTGCAGTTTCTATAGAAAGAGTGTTTCAGAACGGCTCAATCAAATGTAAGGTTCAACTCTGTTAGTTGAATGCACAGAACAGAAAGAATTTTCACAGAATGCTACTGTGTAGTTTATATATGAATATATTCCTTTTTCCACTATTACCCTCTTAGCGCTCCGAATGTCCACTTGCATTTTCTACAGAAAGAGTGTTCAGAACTGCGCAATCAAAAGTATGGTTTAACTCTGTTAGCTTAATGAACATATCAGAAATAAGTTTCACACAATGCTTCTGTGTAGTTTTTATTTGAAGATATTATTTTTCCCAATAGAGGCCTCTTAGCGCTCAGAATGTCCAATTGCAGTTTCTACAGAAAGAGTGTTTCAGAAAGGCTCAATCAAAAGTAAGGTTCAACTCTGTTAGTTGAATGCACAGAACAGAAAGAAGTTTCATACAATGCTTCTGTGTAGTTTATATTTGAACATATTCTTTTTTCCACTATTACCCACTTAGCGCTACGAATGTCCAGTTGCATTTTCTACAGACAGAGTGTTTCAAAACTGCTCAATCAAAAGTATGGTTTAACTCTGTTAGCTGAATGCTCAGATCAGAAAGAAGTTTCACAGAATGCTTCTGTGTAGTTTATATTTGAATATATTCCTTTTTCCACTACTACTCTCTTAGCGCTCCAAATGTCCAGTTGCATTTTCTACAGAAAGAGTGTTCAGATCTGCTCAATCAAAAGTATGGTTTAACTCTGTTAGCTGAATGCACAGATCAGAAAGAAGTTTCACAGAATGATTCTGTGTAGTTTATATTTGGAGACATTCCTTTTTCCACTATTACCCTCTTAGCGCTCCGAATCTCCACTTGCATTTTCTACAGAAAGAGTGTTTCAGAACGGCTCAATCAAAACTAAGGTTCAACTAGTTTAGTTGAACAAACAGAACAGAAAGAAGTTTCACACAATTCTTCTGTGTAGTTTTTATTTGTAGACATTCTTTTTCCCAATATAGGCCTCCTAGCGCTCAGAATGTCCAATTGCAGTTTCTACAGAAAGAGTGTTTCAGAAAGGCTCAATCAAAAGTAAGGTTCAACTCTGTTAGTTGAATGCACAGAACAGAAAGAATTTTCACAGAATGCTACTGTGTAGTTTATATTTGAATATATTCCTTTTTCCACTATTACCCTCTTAGCGCTCCGAATGTCCACTTGCATTTTCTACAGAAAGAGTGTTCAGAACTGCTCAATCAAAAGTATGGTTTAACTCTGTTAGCTGAATGCTCAGATCAGAAAGAAGTTTCACAGAATGCTTCTGTGTAGTTTATATTTGAATATATTCCTTTTTCCACTACTACCCTCTTAGCGCTCCAAATGTCCAGTTGCATTTTCTACAGAAAGAGTGTTCAGATCTGCTCAATCAAAAGTATGGTTTAACTCTGTTAGCTGAATGCACAGATCAGAAAGAAGTTTCACCGAATGATTCTGTGTAGTTTATATTTGAAGACATTCCTTTTTCCACTATTACCCTCTTAGCGCTCCGAATCTCCACTTGCATTTTCTACAAAAAGAGTGTTTCATAACTGCTCAATCAAAAATATGTTTTATCTCTGTTAACTGAATTTACAGATCAGAAATAAGTTTCACAGAATGCATCTGTGTAGTTTTTATTTGAAGATATTCTTTTTCCCAATGTAGGCCTCTTAGCGCTTAGCATGTCCAATTGCAGTTTCTACAGAAAGAGTGTTTCAGAACGGCTCAATCAAAAGTAAGGTTCAACTCTGTTAGTTGAATGCACAGAACAGAAAGAATTTTCACAGAATGCTACTGTGTAGTTTAAATTTGAATATATTCCTTTTTCCACTATTACCCTCTTAGCGCTCCGAATGTCCACTTGCATTTTCTACAGAAAGAGTGTTCAGAACTGCGCAATCAAAAGTATGGTTTAACTCTGTTAGCTTAATGAACATATCAGAAAGAAGTTTCACACAATGCTTCTGTGTAGTTTTTATTTGAAGATATTATTTTTCCCAATAGAGGCCTCTTAGCGCTCAGAATGTCCAATTGCA
Source organism: Symphalangus syndactylus (assembly GCF_028878055.3). Classification (NCBI taxonomy): domain Eukaryota; kingdom Metazoa; phylum Chordata; class Mammalia; order Primates; family Hylobatidae; genus Symphalangus; species Symphalangus syndactylus. Next base: position 5,483,701 of record NC_072428.2, read on the forward strand.
GTTTCTACAGAAAGAGTGTTTCAGAAAGGCTCAATCAAAAGTAAGGTTCAACTCTGTTAGTTAAATGCACAGAACAGAAAAAAGTTTCATACAATGCTTCTGTGTAGTTTATATTTGAACATATTCTTTTTTCCACTATTACCCACTTAGCGCTACGAATGTCCAGTTGCATTTTCTACAGACAGAGTGTTTCAAAACTGCTCAATCAAAAGTATGGTTTAACTCTGTTAGCTGAATGCTCAGATCAGAAAGAAGTTTCACAGAATGCTTCTGTGTAGTTTATATTTGAATATATTCCTTTTTCCACTACTACTCTCTTAGCGCTCCAAATGTCCAGTTGCATTTTCTACAGAAAGAGTGTTCAGATCTGCTCAATCAAAAGTATGGTTTAACTCTGTTAGCTGAATGCACAGATCAGAAAGAAGTTTCACAGAATGATTCTGTGTAGTTTATATTTGGAGACATTCCTTTTTCCACTATTACCCTCTTAGCGCTCCGAATCTCCACTTGCATTTTCTACAGAAAGAGTGTTTCAGAACGGCTCAATCAAAACTAAGGTTCAACTAGTTTAGTTGAACAAACAGAACAGAAAGAAGTTTCACACAATTCTTCTGTGTAGTTTTTATTTGTAGACATTCTTTTTCCCAATATAGGCCTCCTAGCGCTCAGAATGTCCAATTGCAGTTTCTACAGAAAGAGTGTTTCAGAAAGGCTCAATCAAAAGTAAGGTTCAACTCTGTTAGTTGAATGCACAGAACAGAAAGAATTTTCACAGAATGCTACTGTGTAGTTTATATTTGAATATATTCCTTTTTCCACTATTACCCTCTTAGCGCTCCGAATGTCCACTTGCATTTTCTACAGAAAGAGTGTTCAGAACTGCTCAATCAAAAGTATGGTTTAACTCTGTTAGCTGAATGCTCAGATCAGAAAGAAGTTTCACAGAATGCTTCTGTGTAGTTTATATTTGAATATATTCCTTTTTCCACTACTACCCTCTTAGCGCTCCAAATGTCCAGTTGCATTTTCTACAGAAAGAGTGTTCAGATCTGCTCAATCAAAAGTATGGTTTAACTCTGTTAGCTGAATGCACAGATCAGAAAGAAGTTTCACAGAATGATTCTGTGTAGTTTATATATGGAGACATTCCTTTTTCCACTATTACCCTCTTAGCGCTCCGAATCTCCACTTGCATTTTCTACAGAAAGAGTGTTTCAGAACGGCTCAATCAAAACTAAGGTTCAACTCTTTTAGTTGAACAAACAGAACAGAAAGAAGTTTCACACAATTCTTCTGTGTAGATTTTATTTGTAGATATTCTTTTTCCCAATATAGGCCTCCTAGCACTCAGAATGTCCAATTGCAGTTTCTACAGAAAGAGTGTTTCAGAACGGCTCAATCAAAAGTAAGGTTCAACTCTGTTAGTTGAATGCACAGAACAGAAAGAAGTTTCATACAATGCTTCTGTGTAGTTTATATTTGAACATATTCTTTTTTTCGCTATTACCCACTTAGCGGTACGAATGTCCAGTTGCATTTTCTACAGACAGAGTGTTTCAAAACTGCTCAATCAAAAGTATGGTTTAACTCTGTTAGCTGAATGCTCAGATCAGAAAGAAGTTTCACAGAATGCTTCTGTGTAGTTTATATTTGAATATATTCCTTTTTCCACTACTACTCTCTTAGCGCTCCAAATGTCCAGTTGCATTTTCTACAGAAAGAGTGTTCAGATCTGCTCAATCAAAAGTATGGTTTAACTCTGTTAGCTGAATGCACAGATCAGAAAGAAGTTTCACCGAATGATTCTGTGTAGTTTATATTTGAAGACATTCCTTTTTCCACTATTACCCTCTTAGCGCTCCGAATCTTCACTTGCATTTTCTACAAAACGAGTGTTTCATAACTGCTCAATCAAAAATATGCTTTATCTCTGTTAACTGAATTTACAGATCAGAAATAAGTTTCACAGAATGCATCTGTGTAGTTTTTATTTGAAGATATTCTTTTTCCCAATGTAGGCCTCTTAGCGCTTAGCATGTCCAATTGCAGTTTCTATAGAAAGAGTGTTTCAGAACGGCTCAATCAAATGTAAGGTTCAACTCTGTTAGTTGAATGCACAGAACAGAAAGAATTTTCACAGAATGCTACTGTGTAGTATATATATGAATATATTCCTTTTTCCACTATTACCCTCTTAGCGCTCCGAATGTCCACTTGCATTTTCTACAGAAAGAGTGTTCAGAACTGCGCAATCAAAAGTATGGTTTAACTCTGTTAGCTTAATGAACATATCAGAAAGAAGTTTCACACAATGCTTCTGTGTAGTTTTTATTTGAAGATATTATTTTTCCCAATAGAGGCCTCTTAGCGCTCAGAATGTCCAATTGCAGTTTCTACAGAAAGAGTGTTTCAGAAAGGCTCAATCAAAAGTAAGGTTCAACTCTGTTAGTTAAATGCACAGAACAGAAAGAAGTTTCATACAATGCTTCTGTGTAGTTTATATTTGAACATATTCTTTTTTCCACTATTACCCACTTAGCGCTACGAATGTCCAGTTGCATTTTCTACAGACAGAGTGTTTCAAAACTGCTCAATCAAAATTATGGTTTAACTCTGTTAGCTGAATGCTCAGATCAGAAAGAAGTTTCACAGAATGCTTCTGTGTAGTTTATATTTGAATATATTCCTTTTTCCACTACTACTCTCTTAGCGCTCCAAATGTCCAGTTGCATTTTCTACAGAAAGAGTGTTCAGATCTGCTCAATCAAAAGTATGGTTTAACTCTGTTAGCTGAATGCACAGATCAGAAAGAAGTTTCACAGAATGATTCTGTGTAGTTTATATTTGGAGACATTCCTTTTTCCACTATTACCCTCTTAGCGCTCCGAATCTCCACTTGCATTTTCTACAGAAAGAGTGTTTCAGAACGGCTCAATCAAAACTAAGGTTCAACTAGTTTAGTTGAACAAACAGAACAGAAAGAAGTTTCACACAATTCTTCTGTGTAGTTTTTATTTGTAGACATTCTTTTTCCCAATATAGGCCTCCTAGCGCTCAGAATGTCCAATTGCAGTTTCTACAGAAAGAGTGTTTCAGAAAGGCTCAATCAAAAGTAAGGTTCAACTCTGTTAGTTGAATGCACAGAACAGAAAGTATTTTCACAGAATACTTCTGTGTAGTTTATATTTGAATATATTCCTTTTTCCACTATTACCCTCTTAGCGCTCCGAATGTCCACTTGCATTTTCTACAGAAAGAGTGTTCAGAACTGCTCAATCAAAAGTATGGTTTAACTCTGTTAGCTGAATGCTCAGATCAGAAAGAAGTTTCACAGAATGCTTCTGTGTAGTTTATATTTGAATATATTCCTTTTTCCACTACTACCCTCTTAGCGCTCCAAATGTCCAGTTGCATTTTCTACAGAAAGAGTGTTCAGATCTGCTCAATCAAAAGTATGGTTTAACTCTGTTAGCTGATTGCACAGATCAGAAAGAAGTTTCACCGAATGATTCTGTGTAGTTTATATTTGAAGACATTCCTTTTTCCACTATTTCCCTCTTAGCGCTCCGAATCTCCACTTGCATTTTCTACAAAAAGAGTGTTTCATAACTGCTCAATCAAAAATATGTTTTATCTCTGTTAACTGAATTTACAGATCAGAAATAAGTTTCACAGAATGCATCTGTGTAGTTTTTATTTGAAGATATTCTTTTTCCCAATGTAGGCCTCTTAGCGCTTAGCATGTCCAATTGCAGTTTCTACAGAAAGAGTGTTTCAGAACGGCTCAATCAAAAGTAAGGTTCAACTCTGTTAGTTGAATGCACAGAACAGAAAGAATTTTCACAGAATGCTACTGTGTAGTTTAAATTTGAATATATTCCTTTTTCCACTATTACCCTCTTAGCGCTCCGAATGTCCACTTGCATTTTCTACAGAAAGAGTGTTCAGAACTGCGCAATCAAAAGTATGGTTTAACTCTGTTAGCTTAATGAACATATCAGAAAGAAGTTTCACACAATGCTTCTGTGTAGTTTTTATTTGAAGATATTATTTTTCCCAATAGAGGCCTCTTAGCGCTCAGAATGTCCAATTGCAGTTTCTACAGAAAGAGTGTTTCAGAAAGGCTCAATCAAAAGTAAGGTTCAACTCTGTTAGTTAAATGCACAGAACAGAAAGAAGTTTCATACAATGCTTCTGTGTAGTTTATATTTGAACATATTCTTTTTTCCACTATTACCCACTTAGCGCTACGAATGTCCAGTTGCATTTTCTACAGACAGAGTGTTTCAAAACTGCTCATTCAAAAGTATGGTTTAACTCTGTTAGCTGAATGCTCAGATCAGAAAGAAGTTTCACAGAATGCTTCTGTGTAGTTTATATTTGAATATATTCCTTTTTCCACTACTACTCTCTTAGCGCTCCAAATGTCCAGTTGCATTTTCTACAGAAAGAGTGTTCAGATCTGCTCAATCAAAAGTATGGTTTAACTCTGTTAGCTGAATGCACAGATCAGAAAGAAGTTTCACAGAATGATTCTGTGTAGTTTATATTTGGAGACATTCCTTTTTCCACTATTACCCTCTTAGCGCTCCGAATCTCCACTTGCATTTTCTACAGAAAGAGTGTTTCAGAACGGCTCAATCAAAACTAAGGTTCAACTAGTTTAGTTGAACAAACAGAACAGAAAGAAGTTTCACACAATTCTTCTGTGTAGTTTTTATTTGTAGACATTCTTTTTCCCAATATAGGCCTCCTAGCGCTCAGAATGTCCAATTGCAGTTTCTACAGAAAGAGTGTTTCAGAAAGGCTCAATCAAAAGTAAGGTTCAACTCTGTTAGTTGAATGCACAGAACAGAAAGAATTTTCACAGAATGCTACTGTGTAGTTTATATTTGAATATATTCCTTTTTCCACTATTACCCTCTTAGCGCTCCGAATGTCCACTTGCATTTTCTACAGAAAGAGTGTTCAGAACTGCTCAATCAAAAGTATGGTTTAACTCTGTTAGCTGAATGCTCAGATCAGAAAGAAGTTTCACAGAATGCTTCTGTGTAGTTTATATTTGAATATATTCCTTTTTCCACTACTACTCTCTTAGCGCTCCAAATGTCCAGTTGCATTTTCTACAGAAAGAGTGTTCAGATCTGCTCAATCAAAAGTATGGTTTAACTCTGTTAGCTGAATGCACAGATCAGAAAGAAGTTTCACCGAAAGATTCTGTGTAGTTTATATTTGAAGACATTCCTTTTTCCACTATTACCCTCTTAGCGCTCCGAATCTTCACTTGCATTTTCTACAAAACGAGTGTTTCATAACTGCTCAATCAAAAATATGCTTTATCTCTGTTAACTGAATTTACAGATCAGAAATAAGTTTCACAGAATGCATCTGTGTAGTTTTTATTTGAAGATATTCTTTTTCCCAATGTAGGCCTCTTAGCGCTTAGCATGTCCAATTGCAGTTTCTATAGAAAGAGTGTTTCAGAACGGCTCAAACAAATGTAAGGTTCAACTCTGTTAGTTGAATGCACAGAACAGAAAGAATTTTCACAGAATGCTACTGTGTAGTTTATATATGAATATATTCCTTTTTCCACTATTACCCTCTTAGCGCTCCGAATGTCCACTTGCATTTTCTACAGAAAGAGTGTTCAGAACTGCGCAATCAAAAGTATGGTTTAACTCTGTTAGCTTAATGAACATATCAGAAAGAAGTTTCACACAATGCTTCTGTGTAGTTTTTATTTGAAGATATTATTTTTCCCAATAGAGGCCTCTTAGCGCTCAGAATGTCCAATTGCAGTTTCTACAGAAAGAGTGTTTCAGAAAGGCTCAATCAAAAGTAAGGTTCAACTCTGTTAGTTAAATGCACAGAACAGAAAGAAGTTTCATACAATGCTTCTGTGTAGTTTATATTTGAACATATTCTTTTTTCCACTATTACCCACTTAGCGCTACGAATGTCCAGTTGCATTTTCTACAGACAGAGTGTTTCAAAACTGCTCAATCAAAATTATGGTTTAACTCTGTTAGCTGAATGCTCAGATCAGAAAGAAGTTTCACAGAATGCTTCTGTGTAGTTTATATTTGAATATATTCCTTTTTCCACTACTACTCTCTTAGCGCTCCAAATGTCCAGTTGCATTTTCTACAGAAAGAGTGTTCAGATCTGCTCAATCAAAAGTATGGTTTAACTCTGTTAGCTGAATGCACAGATCAGAAAGAAGTTTCACAGAATGATTCTGTGTAGTTTATATTTGGAGACATTCCTTTTTCCACTATTACCCTCTTAGCGCTCCGAATCTCCACTTGCATTTTCTACAGAAAGAGTGTTTCAGAACGGCTCAATCAAAACTAAGGTTCAACTAGTTTAGTTGAACAAACAGAACAGAAAGAAGTTTCACACAATTCTTCTGTGTAGTTTTTATTTGTAGACATTCTTTTTCCCAATATAGGCCTCCTAGCGCTCAGAATGTCCAATTGCAGTTTCTACAGAAAGAGTGTTTCAGAAAGGCTCAATCAAAAGTAAGGTTCAACTCTGTTAGTTGAATGCACAGAACAGAAAGAATTTTCACAGAATACTTCTGTGTAGTTTATATTTGAATATATTCCTTTTTCCACTATTACCCTCTTAGCGCTCCGAATGTCCACTTGCATTTTCTACAGAAAGAGTGTTCAGAACTGCTCAATCAAAAGTATGGTTTAACTCTGTTAGCTGAATGCTCAGATCAGAAAGAAGTTTCACAGAATGCTTCTGTGTAGTTTATATTTGAATATATTCCTTTTTCCACTACTACCCTCTTAGCGCTCCAAATGTCCAGTTGCATTTTCTACAGAAAGAGTGTTCAGATCTGCTCAATCAAAAGTATGGTTTAACTCTGTTAGCTGAATGCACAGATCAGAAAGAAGTTTCACCGAATGATTCTGTGTAGTTTATATTTGAAGACATTCCTTTTTCCACTATTACCCTCTTAGCGCTCCGAATCTCCACTTGCATTTTCTACAAAAAGAGTGTTTCATAACTGCTCAATCAAAAATATGTTTTATCTCTGTTAACTGAATTTACAGATCAGAAATAAGTTTCACAGAATGCATCTGTGTAGTTTTTATTTGAAGATATTCTTTTTCCCAATGTAGGCCTCTTAGCGCTTAGCATGTCCAATTGCAGTTTCTACAGAAAGAGTGTTTCAGAACGGCTCAATCAAAAGTAAGGTTCAACTCTGTTAGTTGAATGCACAGAACAGAAAGAATTTTCACAGAATGCTACTGTGTAGTTTAAATTTGAATATATTCCTTTTTCCACTATTACCATCTTAGCGCTCCGAATGTCCACTTGCATTTTCTACAGAAAGAGTGTTCAGAACTGCGCAATCAAAAGTATGGTTTAACTCTGTTAGCTTAATGAACATATCAGAAAGAAGTTTCACACAATGCTTCTGTGTAGTTTTTATTTGAAGATATTATTTTTCCCAATAGAGGCCTCTTAGCGCTCAGAATGTCCAATTGCAGTTTCTACAGAAAGAGTGTTTCAGAAAGGCTCAATCAAAAGTAAGGTTCAACTCTGTTAGTTAAATGCACAGAACAGAAAGAAGTTTCATACAATGCTTCTGTGTAGTTTATATTTGAACATATTCTTTTTTCCACTATTACCCACTTAGCGCTACGAATGTCCAGTTGCATTTTCTACAGACAGAGTGTTTCAAAACTGCTCAATCAAAAGTATGGTTTAACTCTGTTAGCTGAATGCTCAGATCAGAAAGAAGTTTCACAGAATGCTTCTGTGTAGTTTATATTTGAATATATTCCTTTTTCCACTACTACTCTCTTAGCGCTCCAAATGTCCAGTTGCATTTTCTACAGAAAGAGTGTTCAGATCTGCTCAATCAAAAGTATGGTTTAACTCTGTTAGCTGAATGCACAGATCAGAAAGAAGTTTCACAGAATGATTCTGTGTAGTTTATATTTGGAGACATTCCTTTTTCCACTATTACCCTCTTAGCGCTCCGAATCTCCACTTGCATTTTCTACAGAAAGAGTGTTTCAGAACGGCTCAATCAAAACTAAGGTTCAACTAGTTTAGTTGAACAAACAGAACAGAAAGAAGTTTCACACAATTCTTCTGTGTAGTTTTTATTTGTAGACATTCTTTTTCCCAATATAGGCCTCCTAGCGCTCAGAATGTCCAATTGCAGTTTCTACAGAAAGAGTGTTTCAGAAAGGCTCAATCAAAAGTAAGGTTCAACTCTGTTAGTTGAATGCACAGAACAGAAAGAATTTTCACAGAATGCTACTGTGTAGTTTATATTTGAATATATTCCTTTTTCCACTATTACCCTCTTAGCGCTCCGAATGTCCACTTGCATTTTCTACAGAAAGAGTGTTCAGAACTGCTCAATCAAAAGTATGGTTTAACTCTGTTAGCTGAATGCTCAGATCAGAAAGAAGTTTCACAGAATGCTTCTGTGTAGTTTATATTTGAATATATTCCTTTTTCCACTACTACTCTCTTAGCGCTCCAAATGTCCAGTTGCATTTTCTACAGAAAGAGTGTTCAGATCTGCTCAATCAAAAGTATGGTTTAACTCTGTTAGCTGAATGCACAGATCAGAAAGAAGTTTCACCGAATGATTCTGTGTAGTTTATATTTGAAGACATTCCTTTTTCCTCTATTACCCTCTTAGCGCTCCGAATCTTCACTTGCATTTTCTACAAAACGAGTGTTTCATAACTGCTCAATCAAAAATATGCTTTATCTCTGTTAACTGAATTTACAGATCAGAAATAAGTTTCACAGAATGCATCTGTGTAGTTTTTATTTGAAGATATTCTTTTTCCCAATGTAGGCCTCTTAGCGCTTAGCATGTCCAATTGCAGTTTCTATAGAAAGAGTGGTTCAGAACGGCTCAATCAAATGTAAGGTTCAACTCTGTTAGTTGAATGCACAGAACAGAAAGAATTTTCACAGAATGCTACTGTGTAGTTTATATATGAATATATTCCTTTTTCCACTATTACCCTCTTAGCGCTCCGAATGTCCACTTGCATTTTCTACAGAAAGAGTGTTCAGAACTGCGCAATCAAAAGTATGGTTTAACTCTGTTAGCTTAATGAACATATCAGAAAGAAGTTTCACACAATGCTTCTGTGTAGTTTTTATTTGAAGATATTATTTTTCCCAATAGAGGCCTCTTAGCGCTCAGAATGTCCAATTGCAGTTTCTACAGAAAGAGTGTTTCAGAAAGGCTCAATCAAAAGTAAGGTTCAACTCTGTTAGTTAAATGCACAGAACAGAAAGAAGTTTCATACAATGCTTCTGTGTAGTTTATATTTGAACATATTCTTTTTTCCACTATTACCCACTTAGCGCTACGAATGTCCAGTTGCATTTTCTACAGACAGAGTGTTTCAAAACTGCTCAATCAAAAGTATGGTTTAACTCTGTTAGCTGAATGCTCAGATCAGAAAGAAGTTTCACAGAATGCTTCTGTGTAGTTTATATTTGAATATATTCCTTTTTCCACTACTACTCTCTTAGCGCTCCAAATGTCCAGTTGCATTTTCTACAGAAAGAGAGTTCAGATCTGCTCAATCAAAAGTATGGTTTAACTCTGTTAGCTGAATGCACAGATCAGAAAGAAGTTTCACAGAATGATTCTGTGTAGTTTATATTTGGAGACATTCCTTTTTCCACTATTACCCTCTTAGCGCTCCGAATCTCCACTTGCATTTTCTACAGAAAGAGTGTTTCAGAACGGCTCAATCAAAACTAAGGTTCAACTAGTTTAGTTGAACAAACAGAACAGAAAGAAGTTTCACACAATTCTTCTGTGTAGTTTTTATTTGTAGACATTCTTTTTCCCAATATAGGCCTCCTAGCGCTCAGAATGTCCAATTGCAGTTTCTACAGAAAGAGTGTTTCAGAAAGGCTCAATCAAAAGTAAGGTTCAACTCTGTTAGTTGAATGCACAGAACAGAAAGAATTTTCACAGAATGCTACTGTGTAGTTTATATTTGAATATATTCCTTTTTCCACTATTACCCTCTTAGCGCTCCGAATGTCCACTTGCATTTTCTACAGAAAGAGTGTTCAGAACTGCTCAATCAAAAGTATGGTTTAACTCTGTTAGCTGAATGCTCAGATCAGAAAGAAGTTTCACAGAATGCTTCTGTGTAGTTTATATTTGAATATATTCCTTTTTCCACTACTACCCTCTTAGCGCTCCAAATGTCCAGTTGCATTTTCTACAGAAAGAGTGTTCAGATCTGCTCAATCAAAAGTATGGTTTAACTCTGTTAGCTGAATGCACAGATCAGAAAGAAGTTTCACCGAATGATTCTGTGTAGTTTATATTTGAAGACATTCCTTTTTCCACTATTACCCTCTTAGCGCTCCGAATCTCCACTTGCATTTTCTACAAAAAGAGTGTTTCATAACTGCTCAATCAAAAATATGTTTTATCTCTGTTAACTGAATTTACAGATCAGAAATAAGTTTCACAGAATGCATCTGTGTAGTTTTTATTTGAAGATATTCTTTTTCCCAATGTAGGCCTCTTAGCGCTTAGCATGTCCAATTGCAGTTTCTACAGAAAGAGTGTTTCAGAACGGCTCAATCAAAAGTAAGGTTCAACTCTGTTAGTTGAATGCACAGAACAGAAAGAATTTTCACAGAATGCTACTGTGTAGTTTAAATTTGAATATATTCCTTTTTCCACTATTACCCTCTTAGCGCTCCGAATGTCCACTTGCATTCTCTACAGAAAGAGTGTTCAGAACTCCGCAATCAAAAGTATGGTTTAACTCTGTTAGCTTAATGAACATATCAGAAATAAGTTTCACACAATGCTTCTGTGTAGTTTTTATTTGAAGATATTATTTTTCCCAATAGAGGCCTCTTAGCGCTCAGAATGTCCAATTGCAGTTTCTACAGAAAGAGTGTTTCAGAAAGGCTCAATCAAAAGTAAGGTTCAACTCTGTTAGTTGAATGCACAGAACAGAAAGAAGTTTCATACAATGCTTCTGTGTAGTTTATATTTGAACATATTCTTTTTTCAACTATTACCCACTTAGCGCTACGAATGTCCAGTTGCATTTTCTACAGACAGAGTGTTTCAAAACTGCTCAATCAAAAGTATGGTTTAACTCTGTTAGCTGAATGCTCAGATCAGAAAGAAGTTTCACAGAATGCTTCTGTGTAGTTTATATTTGAATATATTCCTTTTTCCACTACTACTCTCTTAGCGCTCCAAATGTCCAGTTGCATTTTCTACAGAAAGAGTGTTCAGATCTGCTCAATCAAAAGTATGGTTTAACTCTGTTAGCTGAATGCACAGATCAGAAAGAAGTTTCACAGAATGATTCTGTGTAGTTTATATTTGAAGACATTCCTTTTTCCACTATTACCCTCTTAGCGCTCCGAATCTCCACTTGCATTTTCTACAGAAAGAGTGTTTCAGAACGGCTCAATCAAAACTAAGGTTCAACTAGTTTAGTTGAACAAACAGAACAGAAAGAAGTTTCACACAATTCTTCTGTGTAGTTTTTATTTGTAGACATTCTTTTTCCCAATATAGGCCTCCTAGCGCTCAGAATGTCCAATTGCAGTTTCTACAGAAAGAGTGTTTCAGAAAGGCTCAATCAAAAGTAAGGTTCAACTCTGTTAGTTGAATGCACAGAACAGAAAGAATTTTCACAGAATACTTCTGTGTAGTTTATATTTGAATATATTCCTTTTTCCACTATTACCCTCTTAGCGCTCCGAATGTCCACTTGCATTTTCTACAGAAAGAGTGTTCAGAACTGCTCAATCAAAAGTATGGTTTAACTCTGTTAGCTGAATGCTCAGATCAGAAAGAAGTTTCACAGAATGCTTCTGTGTAGTTTATATTTGAATATATTCCTTTTTCCACTACTACCCTCTTAGCGCTCCAAATGTCCAGTTGCATTTTCTACAGAAAGAGTGTTCAGATCTGCTCAATCAAAAGTATGGTTTAACTCTGTTAGCTGAATGCACAGATCAGAAAGAAGTTTCACCGAATGATTCTGTGTAGTTTATATTTGAAGACATTCCTTTTTCCACTATTACCCTCTTAGCGCTCCGAATCTCCACTTGCATTTTCTACAAAAAGAGTGTTTCATAACTGCTCAATCAAAAATATGTTTTATCTCTGTTAACTGAATTTACAGATCAGAAATAAGTTTCACAGAATGCATCTGTGTAGTTTTTATTTGAAGATATTCTTTTTCCCAATGTAGGCCTCTTAGCGCTTAGCATGTCCAATTGCAGTTTCTACAGAAAGAGTGTTTCAGAACGGCTCAATCAAAAGTAAGGTTCAACTCTGTTAGTTGAATGCACAGAACAGAAAGAATTTTCACAGAATGCTACTGTGTAGTTTAAATTTGAATATATTCCTTTTTCCACTATTACCATCTTAGCGCTCCGAATGTCCACTTGCATTTTCTACAGAAAGAGTGTTCAGAACTGCGCAATCAAAAGTATGGTTTAACTCTGTTAGCTTAATGAACATATCAGAAAGAAGTTTCACACAATGCTTCTGTGTAGTTTTTATTTGAAGATATTATTTTTCCCAATAGAGGCCTCTTAGCGCTCAGAATGTCCAATTGCAGTTTCTACAGAAAGAGTGTTTCAGAAAGGCTCAATCAAAAGTAAGGTTCAACTCTGTTAGTTAAATGCACAGAACAGAAAGAAGTTTCATACAATGCTTCTGTGTAGTTTATATTTGAACATATTCTTTTTTCCACTATTACCCACTTAGCGCTACGAATGTCCAGTTGCATTTTCTACAGACAGAGTGTTTCAAAACTGCTCAATCAAAAGTATGGTTTAACTCTGTTAGCTGAATGCTCAGATCAGAAAGAAGTTTCACAGAATGCTTCTGTGTAGTTTATATTTGAATATATTCCTTTTTCCACTACTACTCTCTTAGCGCTCCAAATGTCCAGTTGCATTTTCTACAGAAAGAGTGTTCAGATCTGCTCAATCAAAAGTATGGTTTAACTCTGTTAGCTGAATGCACAGATCAGAAAGAAGTTTCACAGAATGATTCTGTGTAGTTTATATTTGGAGACATTCCTTTTTCCACTATTACCCTCTTAGCGCTCCGAATCTCCACTTGCATTTTCTACAGAAAGAGTGTTTCAGAACGGCTCAATCAAAACTAAGGTTCAACTAGTTTAGTTGAACAAACAGAACAGAAAGAAGTTTCACACAATTCTTCTGTGTAGTTTTTATTTGTAGACATTCTTTTTCCCAATATAGGCCTCCTAGCGCTCAGAATGTCCAATTGCAGTTTCTACAGAAAGAGTGTTTCAGAAAGGCTCAATCAAAAGTAAGGTTCAACTCTGTTAGTTGAATGCACAGAACAGAAAGAATTTTCACAGAATGCTACTGTGTAGTTTATATTTGAATATATTCCTTTTTCCACTATTACCCTCTTAGCGCTCCGAATGTCCACTTGCATTTTCTACAGAAAGAGTGTTCAGAACTGCTCAATCAAAAGTATGGTTTAACTCTGTTAGCTGAATGCTCAGATCAGAAAGAAGTTTCACAGAATGCTTCTGTGTAGTTTATATTTGAATATATTCCTTTTTCCACTACTACTCTCTTAGCGCTCCAAATGTCCAGTTGCATTTTCTACAGAAAGAGTGTTCAGATCTGCTCAATCAAAAGTATGGTTTAACTCTGTTAGCTGAATGCACAGATCAGAAAGAAGTTTCACCGAATGATTCTGTGTAGTTTATATTTGAAGACATTCCTTTTTCCACTATTACCCTCTTAGCGCTCCGAATCTTCACTTGCATTTTCTACAAAACGAGTGTTTCATAACTGCTCAATCAAAAATATGCTTTATCTCTGTTAACTGAATTTACAGATCAGAAATAAGTTTCACAGAATGCATCTGTGTAGTTTTTATTTGAAGATATTCTTTTTCCCAATGTAGGCCTCTTAGCGCTTAGCATGTCCAATTGCAGTTTCTATAGAAAGAGTGTTTCAGAACGGCTCAATCAAATGTAAGGTTCAACTCTGTTAGTTGAATGCACAGAACAGAAAGAATTTTCACAGAATGCTACTGTGTAGTTTATATATGAATATATTCCTTTTTCCACTATTACCCTCTTAGCGCTCCGAATGTCCACTTGCATTTTCTACAGAAAGAGTGTTCAGAACTGCGCAATCAAAAGTATGGTTTAACTCTGTTAGCTTAATGAACATATCAGAAATAAGTTTCACACAATGCTTCTGTGTAGTTTTTATTTGAAGATATTATTTTTCCCAATAGAGGCCTCTTAGCGCTCAGAATGTCCAATTGCAGTTTCTACAGAAAGAGTGTTTCAGAAAGGCTCAATCAAAAGTAAGGTTCAACTCTGTTAGTTAAATGCACAGAACAGAAAGAAGTTTCATACAATGCTTCTGTGTAGTTTATATTTGAACATATTCTTTTTTCCACTATTACCCACTTAGCGCTACGAATGTCCAGTTGCATTTTCTACAGACAGAGTGTTTCAAAACTGCTCAATCAAAAGTATGGTTTAACTCTGTTAGCTGAATGCTCAGATCAGAAAGAAGTTTCACAGAATGCTTCTGTGTAGTTTATATTTGAATATATTCCTTTTTCCACTACTACTCTCTTAGCGCTCCAAATGTCCAGTTGCATTTTCTACAGAAAGAGTGTTCAGAACTGCTCAATCAAAAGTATGGTTTAACTCTGTTAGCTGAATGCACAGATCAGAAAGAAGTTTCACAGAATGATTCTGTGTAGTTTATATTTGGAGACATTCCTTTTTCCACTATTACCCTCTTAGCGCTCCGAATTTCCACTTGCATTTTCTACAGAAAGAGTGTTTCAGAACGGCTCAATCAAAACTAAGGTTCAACTAGTTTAGTTGAACAAACAGAACAGAAAGAAGTTTCACACAATTCTTCTGTGTAGTTTTTATTTGTAGACATTCTTTTTCCCAATATAGGCCTCCTAGCGCTCAGAATGTCCAATTGCAGTTTCTACAGAAAGAGTGTTTCAGAAAGGCTCAATCAAAAGTAAGGTTCAACTCTGTTAGTTGAATGCACAGAACAGAAAGAATTTTCACAGAATGCTACTGTGTAGTTTATATTTGAATATATTCCTTTTTCCACTATTACCCTCTTAGCGCTCCGAATGTCCACTTGCATTTTCTACAGAAAGAGTGTTCAGAACTGCTCAATCAAAAGTATGGTTTAACTCTGTTAGCTGAATGCTCAGATCAGAAAGAAGTTTCACAGAATGCTTCTGTGTAGTTTATATTTGAATATATTCCTTTTTCCACTACTACCCTCTTAGCGCTCCAAATGTCCAGTTGCATTTTCTACAGAAAGAGTGTTCAGATCTGCTCAATCAAAAGTATGGTTTAACTCTGTTAGCTGAATGCACAGATCAGAAAGAAGTTTCACCGAATGATTCTGTGTAGTTTATATTTGAAGACATTCCTTTTTCCACTATTACCCTCTTAGCGCTCCGAATCTCCACTTGCATTTTCTACAAAAAGAGTGTTTCATAACTGCTCAATCAAAAATATGTTTTATCTCTGTTAACTGAATTTACAGATCAGAAATAAGTTTCACAGAATGCATCTGTGTAGTTTTTATTTGAAGATATTCTTTTTCCCAATGTAGGCCTCTTAGCGCTTAGCATGTCCAATTGCAGTTTCTACAGAAAGAGTGTTTCAGAACGGCTCAATCAAAAGTAAGGTTCAACTCTGTTAGTTGAATGCACAGAACAGAAAGAATTTTCACAGAATGCTACTGTGTAGTTTAAATTTGAATATATTCCTTTTTCCACTATTACCCTCTTAGCGCTCCGAATGTCCACTTGCATTTTCTACAGAAAGAGTGTTCAGAACTGCGCAATCAAAAGTATGGTTTAACTCTGTTAGCTTAATGAACATATCAGAAAGAAGTTTCACACAATGCTTCTGTGTAGTTTTTATTTGAAGATATTATTTTTCCCAATAGAGGCCTCTTAGCGCTCAGAATGTCCAATTGCAGTTTCTACAGAAAGAGTGTTTCAGAAAGGCTCAATCAAAAGTAAGGTTCAACTCTGTTAGTTAAATGCACAGAACAGAAAAAAGTTTCATACAATGCTTCTGTGTAGTTTATATTTGAACATATTCTTTTTTCCACTATTACCCACTTAGCGCTACGAATGTCCAGTTGCATTTTCTACAGACAGAGTGTTTCAAAACTGCTCAATCAAAAGTATGGTTTAACTCTGTTAGCTGAATGCTCAGATCAGAAAGAAGTTTCACAGAATGCTTCTGTGTAGTTTATATTTGAATATATTCCTTTTTCCACTACTACTCTCTTAGCGCTCCAAATGTCCAGTTGCATTTTCTACAGAAAGAGTGTTCAGATCTGCTCAATCAAAAGTATGGTTTAACTCTGTTAGCTGAATGCACAGATCAGAAAGAAGTTTCACAGAATGATTCTGTGTAGTTTATATTTGGAGACATTCCTTTTTCCACTATTACCCTCTTAGCGCTCCGAATCTCCACTTGCATTTTCTACAGAAAGAGTGTTTCAGAACGGCTCAATCAAAACTAAGGTTCAACTAGTTTAGTTGAACAAACAGAACAGAAAGAAGTTTCACACAATTCTTCTGTGTAGTTTTTATTTGTAGACATTCTTTTTCCCAATATAGGCCTCCTAGCGCTCAGAATGTCCAATTGCAGTTTCTACAGAAAGAGTGTTTCAGAAAGGCTCAATCAAAAGTAAGGTTCAACTCTGTTAGTTGAATGCACAGAACAGAAAGAATTTTCACAGAATGCTACTGTGTAGTTTATATTTGAATATATTCCTTTTTCCACTATTACCCTCTTAGCGCTCCGAATGTCCACTTGCATTTTCTACAGAAAGAGTGTTCAGAACTGCTCAATCAAAAGTATGGTTTAACTCTGTTAGCTGAATGCTCAGATCAGAAAGAAGTTTCACAGAATGCTTCTGTGTAGTTTATATTTGAATATATTCCTTTTTCCACTACTACCCTCTTAGCGCTCCAAATGTCCAGTTGCATTTTCTACAGAAAGAGTGTTCAGATCTGCTCAATCAAAAGTATGGTTTAACTCTGTTAGCTGAATGCACAGATCAGAAAGAAGTTTCACCGAATGATTCTGTGTAGTTTATATTTGAAGACATTCCTTTTTCCACTATTACCCTCTTAGCGCTCCGAATCTCCACTTGCATTTTCTACAAAAAGAGTGTTTCATAACTGCTCAATCAAAAATATGTTTTATCTCTGTTAACTGAATTTACAGATCAGAAATAAGTTTCACAGAATGCATCTGTGTAGTTTTTATTTGAAGATATTCTTTTTCCCAATGTAGGCCTCTTAGCGCTTAGCATGTCCAATTGCAGTTTCTACAGAAAGAGTGTTTCAGAACGGCTCAATCAAAAGTAAGGTTCAACTCTGTTAGTTGAATGCACAGAACAGAAAGAATTTTCACAGAATGCTACTGTGTAGTTTAAATTTGAATATATTCCTTTTTCCACTATTACCCTCTTAGCGCTCCGAATGTCCACTTGCATTTTCTACAGAAAGAGTGTTCAGAACTCCGCAATCAAAAGTATGGTTTAACTCTGTTAGCTTAATGAACATATCAGAAAGAAGTTTCACACAATGCTTCTGTGTAGTTTTTATTTGAAGATATTATTTTTCCCAATAGAGGCCTCTTAGCGCTCAGAATGTCCAATTGCAGTTTCTACAGAAAGAGTGTTTCAGAAAGGCTCAATCAAAAGTAAGGTTCAACTCTGTTAGTTGAATGCACAGAACAGAAAGAAGTTTCATACAATGCTTCTGTGTAGTTTATATTTGAACATATTCTTTTTTCCACTATTACCCACTTAGCGCTACAAATGTCCAGTTGCATTTTCTACAGACAGAGTGTTTCAAAACTGCTCAATCAAAAGTATGGTTTAACTCTGTTAGCTGAATGCTCAGATCAGAAAGAAGTTTCACAGAATGCTTCTGTGTAGTTTATATTTGAATATATTCCTTTTTCCACTACTACTCTCTTAGCGCTCCAAATGTCCAGTTGCATTTTCTACAGAAAGAGAGTTCAGATCTGCTCAATAAAAGTATGGTTTAACTCTGTTAGCTGAATGCACAAATCAGAAAGAAGTTTCACAGAATGATTCTGTGTAGTTTATATTTGGAGACATTCCTTTTTCCACTATTACCCTCTTAGTGCTCCGAATCTCCACTTGCATTTTCTACAGAAAGAGTGTTTCAGAACGGCTCAATCAAAACTAAGGTTCAACTCTTTTAGTTGAACAAACAGAACAGAAAGAAGTTTCACACAATTCTTCTGTGTAGATTTTATTTGTAGACATTCTTTTTCCCAATATAGGCCTCCTAGCGCTCAGAATGTCCAATTGCAGTTACTACAGAAAGAGTGTTTCTGAACGGCTCAATCAAAAGTAAGGTTCAACTCTGTTAGTTGAATGCACAGAACAGAAAGCAGTTTCATACAATGCTTCTGTTTAGTTTATATTTGAACATATTCTTTTATCCACTATTACCCACTTAGTGCTACGAATGTCCAGTTGCATTTTCTACAGACAGAGTGTTTCAAAACTGCTCAATCAAAAGTATGGTTTAACTCTGTTAGCTGAATGCTCAGATCAGAAACAAGTTTCACAGAATGCTTCTGTGTAGTTTATATTTGAATATATTCCTTTTTCCACTACTACCCTCTTAGCGCTCCAAATGTCCAGTTGCATTTTCTACAGAAAGAGTGTTCAGATCTGCTCAATCAAAAGTATGGTTTAACTCTGTTAGCTGAATGCACAGATCAGAAAGAAGTTTCACCGAATGATTCTGTGTAGTTTATATTTGAAGACATTCCTTTTTCCACTATTACCCTCTTAGCGCTCCGAATCTCCACTTGCATTTTCTACAAAAATAGTGTTTCATAACTGCTCAATCAAAAATATGTTTTATCTCTGTTAACTGAATTTACAGATCAGAAATAAGTTTCACAGAATGCATCTGTGTAGTTTTTATTTGAAGATATTCTTTTTCCCAATGTAGGCCTCTTAGCGCTTAGCATGTCCAATTGCAGTTTCTACAGAAAGAGTGTTTCAGAACGGCTCAATCAAAAGTAAGGTTTAACTCTGTTAGTTGAATGCACAGAACAGAAAGAATTTTCACAGAATGCTACTGTGTAGTTTATATTTGAATATATTCCTTTTTCCACTATTACCCTCTTAGCGCTCCGAATGTCCACTTGCATTTTCTACAGAAAGAGTGTTCAGAACTGCGCAACCAAAAGTACGGTTTAACTCTGTTAGCTTAATGAACATATCAGAA
Organism: Symphalangus syndactylus; assembly: GCF_028878055.3. NCBI lineage: Eukaryota > Metazoa > Chordata > Mammalia > Primates > Hylobatidae > Symphalangus > Symphalangus syndactylus. The sequence continues at coordinate 5,503,058 of NC_072428.2, forward strand.
ATAAGTTTCAAACAATGCTTCTGTGTAGTTTTTATTTGAAGATATTATTTTTCCCAATAGAGGCCTCTTAGCGCTCAGAATGTCCAATTGCAGTTTCTACAGAAAGAGTGTTTCAGAAAGGCTCAATCAAAAGTAAGGTTCAACTCTGTTAGTTGAATGCACAGAACAGAAAGAAGTTTCATACAATGCTTCTGTGTAGTTTATATTTGAACCTATTCTTTTTTCAACTATTACCCACTTAGCGCTACGAATGTCCAGTTGCATTTTCTACAGACAGAGTGTTTCAAAACTGCTCAATCAAAAGTATGGTTTAACTCTGTTAGCTGAATGCTCAGATCAGAAAGAAGTTTCACAGAATGCTTCTGTGTAGTTTATATTTGAATATATTCCTTTTTCCACTACTACTCTCTTAGCGCTCCAAATGTCCAGTTGCATTTTCTACAGAAAGAGTGTTCAGATCTGCTCAATCAAAAGTATGGTTTAACTCTATTAGCTGAATGCACAGATCAGAAAGAAGTTTCACAGAATGATTCTGTGTAGTTTATATTTGGAGACATTCCTTTTTCCACTATTACCCTCTTAGCGCTCCGAATCTCCACTTGCATTTTCTACAGAAAGAGTGTTTCAGAACGGCTCAATCAAAACTAAGGTTCAACTAGTTTAGTTGAACACACAGAACAGAAAGAAGTTTCACACAATTCTTCTGTGTAGTTTTTATTTGTAGACATTCTTTTTCCCATTATAGGCCTCCTAGCGCTGAGAATGTCCAATTGCAGTTTCTACAGAAAGAGTGTTTCAGAAAGGCTCAATCAAAAGTAAGGTTCAAGTCTGTTAGTTGAATGCACAGAACAGAAAGAATTTTCACAGAATGCTACTGTGTAGTTTATATTTGAATATATTCCTTTTTCCACTATTACCCTCTTAGCGCTCCGAATCTCCACTTGCATTTTCTACAGAAAGAGTGTTCAGAACTGCGCAATCAAAAGTATGGTTTAACTCTGTTAGCTTAATGAACATATCAGAAATAAGTTTCACACAATGCTTCTGTGTAGTTTTTATTTGAAGATATTATTTTTCCCAATAGAGGCATCTTAGCGCTCAGAATGTCCAATTGCAGTTTCTACAGAAAGAGTGTTTCAGAACGGCTCAATCAAAAGTAAGATTCAACTCTGTTAGTTGAATGCACAGAACAGAAAGAAGTTTCATACAATGCTTCTGTGTAGTTTATATTTGAACATATTCTTTTTTCCACTATTACCCACTTAGCGCTACGAATGTCCAGTTGCATTTTCTACAGACAGAGTGTTTCAAAACTGCTCAATCAAAAGTATGGTTTAACTCTGTTAGCTGAATGCTCAGATCAGAAAGAAGTTTCACAGAATGCTTCTTTGTAGTTTATATTTGTATATATTCCTTTTTCCACTACTACGCTCTTAGCGCTCCAAATGTCCAGTTGCATTTTCTACAGAAAGAGTGTTCAGATCTGCTCAATCAAAAGTATGGTTTAACTCTGTTAGCTGAATGCACAGATCAGAAAGAAGTTTCACCGAATGATTCTGTGTAGTTTATATTTGAAGACATTCCATTTTCCACTATTACCCTCTTAGCGCTCCGAATCTCCACTTGCATTTTCTACAAAAAGAGTGTTTCATAACTGCTCAATCAAAAATATGCTTTATCTCTGTTAACTGAATTTACAGATCAGAAATTAGTTTCACAGAATGCATCTGTGTAGTTTTTATTTGAAGATATTCTTTTTCCCAATGTAGGCCTCTTAGCGCTTAGCATGTCCAATTGCAGTTTCTACAGAAAGAGTGTTTCAGAACGGCTCAATCAAAAGTAAGGTTCAACTCTGTTAGTTGAATGCACAGAACAGAAAGAATTTTCACAGAATCCTACTGTGTAGTTTATATTTGAATATATTCCTTTTTCCACTATTACCCTCTTAGCGCTCCGAATGTCCACTTGCATTTTCTACAGAAAGATTGTTAAGAACTGCGCAATCAAAAGTATGGTTTAACTCTGTTAGCTTAATGAACATATCAGAAATAAGTTTCACACAATGCTTCTGTGTAGTTTTTATTTGAAGATATTATTTTTCCCAATAGAGGCCTCTTAGCGCTCAGAATGTCCAATTGCAGTTTCTACAGAAAGAGTGTTTCAGAAAGGCTCAATCAAAAGTAAGGTTCAACTCTGTTAGTTGAATGCACAGAACAGAAAGATGTTTCATACAATGCTTCTGTGTAGTTTATATTGGAACATATTCTTTTTTCCACTATTACCCACTTAGCGCTACGAATGTCCAGTTGCATTTTCTACAGACAGAGTGTTTCAAAACTGCTCAATCAAAAGTATGGTTTAACTCTGTTAGCTGAATGCTCAGATCAGAAAGAAGTTTCACAGAATGCTTCTGTGTAGTTTATATTTGAATATATTCCTTTTTCCACTACTACTCTCTTAGCGCTCCAAATGTCCAGCTGCATTTTCTACAGAAAGAGTGTTCAGATCTGCTCAATCAAAAGTATGGTTTAACTCTGTTAGCTGAATGCACAGATCAGAAAGAAGTTTCACAGAATGATTCTGTGTAGTTTATATTTCTAGACATTCCTTTTTCCACAATTACCCTCTTAGCGCTCCGAATCTCCACTTGCATTTTCTACAGAAAGAGTGTTTCAGAACGGCTCAATCAAAACTAAGGTTCAACTAGTTTAGTTGAACAAACAGAACAGAAAGAAGTTTCACACAATTCTTCTGTGTAGTTTTTATTTGTAGACATTCTTTTTCCCAATATAGGCCTCCTAGCGCTCAGAATGTCCAATTGCAGTTTCTACAGAAAGAGTGTTTCAGAAAGGCTCAATCAAAAGTAAGGTTCAACTCTGTTAGTTGAATGCACAGAACAGAAAGAATTTTCACAGAATGCTACTGTGTAGTTTATATTTGAATATATTCCTTTTTCCACTATTACCCTCTTAGCGCTCCGAATGTCCACTTGCATTCTCTACAGAGTGTTCAGAACTGCTCAATCAAAAGTATGGTTTAACTCTGTTAGCTTAATGAACATATCAGAAATAAGTTTCACACAATGCTTCTGTGTAGTTTTTATTTGAAGATATTATTTTTCCCAATATAGGCCTCTTAGCGCTCAGAATGTCCAATTGCAGTTTCTACAGAAAGAGTGTTTCAGAAAGGCTCAATCAAAAGAAAGGTTCAACTCTGTTAGTTGAATGCACAGAACAGAAAGTAGTTTCATACAATGCTTCTGTGTAGTTTATATTTGAACATATTCTTTTTTCCACTATTACCCACTTAGCGCTACGAATGTCCAGTTGCATTTTCTACAGACAGAGTGTTTCAAAACTGCTCAATCAAAAGTATGGTTTAACTCTGTTAGCTGAATGCTCAGATCAGAAACAAGTTTCACAGAATGCTTCTGTGTAGTTTATATTTGAATATATTCCTTTTTCCACTACTACCCTCTTAGCGCTCCAAATGTCCAGTTGCATTTTCTACAGAAAGAGTGTTCAGATCTGCTCAATCAAAAGTATGGTTTAACTCTGTTAGCTGAATGCACAGATCAGAAAGAAGTTTCACCGAATGATTCTGTGTAGTTTATATTTGAAGACATTCCTTTTTCCACTATTACCCTCTTAGCGCTCCGAATCTCCACTTGCATTTTCTACAAAAAGAGTGTTTCATAATTGCTCAATCAAAAATATGTTTTATCTCTGTTAACTGAATTTACAGATCAGAAATAAGTTTCACAGAATGCATCTGTGTAGTTTTTATTTGAAGATATTCTTTTTCCCAGTGTAGGCCTCTTAGCGCTTAGCATGTCCAATTGCAGTTTCTACAGAAAGAGTGTTTCAGAACGGCTCAATCAAAAGTAAGGTTCAACTCTGTTAGTTGAATGCACAGAACAGAAAGAATTTTCACAGAATGCTACTGTGTAGTTTAAATTTGAATATATTCCTTTTTCCACTATTACCCTCTTAGCGCTCCGAATCTCCACTTGCATTTTCTACAGAAAGAGTGTTTCAGAACGGCTCAATCAAAACTAAGGTTCAACTCTTTTAGTTGAACAAACAGAACAGAAAGAAGTTTCACACAATTCTTCTGTGTAGATTTTATTTGTAGACATTCTTTTTCCCAATATAGGCCTCCTAGCGCTCAGAATGTCCAATTGCAGTTTCTACAGAAAGAGTGTTTCAGAACGGCTCAATCAAAAGTAAGGTTCAACTCTGTTAGTTGAATGCACAGAACAGAAAGAAGTTTCATACAATGCTTCTGTGTAGTTTATATTTGAACATATTCTTTTATCCACTATTACCCACTTAGTGCTACGAATGTCCAGTTGCATTTTCTACAGACAGAGTGTTTCAAAACTGCTCAATCAAAAGTATGGTTTAACTCTGTTAGCTGAATGCTCAGATCAGAAACAAGTTTCACAGAATGCTTCTGTGTAGTTTATATTTGAATATATTCCTTTTTCCACTACTACCCTCTTAGCGCTCCAAATGTCCAGTTGCATTTTCTAAAGAAAGAGTGTTCAGATCTGCTCAATCAAAAGTATGGTTTAACTCTGTTAGCTGAATGCACAGATCAGAAAGAAGTTTCACCGAATGATTCTGTGTAGTTTATATTTGAAGACATTCCTTTTTCCACTATTACCCTCTTAGCGCTCCGAATCTCCACTTGCATTTTCTACAAAAATAGTGTTTCATAACTGCTCAATCAAAAATATGTTTTATCTCTGTTAACTGAATTTACAGATCAGAAATAAGTTTCACAGAATGCATCTGTGTAGTTTTTGTTTGAAGATATTCTTTTTCCCAATGTAGGCCTCTTAGCGCTTAGCATGTCCAATTGCAGTTTCTACAGAAAGAGTGTTTCAGAACGGCTCAATCAAAAGTAAGGTTCAACTCTGTTAGTTGAATGCACAGAACAGAAAGAATTTTCACAGAATGCTACTGTGTAGTTTATATTTGAATATATTCCTTTTTCCACTATTACCCTCTTAGCGCTCCGAATGTACACTTGCATTTTCTACAGAAAGAGTGTTCAGAACTGCGCAATCAAAAGTATGGTTTAACTCTGTTAGCTTAATGAACATATCAGAAATAAGTTTCACACAATGCTTCTGTGTAGTTTTTATTTGAAGATATTATTTTTCCCAATAGAGGCCTCTTAGCGCTCAGAATGTCCAATTGCAGTTTCTACAGAAAGAGTGTTTCAGAAAGGCTCAATCAAAAGTAAGGTTCAACTCTGTTAGTTGAATGCACAGAACAGAAAGAAGTTTCATACAATGCTTCTGTGTAGTTTATATTTGAACATATTCTTTTTATACTATTACCCACTTAGCGCTATGAATGTCCAGTTGCATTTTCTACAGACAGAGTGTTTCAAAACTGCTCAATCAAAAGTATGGTTTAACTCTGTTAGCTGAATGCTCAGATCAGAAAGAAGTTTCACAGAATGCTTCTGTGTAGTTTATATTTGAATATATTCCTTTTTCCACTACTACTCTCTTAGTGCTCCAAATGTCCAGTTGCATTTTCTACAGAAAGAGTGTTCAGATCTGCTCAACCAAAAGTATGGTTTAATTCTGTTAGCTGAATGCACAGATCAGAAAGAAGTTTCACAGAATGATTCTGTGTAGTTTATATTTGGAGACATTCCTTTTTCCACTATTACCCTCTTAGCGCTCCGAATCTCCACTTGCATTTTATACAGAAAGAGTGTTTCAGAAAGGCTCAATCAAAACTAAGGTTCAACTCTTTTAGTTGAACAAACAGAACAGAAAGAAGTTTCACACAATTCTTCTGTGTAGTTTTCATTTGTAGACATTCATTTTCCCAATATAGGCCTCTTAGCGCTCAGAATGTCCAATTGCAGTTTCTACAGAAAGAGTGTTTCAGAACGGCTCAATCAAAAGTAAGGTTCAACTCTGTTAGTTGAATGCACAGAACAGAAAGAAGTTTCATACAATGCTTCTGTGTAGTTTATATTTGAACATATTCTTTTTTCCACTATTACCCACTTAGCGCTACGAATGTCCAGTTGCATTTTCTACAGACAGAGTGTTTCAAAACTGCTCAATCCAAAGTATGGTTTAACTCTGCTAGCTGAATGCTCAGATCAGAAAGAAGTTTCACAGAATGCTTCTGTGTAGTTTATATTTGAATATATTCCTTTTTCCACTACAACGCTCTTAGCGCTCCAAATGTCCAGTTGCATTTTCTACAGAAAGAGTGTTCAGATCTGCTCAATCAAAAGTATGGTTTAACTCTGTTAGCTGAATGCACAGATCAGAAAGAAGTTTCACCGAATGATTCTGTGTAGTTTATATTTGAAGACATTCCTTTTTCCACTATTACCCTCTTAGCGCTCCGAATCTCCACTTGCATTTTCTACAAAAATAGTGTTTCATAACTGCACAATCAAAAATATGTTTTATCTCTGTTAACTGAATTTACAGATCAGAAATAAGTTTCACAGAATGCATCTGTGTAGTTTTTATTTGAAGATATTCTTTTTCCCAATATAGGCCTCTTAGCGCTTAGCATGTCCAATTGCAGTTTCTACAGAAAGAGTGTTTCAGAACGGCTCAATCAAAAGTAAGGTTCAACACTGTTAGTTGAATGCACAGAACAGAAAGAATTTTCACAGAATGCTACTGTGTAGTTTATATTTGAATATATTCCTTTTTCCACTATTACCCTCTTAGCGCTCCGAATGTCCACTTGCATTTTCTACAGAAAGAGTGTTCAGAACTGCGCAATCAAAAGTACGGTTTAACTCTGTTAGCTTAATGAACATATCAGAAATAAGTTTCACACAATGCTTCTGTGTAGTTTTTATTTGAAGATATTATTTTTCCCAATAGAGGCCTCTTAGCGCTCAGAATGTCCAATTGCAGTTTCTACAGAAAGAGTGTTTCAGAAAGGCTCAATCAAAAGTAAGGTTCAACTCTGTTATTTGAATGCACAGAACAGAAAGAAGTTTCATACAATGCTTCTGTGTAGTTTATATTTGAACATATTCTTTTTTCAACTATTAAACACTTAGCGCTACGAATGTCCAGTTGCATTTTCTACAGACAGAGTGTTTCAAAACTGCTCAATCAAAAGTATGGTTTAACTCTGTTAGCTGAATGCTCAGATGAGAAAGAAGTTTCACAGAATGCTTCTCTGTAGTTTATATTTGAATATATTCCTTTTTCCACTACTACTCTCTTAGCGCTCCAAATGTCCAGTTGCATTTTCTACAGAAAGAGTGTTCAGAACTGCTCAATCAAAAGTATGGTTTAACTCTGTTAGCTGAATGCACAGATCAGAAAGAAGTTTCACAGAATGATTCTGTGTAGTTTATATTTGGAGACATTCCTTTTTCCACTATTACCCTCTTAGCGCTCCGAATCTCCACTTGCATTTTCTACAGAAAGAGTGTTTCAGAACGGCTCAATCAAAACTAAGGTTCAACTAGTTTAGTTGAACACACAGAACAGAAAGAAGTTTCACACAATTCTTCTGTGTAGTTTTTATTTGTAGACATTCTTTTTCCCATTATAGGCCTCCTAGCGCTGAGAATGTCCAATTGCAGTTTCTACAGAAAGAGTGTTTCAGAAAGGCTCAATCAAAAGTAAGGTTCAAGTCTGTTAGTTGAATGCACAGAACAGAAAGAATTTTCACAGAATGCTACTGTGTAGTTTATATTTGAATATATTACTTTTTCCACTATTACCATCTTAGCGCTCCGAATCTCCACTTGCATTTTCTACAGAAAGAGTGTTCAGAACTGCGCAATCAAAAGTATGGTTTAACTCTGTTAGCTTAATGAACATATCAGAAATAAGTTTCACACAATGCTTCTGTGTAGTTTTTATTTGAAGATATTATTTTTCCCAATAGAGGCATCTTAGCGCTCAGAATGTCCAATTGCAGTTTCTACAGAAAGAGTGTTTCAGAACGGCTCAATCAAAAGTAAGATTCAACTCTGTTAGTTGAATGCACAGAACAGAAAGAAGTTTCATACAATGCTTCTGTGTAGTTTATATTTGAACATATTCTTTTTTCCACTATTACCCACTTAGCGCTACGAATGTCCAGTTGCATTTTCTACAGAAAGAGTGTTCAGATCTGCTCAATCAAAAGTATGGTTTAACTCTGTTAGCTGAATGCACAGATCAGAAAGAAGTTTCACCGAATGATTCTGTGTAGTTTATATTTGAAGACATTCCTTTTTCCACTATTACCCTCTTAGCGCTCCGAATCTCCACTTGCATTTTCTACAGAAAGAGTGTTTCAGAACGGCTCAATCATAACTAAGGTCCAATTAGTTTAGTTGAACAAACAGAACAGAAAGAAGTTTCACACAATTCTTCTGTGTAGTTTTTATTTGTAGACATTCTTTTTCCCAATATAGGCCTCCTAGCGCTCAGAATGTCCAATTGCAGTTTCTACAGAAAGAGTGTTTCAGAAAGGCTCAATCAAAAGTAAGGTTCAACTCTGTTAGTTGAATGCACAGAACAGAAAGAATTTTCACAGAATGCTACTGTGTAGTTTATATTTGAATATAATCCTTTTTCCACTATTACCCTCTTAGCGCTCCGAATGTCCACTTGCATTTTCTACAGAAAGAGTGTTCAGAACTGCTCAATCAAAAGTATGGTTTAACTCTGTTAGCTTAATGAACATATCAGAAATAAGTTTCACACAATGCTTCTGTGTAGTTTTTATTTGAAGATATTATTTTTCCCAATAGAGGCCTCTTAGCGCTCAGAATGTCCAATTGCAGTTTCTACAGAAAGAGTGTTTCAGAAAGGCTCAATCAAAAGTAAGGTTCAACTCTGTTAGTTGAATGCACAGAACAGAAAGTAGTTTCATACAATGCTTCTGTGTAGTTTATATTTGAACATATTCTTTTTTCCACTATTACCCACTTAGCGCTACGAATGTTCATTTGCATTTTCTACAGACAGAGTGTTTCAAAACTGCTCAATCAAAAGTATGGTTTAACTCTGTTAGCTGAATGCTCAGATCAGAATCAAGTTTCACAGAATGCTTCTGTGTAGTTTGTATTTGAATATATTCCTTTTTCCACTACTACCCTCTTAGCGCTCCAAATGTCCAGTTGCATTTTCTACAGAAAGAGTGTTCAGATCTGCTCAATCAAAAGTATGGTTTAACTCTGTTAGCTGAATGCACAGATCAGAAAGAAGTTTCACCGAATGATTCTGTGTAGTTTATATTTGAAGACATTCCTTTTTCCACTATTAACCTCTTAGCGCTCCGAATCTCCACTTGCATTTTCTACAAAAAGTGTGTTTCATAACTGCTCAATCAAAAATATGCTTTATCTCTGTTAACTGAATTTACAGATCAGAAATAAGTTTCACAGAATGCATCTGTGTAGTTTTTATTTGAAGATATTCTTTTTCCCAATGTAGGCCTCTTAGCGCTTAGCATGTCCAATTGCAGTTTCTACAGAAAGAGTGTTTCAGAACGGCTCAATCAAAAGTAAGGTTCAACTCTGTTAGTTGAATGCACAGAACAGAAAGAATTTTCACAGAATGCTACTGTGTAGTTTATATTTGAATATATTCCTTTTTCCACTATTACCCTCTTAGCGCTCCGAATCTCCACTTGCATTTTCTACAGAAAGAGTGTTCAGATCTGCTCAAACAAAAGTATGGTTTAACTCTGTTAGCTGAATGCACAGATCAGAAAGAAGTTTCACAGAATGATTCTGTGTAGTTTATATTTGTAGACATTCCTTTTTCCACTATTACCCTCTTAGCGCTCCGAATCTCCACTTGCATTTTCTACAAAAAGAGTGTTTCATAACTGCTCAATCAAAAATATGTTTTATCTCTGTTAACTGAATTTACAGATCAGAAATAAGTTTCACAGAATGCATCTGTGTAGTTTTTATTTGAAGATATTCTTTTTCCTAATGTAGGCCTCTTAGCGCTTAGCATGTCCAATTGCAGTTTCTACAGAAAGAGTGATTCAGAACGGCTCAATCAAAAGTAATTTTCAACTCTGTTAGTTGAATGCACAGAACAGAAAGAATTTTCACAGAATGCTTCTGTGTAGTTTATATTTGAATATATTCCTTTTTCCACTATTACCCTCTTAGCGCTCCGAATGTCCACTTGCATTTTCTACAGAAAGGGTGTTCAGAACTGCGCAATCAAAAGTATGGTTTAACTCTGTTAGCTTAATGAACATATCAGAAATAAGTTTCACACAATGCTTCTGTGTAGTTTTTATTTGAAGATATTATTTTTCCAATAGAGGCCTCTTAGCGCTCAGAATGTCCAATTGCAGTTTCTACAGAAAGAGTGTTTCAGAAAGGCTCAATCATAAGTAAGGTTCAACTCTGTTAGTTGAATACACAGAACAGAAAGAAGTTTCATACAATGCTTCTGTGTAGTTTATATTTGAACATATTCTTTTTTCCACTATTACCCACTTAGCGCTACGAATGTCCAGTTGCATTTTCTACAGACAGAGTATTTCAAAACTGCTCAATCAAAAGTATGGTTTAACTCTGTTAGCTGAATGCTCAGATCAGAAAGAAGTTTCACAGAATGCTTCTGTGTAGTTTATATTTGAATATATTCCTTTTTCCACTACTACTCTCTTAGCGCTCCAAATGTCCAGTTGCATTTTCTACAGAAAGAGTGTTCAGATCTGCTCAATCAAAAGTATGGTTTAACTCTGTTAGCTGAATGCACAGATCAGAAAGAAGTTTCACCGAATGATTCTGTGTAGTTTATATTTGAAGACATTCCTTTTTCCACTATTACCCTCTTAGCGCTCCGAATCTCCACTTGCATTTTCTACAAAAAGAGTGTTTCATAACTGCTCAATCAAAAATATGCTTTATCTCTGTTAACTGAATTTACAGATCAGAAATATGTTTCACAGAATGCATCTGTGTAGTTTTTATTTGAAGATATTATTTTTCCCAATAGAGGCCTCTTAGCGCTCAGAATGTCCAATTGCAGTTTCTACAGAAAGAGTGTTTCAGAAAGGCTCAATCAAAAGTAAGGTTCAACTCTGTTAGTTGAATGCACAGAACAGAAAGAAGTTTCATACAATGCTTCTGTGTAGTTTATATTTGAACATATTCTTTTTTCCACTTTTACCCACTTAGCGCTACGAATGTCCAGTTGCATTTTCTACAGACAGAGTGTTTCAAAACTGCTCAATCAAAAGTATGGTTTAGCTCTGTTAGCTGAATGCTCAGATCAGAAAGAAGTTTCACAGAATGCTTCTGTGTAGTTTATATTTGAATATATTCCTTTTTCCACTACTACTCTCTTAGCGCTCCAAATGTCCAGCTGCATTTTCTACAGAAAGAGTGTTCAGATCTGCTCAATCAAAAGTATGGTTTAACTCTGTTAGCTGAATGCACAGATCAGAAAGAAGTTTCACAGAATGATTCTGTGTAGTTTATATTTGGAGACATTCCTTTTTCCACTATTACCCTCTTAGGGCTCCGAATCTCCACTTGCATTTTCTACAGAAAGAGTGTTTCAGAACGGCTCAATCATAACTAAGGTCCAATTAGTTTAGTTGAACAAACAGAACAGAAAGAAGTTTCACACAATTCTTCTGTGTAGTTTTTATTTGTAGACATTCTTTTTCCCAATATAGGCCTCCTAGCGCTCAGAATGTCCAATTGCAGTTTCTACAGAAAGAGTGTTTCAGAAAGGCTCAATCAAAAGTAAGGTTCAACTCTGTTAGTTGAATGCACAGAACAGAAAGAATTTTCACAGAATGCTACTGTGTAGTTTATATTTGAATATATTCCTTTTTCCACTATTACCCTCTTAGCGCTCCGAATCTCCACTTGCATTTTCTACAGAAAGAGTGTTCAGAACTGCGCAATCAAAAGTATGGTTTAACTCTGTTAGCTTAATGAACATATCAGAAATAAGTTTCACACAATGCTTCTGTGTAGTTTTTATTTGAAGATATTATATTTCCCAATAGAGGCCTCTTACCGCTCAGAATGTCCAATTGCAGTTTCTACAGAAAGAGTGTTTCAGAAAGGCTCAATCAAAAGTAAGGTTCAACTCTGTTAGTTGAATGCACAGAACAGAAAGTAGTTTCATACAATCCTTCTGTGTAGTTTATATTTGAACATATTCTTTTTTCCACTATTACCCACTTAGCGCTACGAATGTCCAGTTGCATTTTCTACAGACAGAGTGTTTCAAAACTGCTCAATCAAAAGTATGGTTTAACTCTGTTAGCTGAATGCTCAGATCAGAAACAAGTTTCACAGAATGCTTCTGTGTAGTTTATATTTGAATATATTCCTTTTTCCACTACTACACTCTTAGCGCTCCAAATGTCCAGTTGCATTTTCTACAGAAAGAGTGTTCAGATCTGCTTAATCAAAAGTATGGTTTAACTCTGTTAGCTGAATGCACAGATCAGAAAGAAGTTTCACCGAATGATTCTGTGTAGTTTATATTTGAAGACATTCCTTTTTCCACTATTACCCTCTTAGCGCTCCGAATCTCCACTTGCATTTTCTACAAAAAGAGTGTTTCATAACTGCTCAATCAAAAATATGTTTTATCTCTGTTAACTGAATTTACAGATCAGAAATAAGTTCACAGAATGCATCTGTGTAGTTTTTATTTGAAGATATTCTTTTTCCCAATGTAGGCCTCTTAGCGCTTAGCATGTCCAATTGCAGTTTCTACAGAAAGAGTGTTTCAGAACGGCTCAATCAAAAGTAAGGTTCAACTCTGTTAGTTGAACAAACAGAACAGAAAGAATTTTCACAGAATGCTACTGTGTAGTTTATATTTGAATATATTCCTTTTTCCACTATTACCCTCTTAGCGCTCCGAATGTCCACTTGCATTTTCTACAGAAAGAGTGTTCAGAACTGCGCAATCAAAAGCATGGTTTAACTCTGTTAGCTTAATGAACATATCAGAAATAAGTTTCACACAATGCTTCTGTGTAGTTTTTATTTGAAGATATTATTTTTCCCAATAGAGGCCTCTTAGCGCTCAGAATGTCCAATTGCAGTTTCTACAGAAAGAGTGTTTCAGAAAGGCTCAATCAAAAGTAAGGTTCAACTCTGTTAGTTGAATGCACAGAACAGAAAGAAGTTTCATACAATGCTTCTGTGTAGTTTATATTTGAACATATTCTTTTTTCAACTATTAAACACTTAGCGCTACGAATGTCCAGTTGCATTTTCTACAGACAGAGTGTTTCAAAACTGCTCAATCAAAAGTATGGTTTAACTCTGTTAGCTGAATGCTCAGATGAGAAAGAAGTTTCACAGAATGCTTCTCTGTAGTTTATATTTGAATATATTCCTTTTTCCACTACTACTCTCTTAGCGCTCCAAATGTCCAGTTGCATTTTCTACAGAAAGAGTGTTCAGAACTGCTCAATCAAAAGTATGGTTTAACTCTGTTAGCTGAATGCACAGATCAGAAAGAAGTTTCACAGAATGATTCTGTGTAGTTTATATTTGGAGACATTCCTTTTTCCACTATTACCCTCTTAGCGCTCCGAATCTCCACTTGCATTTTCTACAGAAAGAGTGTTTCAGAACGGCTCAATCAAAACTAAGGTTCAACTAGTTTAGTTGAACACACAGAACAGAAAGAAGTTTCACACAATTCTTCTGTGTAGTTTTTATTTGTAGACATTCTTTTTCCCATTATAGGCCTCCTAGCGCTGAGAATGTCCAATTGCAGTTTCTACAGAAAGAGTGTTTCAGAAAGGCTCAATCAAAAGTAAGGTTCAAGTCTGTTAGTTGAATGCACAGAACAGAAAGAATTTTCACAGAATGCTACTGTGTAGTTTATATTTGAATATATTACTTTTTCCACTATTACCATCTTAGCGCTCCGAATCTCCACTTGCATTTTCTACAGAAAGAGTGTTCAGAACTGCGCAATCAAAAGTATGGTTTAACTCTGTTAGCTTAATGAACATATCAGAAATAAGTTTCACACAATGCTTCTGTGTAGTTTTTATTTGAAGATATTATTTTTCCCAATAGAGGCATCTTAGCGCTCAGAATGTCCAATTGCAGTTTCTACAGAAAGAGTGTTTCAGAACGGCTCAATCAAAAGTAAGATTCAACTCTGTTAGTTGAATGCACAGAACAGAAAGAAGTTTCATACAATGCTTCTGTGTAGTTTATATTTGAACATATTCTTTTTTCCACTATTACCCACTTAGCGCTACGAATGTCCAGTTGCATTTTCTACAGAAAGAGTGTTCAGATCTGCTCAATCAAAAGTATGGTTTAACTCTGTTAGCTGAATGCACAGATCAGAAAGAAGTTTCACCGAATGATTCTGTGTAGTTTATATTTGAAGACATTCCTTTTTCCACTATTACCCTCTTAGCGCTCCGAATCTCCACTTGCATTTTCTACAGAAAGAGTGTTTCAGAACGGCTCAATCATAACTAAGGTCCAATTAGTTTAGTTGAACAAACAGAACAGAAAGAAGTTTCACACAATTCTTCTGTGTAGTTTTTATTTGTAGACATTCTTTTTCCCAATATAGGCCTCCTAGCGCTCAGAATGTCCAATTGCAGTTTCTACAGAAAGAGTGTTTCAGAAAGGCTCAATCAAAAGTAAGGTTCAACTCTGTTAGTTGAATGCACAGAACAGAAAGAATTTTCACAGAATGCTACTGTGTAGTTTATATTTGAATATAATCCTTTTTCCACTATTACCCTCTTAGCGCTCCGAATGTCCACTTGCATTTTCTACAGAAAGAGTGTTCAGAACTGCTCAATCAAAAGTATGGTTTAACTCTGTTAGCTTAATGAACATATCAGAAATAAGTTTCACACAATGCTTCTGTGTAGTTTTTATTTGAAGATATTATTTTTCCCAATAGAGGCCTCTTAGCGCTCAGAATGTCCAATTGCAGTTTCTACAGAAAGAGTGTTTCAGAAAGGCTCAATCAAAAGTAAGGTTCAACTCTGTTAGTTGAATGCACAGAACAGAAAGTAGTTTCATACAATGCTTCTGTGTAGTTTATATTTGAACATATTCTTTTTTCCACTATTACCCACTTAGCGCTACGAATGTTCATTTGCATTTTCTACAGACAGAGTGTTTCAAAACTGCTCAATCAAAAGTATGGTTTAACTCTGTTAGCTGAATGCTCAGATCAGAATCAAGTTTCACAGAATGCTTCTGTGTAGTTTGTATTTGAATATATTCCTTTTTCCACTACTACCCTCTTAGCGCTCCAAATGTCCAGTTGCATTTTCTACAGAAAGAGTGTTCAGATCTGCTCAATCAAAAGTATGGTTTAACTCTGTTAGCTGAATGCACAGATCAGAAAGAAGTTTCACCGAATGATTCTGTGTAGTTTATATTTGAAGACATTCCTTTTTCCACTATTAACCTCTTAGCGCTCCGAATCTCCACTTGCATTTTCTACAAAAAGTGTGTTTCATAACTGCTCAATCAAAAATATGCTTTATCTCTGTTAACTGAATTTACAGATCAGAAATAAGTTTCACAGAATGCATCTGTGTAGTTTTTATTTGAAGATATTCTTTTTCCCAATGTAGGCCTCTTAGCGCTTAGCATGTCCAATTGCAGTTTCTACAGAAAGAGTGTTTCAGAACGGCTCAATCAAAAGTAAGGTTCAACTCTGTTAGTTGAATGCACAGAACAGAAAGAATTTTCACAGAATGCTACTGTGTAGTTTATATTTGAATATATTCCTTTTTCCACTATTACCCTCTTAGCGCTCCGAATCTCCACTTGCATTTTCTACAGAAAGAGTGTTCAGATCTGCTCAAACAAAAGTATGGTTTAACTCTGTTAGCTGAATGCACAGATCAGAAAGAAGTTTCACAGAATGATTCTGTGTAGTTTATATTTGTAGACATTCCTTTTTCCACTATTACCCTCTTAGCGCTCCGAATCTCCACTTGCATTTTCTACAAAAAGAGTGTTTCATAACTGCTCAATCAAAAATATGTTTTATCTCTGTTAACTGAATTTACAGATCAGAAATAAGTTTCACAGAATGCATCTGTGTAGTTTTTATTTGAAGATATTCTTTTTCCTAATGTAGGCCTCTTAGCGCTTAGCATGTCCAATTGCAGTTTCTACAGAAAGAGTGATTCAGAACGGCTCAATCAAAAGTAATTTTCAACTCTGTTAGTTGAATGCACAGAACAGAAAGAATTTTCACAGAATGCTTCTGTGTAGTTTATATTTGAATATATTCCTTTTTCCACTATTACCCTCTTAGCGCTCCGAATGTCCACTTGCATTTTCTACAGAAAGGGTGTTCAGAACTGCGCAATCAAAAGTATGGTTTAACTCTGTTAGCTTAATGAACATATCAGAAATAAGTTTCACACAATGCTTCTGTGTAGTTTTTATTTGAAGATATTATTTTTCCAATAGAGGCCTCTTAGCGCTCAGAATGTCCAATTGCAGTTTCTACAGAAAGAGTGTTTCAGAAAGGCTCAATCATAAGTAAGGTTCAACTCTGTTAGTTGAATACACAGAACAGAAAGAAGTTTCATACAATGCTTCTGTGTAGTTTATATTTGAACATATTCTTTTTTCCACTATTACCCACTTAGCGCTACGAATGTCCAGTTGCATTTTCTACAGACAGAGTATTTCAAAACTGCTCAATCAAAAGTATGGTTTAACTCTGTTAGCTGAATGCTCAGATCAGAAAGAAGTTTCACAGAATGCTTCTGTGTAGTTTATATTTGAATATATTCCTTTTTCCACTACTACGCTCTTAGCGCTCCAAATGTCCAGTTGCATTTTCTACAGAAAGAGTGTTCAGATCTGCTCAATCAAAAGTATGGTTTAACTCTGTTAGCTGAATGCACAGATCAGAAAGAAGTTTCACCGAATGATTCTGTGTAGTTTATATTTGAAGACATTCCTTTTTCCACTATTACCCTCTTAGCGCTCCGAATCTCCACTTGCATTTTCTACAAAAAGAGTGTTTCATAACTGCTCAATCAAAAATATGCTTTATCTCTGTTAACTGAATTTACAGATCAGAAATATGTTTCACAGAATGCATCTGTGTAGTTTTTATTTGAAGATATTATTTTTCCCAATAGAGGCCTCTTAGCGCTCAGAATGTCCAATTGCAGTTTCTACAGAAAGAGTGTTTCAGAAAGGCTCAATCAAAAGTAAGGTTCAACTCTGTTAGTTGAATGCACAGAACAGAAAGAAGTTTCATACAATGCTTCTGTGTAGTTTATATTTGAACATATTCTTTTTTCCACTTTTACCCACTTAGCGCTACGAATGTCCAGTTGCATTTTCTACAGACAGAGTGTTTCAAAACTGCTCAATCAAAAGTATGGTTTAGCTCTGTTAGCTGAATGCTCAGATCAGAAAGAAGTTTCACAGAATGCTTCTGTGTAGTTTATATTTGAATATATTCCTTTTTCCACTACTACTCTCTTAGCGCTCCAAATGTCCAGCTGCATTTTCTACAGAAAGAGTGTTCAGATCTGCTCAATCAAAAGTATGGTTTAACTCTGTTAGCTGAATGCACAGATCAGAAAGAAGTTTCACAGAATGATTCTGTGTAGTTTATATTTGGAGACATTCCTTTTTCCACTATTACCCTCTTAGGGCTCCGAATCTCCACTTGCATTTTCTACAGAAAGAGTGTTTCAGAACGGCTCAATCATAACTAAGGTCCAATTAGTTTAGTTGAACAAACAGAACAGAAAGAAGTTTCACACAATTCTTCTGTGTAGTTTTTATTTGTAGACATTCTTTTTCCCAATATAGGCCTCCTAGCGCTCAGAATGTCCAATTGCAGTTTCTACAGAAAGAGTGTTTCAGAAAGGCTCAATCAAAAGTAAGGTTCAACTCTGTTAGTTGAATGCACAGAACAGAAAGAATTTTCACAGAATGCTACTGTGTAGTTTATATTTGAATATATTCCTTTTTCCACTATTACCCTCTTAGCGCTCCGAATCTCCACTTGCATTTTCTACAGAAAGAGTGTTCAGAACTGCGCAATCAAAAGTATGGTTTAACTCTGTTAGCTTAATGAACATATCAGAAATAAGTTTCACACAATGCTTCTGTGTAGTTTTTATTTGAAGATATTATATTTCCCAATAGAGGCCTCTTACCGCTCAGAATGTCCAATTGCAGTTTCTACAGAAAGAGTGTTTCAGAAAGGCTCAATCAAAAGTAAGGTTCAACTCTGTTAGTTGAATGCACAGAACAGAAAGTAGTTTCATACAATCCTTCTGTGTAGTTTATATTTGAACATATTCTTTTTTCCACTATTACCCACTTAGCGCTACGAATGTCCAGTTGCATTTTCTACAGACAGAGTGTTT
Source organism: Symphalangus syndactylus (assembly GCF_028878055.3). Classification (NCBI taxonomy): domain Eukaryota; kingdom Metazoa; phylum Chordata; class Mammalia; order Primates; family Hylobatidae; genus Symphalangus; species Symphalangus syndactylus. The sequence continues at coordinate 5,521,426 of NC_072428.2, forward strand.
CAAAACTGCTCAATCAAAAGTATGGTTTAACTCTGTTAGCTGAATGCTCAGATCAGAAACAAGTTTCACAGAATGCTTCTGTGTAGTTTATATTTGAATATATTCCTTTTTCCACTACTACACTCTTAGCGCTCCAAATGTCCAGTTGCATTTTCTACAGAAAGAGTGTTCAGATCTGCTTAATCAAAAGTATGGTTTAACTCTGTTAGCTGAATGCACAGATCAGAAAGAAGTTTCACCGAATGATTCTGTGTAGTTTATATTTGAAGACATTCCTTTTTCCACTATTACCCTCTTAGCGCTCCGAATCTCCACTTGCATTTTCTACAAAAAGAGTGTTTCATAACTGCTCAATCAAAAATATGTTTTATCTCTGTTAACTGAATTTACAGATCAGAAATAAGTTCACAGAATGCATCTGTGTAGTTTTTATTTGAAGATATTCTTTTTCCCAATGTAGGCCTCTTAGCGCTTAGCATGTCCAATTGCAGTTTCTACAGAAAGAGTGTTTCAGAACGGCTCAATCAAAAGTAAGGTTCAACTCTGTTAGTTGAACAAACAGAACAGAAAGAATTTTCACAGAATGCTACTGTGTAGTTTATATTTGAATATATTCCTTTTTCCACTATTACCCTCTTAGCGCTCCGAATGTCCACTTGCATTTTCTACAGAAAGAGTGTTCAGAACTGCGCAATCAAAAGCATGGTTTAACTCTGTTAGCTTAATGAACATATCAGAAATAAGTTTCACACAATGCTTCTGTGTAGTTTTTATTTGAAGATATTATTTTTCCAATAGAGGCCTCTTAGCGCTCAGAATGTCCAATTGCAGTTTCTACAGAAAGAGTGTTTCAGAAAGGCTCAATCATAAGTAAGGTTCAACTCTGTTAGTTGAATACACAGAACAGAAAGAAGTTTCATACAATGCTTCTGTGTAGTTTATATTTGAACATATTCTTTTTTCCACTATTACCCACTTAGCGCTACGAATGTCCAGTTGCATTTTCTACAGACAGAGTATTTCAAAACTGCTCAATCAAAAGTATGGTTTAACTCTGTTAGCTGAATGCTCAGATCAGAAAGAAGTTTCACAGAATGCTTCTGTGTAGTTTATATTTGAATATATTCCTTTTTCCACTACTACTCTCTTAGCGCTCCAAATGTCCAGTTGCATTTTCTACAGAAAGAGTGTTCAGATCTGCTCAATCAAAAGTATGGTTTAACTCTGTTAGCTGAATGCACAGATCAGAAAGTAGTTTCACCGAATGATTCTGTGTAGTTTATATTTGAAGACATTCCTTTTTCCACTATTACCCTCTTAGCGCTCCGAATCTCCACTTGCATTTTCTACAAAAAGAGTGTTTCATAACTGCTCAATCAAAAATATGCTTTATCTCTGTTAACTGAATTTACAGATCAGAAATAAGTTTCACAGAATGCATCTGTGTAGTTTTTATTTGAAGATATTATTTTTCCCAATGTAGGCCTCTTAGCGCTTAGCATGTCCAATTGCAGTTTCTACAGAAAGAGTGTTTCAGAACGGCTCAATCAAAAGTAAGGTTCAACTCTGTTAGTTGAATACACAGAACAGAAAGAATTTTCACAGAATGCTACTGTGTAGTTTATATTTGAATATATTCCTTTTTCCACTATTACCCTCTTAGCGCTCCGAATGTCCACTTGCATTTTCTACAGAAAGAGTGTTCAGAACTGCGCAATCAAAAGTATGGTTTAACTCTGTTAGCTTAATGAACATATCAGAAATAAGTTTCACACAATGCTTCTGTGTAGTTTTTATTTGAAGATATTATTTTTCCCAATAGAGGCCTCTTAGCGCTCAGAATGTCCAATTGCAGTTTCTACAGAAAGAGTGTTTCAGAAAGGCTCAATCAAAAGTAAGGTTCAACTCTGTTAGTTGAATGCACAGAACAGAAAGAAGTTTCATAGAATGCTTCTGTGTAGTTTATATTTAAACATATTCTTTTTTCCACTATTACCCACTTAGCGCTACGAATGTCCAGTTGCATTTTCTACAGACAGAGTGTTTCAAAACTGCTCAATCAAAAGTATGGTTTAACTCTGTTAGCTGAATGCTCAGATCAGAAAGAAGTTTCACAGAATGCTTCTGTGTAGTTTATATTTGAATATATTCCTTTTTCCACTACTACTCTCTTAGCGCTCCAAATGTCCAGTTGCATTTTCTACAGAAAGAGTGTTCAGATCTGCTCAATCAAAAGTATGGTTTAACTCTGTTAGCTGAATGCACAGATCAGAAAGAAGTTTCACAGAATGATTCTGTGTAGTTTATATTTGGAGACATTCCTTTTTCCACTATTACCCTCTTAGCGCTCCGAATCTCCACTTGCATTTTCTACAGAAAGAGTGTTTCAGAACGGCTCAATCAAAACTAAGGTTCAACTAGTTTAGTTGAACAAACAGAACAGAAAGAAGTTTGACACAATTCTTCTGTGTAGTTTTAATTTGTAGACATTCTTTTTCCCAATATAGGCCTCCTAGCGCTCAGAATGTCCAATTGCAGTTTCTACAGAAAGAGTGTTTCAGAAAGGCTCAATCAAAAGTAAGGTTCAACTCTGTTAGTTGAATGCACAGAACAGAAAGAATTTTCACAGAATGCTACTGTGTAGTTTATATTTGAATATATTCCTTTTTCCACTATTACCCTCTTAGCGCTCCGAATCTCCACTTGCATTTTCTACAGAAAGAGTGTTCAGAACTGCGCAATCAAAAGTATGGTTTAACTCTGTTAGCTTAATGAACATATCAGAAATAAGTTTCACACAATGCTTCTGTGTAGTTTTTATTTGAAGATATTATATTTCCCAATAGAGGCCTCTTACCGCTCAGAATGTCCAATTGCAGTTTCTACAGAAAGAGTGTTTCAGAAAGGCTCAATCAAAAGTAAGGTTCAACTCTGTTAGTTGAATGCACAGAACAGAAAGTAGTTTCATAGAATCCTTCTGTGTAGTTTATATTTGAACATATTCTTTTTTCCACTATTACCCACTTAGCGCTACGAATATCCAGTTGCATTTTCTACAGACAGAGTGTTTCAAAACTGCTCAATCAAAAGTATGGTTTAACTCTGTTAGCTGAATGCTCAGATCAGAAACAAGTTTCACAGAATGCTTCTGTGTAGTTTATATTTGAATATATTCCTTTTTCCACTACTACCCTCTTAGCGCTCCAAATGTCCAGTTGCATTTTCTACAGAAAGAGTGTTCAGATCTGCTCAATCAAAAGTATGGTTTAACTCTGTTAGCTGAATGCACAGATCAGAAAGAAGTTTCACCGAATGATTCTGTGTAGTTTATATTTGAAGACATTCCTTTTTCCACTATTACCCTCTTAGCGCTCCGAATCTCCACTTGCATTTTCTACAAAAAGAGTGTTTCATAACTGCTCAATCAAAAATATGTTTTATCTCTGTTAACTGAATTTACAGATCAGAAATAAGTTTCACAGAATGCATCTGTGTAGTTTTTATTTGAAGATATTCTTTTTCCCAATGTAGGCCTCTTAGCGCTTAGCATGTCCAATTGCAGTTTCTACAGAAAGAGTGTTTCAGAACGGCTCAATCAAAAGTAAGGTTCAACTCTGTTAGTTGAATGCACAGAACAGAAAGAATTTTCACAGAATGCTTCTGTGTAGTTTATATTTGAATATATTCCTTTTTCCACTATTACCCTCTTAGCGCTCCGAATGTCCACTTGCATTTTCTACAGAAAGAGTGTTCAGAACTGCGCAATCAAAAGTATGTTTTAACTCTGTTAGCTTAATGAACATATCAGAAATAAGTTTCACACAATGCTTCTGTGTAGTTTTTATTTGAAGATATTATTTTTCCAATAGAGGCCTCTTAGCGCTCAGAATGTCCAATTGCAGTTTCTACAGAAAGAGTGTTTCAGAAAGGCTCAATCATAAGTAAGGTTCAACTCTGTTAGTTGAATACACAGAACAGAAAGAAGTTTCATACAATGCTTCTGTGTAGTTTATATTTGAACATATTCTTTTTTCCACTATTACCCACTTAGCGCTACGAATGTCCAGTTGCATTTTCTACAGACAGAGTATTTCAAAACTGCTCAATCAAAAGTATGGTTTAACTCTGTTAGCTGAATGCTCAGATCAGAAAGAAGTTTCACAGAATGCTTCTGTGTAGTTTATATTTGAATATATTCCTTTTTCCACTACTACTCTCTTAGCGCTCCAAATGTCCAGTTGCATTTTCTACAGAAAGAGTGTTCAGATCTGCTCAATCAAAAGTATGGTTTAACTCTGTTAGCTGAATGCACAGATCAGAAAGAAGTTTCACCGAATGATTCTGTGTAGTTTATATTTGAAGACATTCCTTTTTCCACTATTACCCTCTTAGCGCTCCGAATCTCCACTTGCATTTTCTACAAAAAGTGTGTTTCATAACTGCTCAATCAAAAATATGCTTTATCTCTGTTAACTGAATTTACAGATCAGAAATAAGTTTCACAGAATGCATCTGTGTAGTTTTTATTTGAAGATATTCTTTTTCCCAATGTAGGCCTCTTAGCGCTTAGCATGTCCAATTGCAGTTTCTACAGAAAGAGTGTTTCAGAACGGCTCAATCAAAAGTAAGGTTCAACTCTGTTAGTTGAATGCACAGAACAGAAAGAATTTTCACAGAATGCTACTGTGTAGTTTATATTTGAATATATTCCTTTTTCCACTATTACCCTCTTAGCGCTCCGAATCTCCACTTGCATTTTCTACAGAAAGAGTGTTCAGATCTGCTCAAACAAAAGTATGGTTTAACTCTGTTAGCTGAATGCACAGATCAGAAAGAAGTTTCACAGAATGATTCTGTGTAGTTTATATTTGGAGACATTCCTTTTTCCACTATTACCCTCTTAGCGCTCCGAATCTCCACTTGCATTTTCTACAGAAAGAGTGTTTCAGAATGGCTCAATCAAAACTAAGGTTCAACTAGTTTAGTTGAACAAACAGAACAGAAAGAAGTTTGACACAATTCTTCTGTGTAGTTTTTATTTGTAGACATTCTTTTTCCCAATATAGGCCTCCTAGCGCTCAGAATGTCCAATTGCACTTTCTACAGAAAGAGTGTTTCAGAAAGGCTCAATCAAAAGTAAGGTTCAACTCTGTTAGTTGAATGCACAGAACAGAAAGAATTTTCACAGAATGCTACTGTGTAGTTTATATTTGAATATATTCCTTTTTCCACTATTACCCTCTTAGCGCTCCGAATCTCCACTTGCATTTTCTACAGAAAGAGTGTTCAGAACTGCGCAATCAAAAGTATGGTTTAACTCTGTTAGCTTAATGAACATATCAGAAATAAGTTTCACACAATGCTTCTGTGTAGTTTTTATTTGAAGATATTATATTTCCCAATAGAGGCCTCTTACCGCTCAGAATGTCCAATTGCAGTTTCTACAGAAAGAGTGTTTCAGAAAGGCTCAATCAAAAGTAAGTTTCAACTCTGTTAGTTGAATGCACAGAACAGAAAGTAGTTTCATACAATCCTTCTGTGTAGTTTATATTTGAACATATTCTTTTTTCCACTATTACCCACTTAGCGCTACGAATGTCCAGTTGCATTTTCTACAGACAGAGTGTTTCAAAACTGCTCAATCAAAAGTATGGTTTAAATCTGTTAGCTGAATGCTCAGATCAGAAACAAGTTTCACAGAATGCTTCTGTGTAGTTTATATTTGAATATATTCCTTTTTCCACTACTACACTCTTAGCGCTCCAAATGTCCAGTTGCATTTTCTACAGAAAGAGTGTTCAGATCTGCTTAATCAAAAGTATGGTTTAACTCTGTTAGCTGAATGCACAGATCAGAAAGAAGTTTCACCGAATGATTCTGTGTAGTTTATATTTGAAGACATTCCTTTTTCCACTATTACCCTCTTAGCGCTCCGAATCTCCACTTGCATTTTCTACAAAAAGAGTGTTTCATAACTGCTCAATCAAAAATATGTTTTATCTCTGTTAACTGAATTTACAGATCAGAAATAAGTTTCACAGAATGCATCTGTGTAGTTTTTATTTGAAGATATTCTTTTTCCCAATGTAGGCCTCTTAGCGCTTAGCATGTCCAATTGCAGTTTCTACAGAAAGAGTGTTTCAGAACGGCTCAATCAAAAGTAAGGTTCAACTCTGTTAGTTGAATGCACAGAACAGAAAGAATTTTCACAGAATGCTTCTGTGTAGTTTATATTTGAATATATTCCTTTTTCCACTATTACCCTCTTAGCGCTCCGAATGTCCACTTGCATTTTCTACAGAAAGAGTGTTCAGAACTGCGCAATCAAAAGTATGTTTTAACTCTGTTAGCTTAATGAACATATCAGAAATAAGTTTCACACAATGCTTCTGTGTAGTTTTTATTTGAAGATATTATTTTTCCAATAGAGGCCTCTTAGCGCTCAGAATGTCCAATTGCAGTTTCTACAGAAAGAGTGTTTCAGAAAGGCTCAATCATAAGTAAGGTTCAACTCTGTTAGTTGAATACACAGAAAAGAAAGAAGTTTCATACAATGCTTCTGTGTAGTTTATATTTGAACATATTCTTTTTTCCACTATTACCCACTTAGCGCTACGAATGTCCAGTTGCATTTTCTACAGACAGAGTATTTCAAAACTGCTCAATCAAAAGTATGGTTTAACTCTGTTAGCTGAATGCTCAGATCAGAAAGAAGTTTCACAGAATGCTTCTGTGTAGTTTATATTTGAATATATTCCTTTTTCCACTACTACTCTCTTAGCGCTCCAAATGTCCAGTTGCATTTTCTACAGAAAGAGTGTTCAGATCTGCTCAATCAAAAGTATGGTTTAACTCTGTTAGCTGAATGCACAGATCAGAAAGAAGTTTCACCGAATGATTCTGTGTAGTTTATATTTGAAGACATTCCTTTTTCCACTATTACCCTCTTAGCGCTCCGAATCTCCACTTGCATTTTCTACAAAAAGTGTGTTTCATAACTGCTCAATCAAAAATATGCTTTATCTCTGTTAACTGAATTTACAGATCAGAAATAAGTTTCACAGAATGCATCTGTGTAGTTTTTATTTGAAGATATTCTTTTTCCCAATGTAGGCCTCTTAGCGCTTAGCATGTCCAATTGCAGTTTCTACAGAAAGAGTGTTTCAGAACGGCTCAATCAAAAGTAAGGTTCAACTCTGTTAGTTGAATGCACAGAACAGAAAGAATTTTCACAGAATGCTACTGTGTAGTTTATATTTGAATATATTCCTTTTTCCACTATTACCCTCTTAGCGCTCCGAATCTCCACTTGCATTTTCTACAGAAAGAGTGTTCAGATCTGCTCAAACAAAAGTATGGTTTAACTCTGTTAGCTGAATGCACAGATCAGAAAGAAGTTTCACAGAATGATTCTGTGTAGTTTATATTTGGAGACATTCCTTTTTCCACTATTACCCTCTTAGCGCTCCGAATCTCCACTTGCATTTTCTACAGAAAGAGTGTTTCAGAATGGCTCAATCAAAACTAAGGTTCAACTAGTTTAGTTGAACAAACAGAACAGAAAGAAGTTTGACACAATTCTTCTGTGTAGTTTTTATTTGTAGACATTCTTTTTCCCAATATAGGCCTCCTAGCGCTCAGAATGTCCAATTGCACTTTCTACAGAAAGAGTGTTTCAGAAAGGCTCAATCAAAAGTAAGGTTCAACTCTGTTAGTTGAATGCACAGAACAGAAAGAATTTTCACAGAATGCTACTGTGTAGTTTATATTTGAATATATTCCTTTTTCCACTATTACCCTCTTAGCGCTCCGAATCTCCACTTGCATTTTCTACAGAAAGAGTGTTCAGAACTGCGCAATCAAAAGTATGGTTTAACTCTGTTAGCTTAATGAACATATCAGAAATAAGTTTCACACAATGCTTCTGTGTAGTTTTTATTTGAAGATATTATATTTCCCAATAGAGGCCTCTTACCGCTCAGAATGTCCAATTGCAGTTTCTACAGAAAGAGTGTTTCAGAAAGGCTCAATCAAAAGTAAGTTTCAACTCTGTTAGTTGAATGCACAGAACAGAAAGTAGTTTCATACAATCCTTCTGTGTAGTTTATATTTGAACATATTCTTTTTTCCACTATTACCCACTTAGCGCTACGAATGTCCAGTTGCATTTTCTACAGACAGAGTGTTTCAAAACTGCTCAATCAAAAGTATGGTTTAAATCTGTTAGCTGAATGCTCAGATCAGAAACAAGTTTCACAGAATGCTTCTGTGTAGTTTATATTTGAATATATTCCTTTTTCCACTACTACACTCTTAGCGCTCCAAATGTCCAGTTGCATTTTCTACAGAAAGAGTGTTCAGATCTGCTTAATCAAAAGTATGGTTTAACTCTGTTAGCTGAATGCACAGATCAGAAAGAAGTTTCACCGAATGATTCTGTGTAGTTTATATTTGAAGACATTCCTTTTTCCACTATTACCCTCTTAGCGCTCCGAATCTCCACTTGCATTTTCTACAAAAAGAGTGTTTCATAACTGCTCAATCAAAAATATGTTTTATCTCTGTTAACTGAATTTACAGATCAGAAATAAGTTTCACAGAATGCATCTGTGTAGTTTTTATTTGAAGATATTCTTTTTCCCAATGTAGGCCTCTTAGCGCTTAGCATGTCCAATTGCAGTTTCTACAGAAAGAGTGTTTCAGAACGGCTCAATCAAAAGTAAGGTTCAACTCTGTTAGTTGAATGCACAGAACAGAAAGAATTTTCACAGAATGCTTCTGTGTAGTTTATATTTGAATATATTCCTTTTTCCACTATTACCCTCTTAGCGCTCCGAATGTCCACTTGCATTTTCTACAGAAAGAGTGTTCAGAACTGCGCAATCAAAAGTATGTTTTAACTCTGTTAGCTTAATGAACATATCAGAAATAAGTTTCACACAATGCTTCTGTGTAGTTTTTATTTGAAGATATTATTTTTCCAATAGAGGCCTCTTAGCGCTCAGAATGTCCAATTGCAGTTTCTACAGAAAGAGTGTTTCAGAAAGGCTCAATCATAAGTAAGGTTCAACTCTGTTAGTTGAATACACAGAAAAGAAAGAAGTTTCATACAATGCTTCTGTGTAGTTTATATTTGAACATATTCTTTTTTCCACTATTACCCACTTAGCGCTACGAATGTCCAGTTGCATTTTCTACAGACAGAGTATTTCAAAACTGCTCAATCAAAAGTATGGTTTAACTCTGTTAGCTGAATGCTCAGATCAGAAAGAAGTTTCACAGAATGCTTCTGTGTAGTTTATATTTGAATATATTCCTTTTTCCACTACTACTCTCTTAGCGCTCCAAATGTCCAGTTGCATTTTCTACAGAAAGAGTGTTCAGATCTGCTCAATCAAAAGTATGGTTTAACTCTGTTAGCTGAATGCACAGATCAGAAAGAAGTTTCACCGAATGATTCTGTGTAGTTTATATTTGAAGACATTCCTTTTTCCACTATTACCCTCTTAGCGCTCCGAATCTCCACTTGCATTTTCTACAAAAAGTGTGTTTCATAACTGCTCAATCAAAAATATGCTTTATCTCTGTTAACTGAATTTACAGATCAGAAATAAGTTTCACAGAATGCATCTGTGTAGTTTTTATTTGAAGATATTCTTTTTCCCAATGTAGGCCTCTTAGCGCTTAGCATGTCCAATTGCAGTTTCTACAGAAAGAGTGTTTCAGAACGGCTCAATCAAAAGTAAGGTTCAACTCTGTTAGTTGAATGCACAGAACAGAAAGAATTTTCACAGAATGCTACTGTGTAGTTTATATTTGAATATATTCCTTTTTCCACTATTACCCTCTTAGCGCTCCGAATCTCCACTTGCATTTTCTACAGAAAGAGTGTTCAGATCTGCTCAAACAAAAGTATGGTTTAACTCTGTTAGCTGAATGCACAGATCAGAAAGTAGTTTCACAGAATGATTCTGTGTAGTTTATATTTGGAGACATTCCTTTTTCCACTATTACCCTCTTAGCGCTCCGAATCTCCACTTGCATTTTCTACAGAAAGAGTGTTTCAGAATGGCTCAATCAAAACTAAGGTTCAACTAGTTTAGTTGAACAAACAGAACAGAAAGAAGTTTGACACAATTCTTCTGTGTAGTTTTTATTTGTAGACATTCTTTTTCCCAATATAGGCCTCCTAGCGCTCAGAATGTCCAATTGCACTTTCTACAGAAAGAGTGTTTCAGAAAGGCTCAATCAAAAGTAAGGTTCAACTCTGTTAGTTGAATGCACAGAACAGAAAGAATTTTCACAGAATGCTACTGTGTAGTTTATATTTGAATATATTCCTTTTTCCACTATTACCCTCTTAGCGCTCCGAATCTCCACTTGCATTTTCTACAGAAAGAGTGTTCAGAACTGCGCAATCAAAAGTATGGTTTAACTCTGTTAGCTTAATGAACATATCAGAAATAAGTTTCACACAATGCTTCTGTGTAGTTTTTATTTGAAGATATTATATTTCCCAATAGAGGCCTCTTACCGCTCAGAATGTCCAATTGCAGTTTCTACAGAAAGAGTGTTTCAGAAAGGCTCAATCAAAAGTAAGTTTCAACTCTGTTAGTTGAATGCACAGAACAGAAAGTAGTTTCATACAATCCTTCTGTGTAGTTTATATTTGAACATATTCTTTTTTCCACTATTACCCACTTAGCGCTACGAATGTCCAGTTGCATTTTCTACAGACAGAGTGTTTCAAAACTGCTCAATCAAAAGTATGGTTTAAATCTGTTAGCTGAATGCTCAGATCAGAAACAAGTTTCACAGAATGCTTCTGTGTAGTTTATATTTGAATATATTCCTTTTTCCACTACTACACTCTTAGCGCTCCAAATGTCCAGTTGCATTTTCTACAGAAAGAGTGTTCAGATCTGCTTAATCAAAAGTATGGTTTAACTCTGTTAGCTGAATGCACAGATCAGAAAGAAGTTTCACCGAATGATTCTGTGTAGTTTATATTTGAAGACATTCCTTTTTCCACTATTACCCTCTTAGCGCTCCGAATCTCCACTTGCATTTTCTACAAAAAGAGTGTTTCATAACTGCTCAATCAAAAATATGTTTTATCTCTGTTAACTGAATTTACAGATCAGAAATAAGTTTCACAGAATGCATCTGTGTAGTTTTTATTTGAAGATATTCTTTTTCCCAATGTAGGCCTCTTAGCGCTTAGCATGTCCAATTGCAGTTTCTACAGAAAGAGTGTTTCAGAACGGCTCAATCAAAAGTAAGGTTCAACTCTGTTAGTTGAATGCACAGAACAGAAAGAATTTTCACAGAATGCTTCTGTGTAGTTTATATTTGAATATATTCCTTTTTCCACTATTACCCTCTTAGCGCTCCGAATGTCCACTTGCATTTTCTACAGAAAGAGTGTTCAGAACTGCGCAATCAAAAGTATGTTTTAACTCTGTTAGCTTAATGAACATATCAGAAATAAGTTTCACACAATGCTTCTGTGTAGTTTTTATTTGAAGATATTATTTTTCCAATAGAGGCCTCTTAGCGCTCAGAATGTCCAATTGCAGTTTCTACAGAAAGAGTGTTTCAGAAAGGCTCAATCATAAGTAAGGTTCAACTCTGTTAGTTGAATACACAGAAAAGAAAGAAGTTTCATACAATGCTTCTGTGTAGTTTATATTTGAACATATTCTTTTTTCCACTATTACCCACTTAGCGCTACGAATGTCCAGTTGCATTTTCTACAGACAGAGTATTTCAAAACTGCTCAATCAAAAGTATGGTTTAACTCTGTTAGCTGAATGCTCAGATCAGAAAGAAGTTTCACAGAATGCTTCTGTGTAGTTTATATTTGAATATATTCCTTTTTCCACTACTACTCTCTTAGCGCTCCAAATGTCCAGTTGCATTTTCTACAGAAAGAGTGTTCAGATCTGCTCAATCAAAAGTATGGTTTAACTCTGTTAGCTGAATGCACAGATCAGAAAGAAGTTTCACCGAATGATTCTGTGTAGTTTATATTTGAAGACATTCCTTTTTCCACTATTACCCTCTTAGCGCTCCGAATCTCCACTTGCATTTTCTACAAAAAGTGTGTTTCATAACTGCTCAATCAAAAATATGCTTTATCTCTGTTAACTGAATTTACAGATCAGAAATAAGTTTCACAGAATGCATCTGTGTAGTTTTTATTTGAAGATATTCTTTTTCCCAATGTAGGCCTCTTAGCGCTTAGCATGTCCAATTGCAGTTTCTACAGAAAGAGTGTTTCAGAACGGCTCAATCAAAAGTAAGGTTCAACTCTGTTAGTTGAATGCACAGAACAGAAAGAATTTTCACAGAATGCTACTGTGTAGTTTATATTTGAATATATTCCTTTTTCCACTATTACCCTCTTAGCGCTCCGAATCTCCACTTGCATTTTCTACAGAAAGAGTGTTCAGATCTGCTCAAACAAAAGTATGGTTTAACTCTGTTAGCTGAATGCACAGATCAGAAAGAAGTTTCACAGAATGATTCTGTGTAGTTTATATTTGGAGACATTCCTTTTTCCACTATTACCCTCTTAGCGCTCCGAATCTCCACTTGCATTTTCTACAGAAAGAGTGTTTCAGAATGGCTCAATCAAAACTAAGGTTCAACTAGTTTAGTTGAACAAACAGAACAGAAAGAAGTTTGACACAATTCTTCTGTGTAGTTTTTATTTGTAGACATTCTTTTTCCCAATATAGGCCTCCTAGCGCTCAGAATGTCCAATTGCACTTTCTACAGAAAGAGTGTTTCAGAAAGGCTCAATCAAAAGTAAGGTTCAACTCTGTTAGTTGAATGCACAGAACAGAAAGAATTTTCACAGAATGCTACTGTGTAGTTTATATTTGAATATATTCCTTTTTCCACTATTACCCTCTTAGCGCTCCGAATCTCCACTTGCATTTTCTACAGAAAGAGTGTTCAGAACTGCGCAATCAAAAGTATGGTTTAACTCTGTTAGCTTAATGAACATATCAGAAATAAGTTTCACACAATGCTTCTGTGTAGTTTTTATTTGAAGATATTATATTTCCCAATAGAGGCCTCTTACCGCTCAGAATGTCCAATTGCAGTTTCTACAGAAAGAGTGTTTCAGAAAGGCTCAATCAAAAGTAAGTTTCAACTCTGTTAGTTGAATGCACAGAACAGAAAGTAGTTTCATACAATCCTTCTGTGTAGTTTATATTTGAACATATTCTTTTTTCCACTATTACCCACTTAGCGCTACGAATGTCCAGTTGCATTTTCTACAGACAGAGTGTTTCAAAACTGCTCAATCAAAAGTATGGTTTAAATCTGTTAGCTGAATGCTCAGATCAGAAACAAGTTTCACAGAATGCTTCTGTGTAGTTTATATTTGAATATATTCCTTTTTCCACTACTACACTCTTAGCGCTCCAAATGTCCAGTTGCATTTTCTACAGAAAGAGTGTTCAGATCTGCTTAATCAAAAGTATGGTTTAACTCTGTTAGCTGAATGCACAGATCAGAAAGAAGTTTCACCGAATGATTCTGTGTAGTTTATATTTGAAGACATTCCTTTTTCCACTATTACCCTCTTAGCGCTCCGAATCTCCACTTGCATTTTCTACAAAAAGAGTGTTTCATAACTGCTCAATCAAAAATATGTTTTATCTCTGTTAACTGAATTTACAGATCAGAAATAAGTTTCACAGAATGCATCTGTGTAGTTTTTATTTGAAGATATTCTTTTTCCCAATGTAGGCCTCTTAGCGCTTAGCATGTCCAATTGCAGTTTCTACAGAAAGAGTGTTTCAGAACGGCTCAATCAAAAGTAAGGTTCAACTCTGTTAGTTGAATGCACAGAACAGAAAGAATTTTCACAGAATGCTTCTGTGTAGTTTATATTTGAATATATTCCTTTTTCCACTATTACCCTCTTAGCGCTCCGAATGTCCACTTGCATTTTCTACAGAAAGAGTGTTCAGAACTGCGCAATCAAAAGTATGGTTTAACTCTGTTAGCTTAATGAACATATCAGAAATAAGTTTCACACAATGCTTCTGTGTAGTTTTTATTTGAAGATATTATTTTTCCAATAGAGGCCTCTTAGCGCTCAGAATGTCCAATTGCAGTTTCTACAGAAAGAGTGTTTCAGAAAGGCTCAATCATAAGTAAGGTTCAACTCTGTTAGTTGAATACACAGAACAGAAAGAAGTTTCATACAATGCTTCTGTGTAGTTTATATTTGAACATATTCTTTTTTCCACTATTACCCACTTAGCGCTACGAATGTCCAGTTGCATTTTCTACAGACAGAGTATTTCAAAACTGCTCTATCAAAAGTATGGTTTAACTCTGTTAGCTGAATGCTCAGATCAGAAAGAAGTTTCACAGAATGCTTCTGTGTAGTTTATATTTGAATATATTCCTTTTTCCACTACTACTCTCTTAGCGCTCCAAATGTCCAGTTGCATTTTCTACAGAAAGAGTGTTCAGATCTGCTCAATCAAAAGTATGGTTTAACTCTGTTAGCTGAATGCACAGATCAGAAAGAAGTTTCACCGAATGATTCTGTGTAGTTTATATTTTAAGACATTCCTTTTTCCACTATTACCCTCTTAGCGCTCCGAATCTCCACTTGCATTTTCTACAAAAAGTGTGTTTCATAACTGCTCAATCAAAAATATGCTTTATCTCTGTTAACTGAATTTACAGATCAGAAATAAGTTTCACAGAATGCATCTGTGTAGTTTTTATTTGAAGATATTCTTTTTCCCAATGTAGGCCTCTTAGCGCTTAGCATGTCCAATTGCAGTTTCTACAGAAAGAGTGTTTCAGAACGGCTCAATCAAAAGTAAGGTTCAACTCTGTTAGTTGAATGCACAGAACAGAAAGAATTTTCACAGAATGCTACTGTGTAGTTTATATTTGAATATATTCCTTTTTCCACTATTACCCTCTTAGCGCTCCGAATCTCCACTTGCATTTTCTACAGAAAGAGTGTTCAGATCTGCTCAAACAAAAGTGTGGTTTAACTCTGTTAGCTGAATGCACAGATCAGAAAGAAGTTTCACAGAATGATTCTGTGTAGTTTATATTTGGAGACATTCCTTTTTCCACTATTACCCTCTTAGCGCTCCGAATCTCCACTTGCATTTTCTACAGAAAGAGTGTTTCAGAATGGCTCAATCAAAACTAAGGTTCAACTAGTTTAGTTGAACAAACAGAACAGAAAGAAGTTTGACACAATTCTTCTGTGTAGTTTTTATTTGTAGACATTCTTTTTCCCAATATAGGCCTCCTAGCGCTCAGAATGTCCAATTGCACTTTCTACAGAAAGAGTGTTTCAGAAAGGCTCAATCAAAAGTAAGGTTCAACTCTGTTAGTTGAATGCACAGAACAGAAAGAATTTTCACAGAATGCTACTGTGTAGTTTATATTTGAATATATTCCTTTTTCCACTATTACCCTCTTAGCGCTCCGAATCTCCACTTGCATTTTCTACAGAAAGAGTGTTCAGAACTGCGCAATCAAAAGTATGGTTTAACTCTGTTCGCTTAATGAACATATCAGAAATAAGTTTCACACAATGCTTCTGTGTAGTTTTTATTTGAAGATATTATATTTCCCAATAGAGGCCTCTTACCGCTCAGAATGTCCAATTGCAGTTTCTACAGAAAGAGTGTTTCAGAAAGGCTCAATCAAAAGTAAGGTTCAACTCTGTTAGTTGAATGCACAGAACAGAAAGTAGTTTCATACAATCCTTCTGTGTAGTTTATATTTGAACATATTCTTTTTTCCACTATTACCCACTTAGCGCTACGAATGTCCAGTTGCATTTTCTACAGACAGAGTGTTTCAAAACTGCTCAATCAAAAGTATGGTTTAACTCTGTTAGCTGAATGCTCAGATCAGAAACAAGTTTCACAGAATGCTTCTGTGTAGTTTATATTTGAATATATTCCTTTTTCCACTACTACACTCTTAGCGCTCCAAATGTCCAGTTGCATTTTCTACAGAAAGAGTGTTCAGATCTGCTTAATCAAAAGTATGGTTTAACTCTGTTAGCTGAATGCACAGATCAGAAAGAAGTTTCACCGAATGATTCTGTGTAGTTTATATTTGAAGACATTCCTTTTTCCACTATTACCCTCTTAGCGCTCCGAATCTCCACTTGCATTTTCTACAAAAAGAGTGTTTCATAACTGCTCAATCAAAAATATGTTTTATCTCTGTTAACTGAATTTACAGATCAGAAATAAGTTTCACAGAATGCATCTGTGTAGTTTTTATTTGAAGATATTCTTTTTCCCAATGTAGGCCTCTTAGCGCTTAGCATGTCCAATTGCAGTTTCTACAGAAAGAGTGTTTCAGAACGGCTCAATCAAAAGTAAGGTTCAACTCTGTTAGTTGAATGCACAGAACAGAAAGAATTTTCACAGAATGCTTCTGTGTAGTTTATATTTGAATATATTCCTTTTTCCACTATTACCCTCTTAGCGCTCCGAATGTCCACTTGCATTTTCTACAGAAAGAGTGTTCAGAACTGCGCAATCAAAAGTATGGTTTAACTCTGTTAGCTTAATGAACATATCAGAAATAAGTTTCACACAATGCTTCTGTGTAGTTTTTATTTGAAGATATTATTTTTCCAATAGAGGCCTCTTAGCGCTCAGAATGTCCAATTGCAGTTTCTACAGAAAGAGTGTTTCAGAAAGGCTCAATCATAAGTAAGGTTCAACTCTGTTAGTTGAATACACAGAACAGAAAGAAGTTTCATACAATGCTTCTGTGTAGTTTATATTTGAACATATTCTTTTTTCCACTATTACCCACTTAGCGCTACGAATGTCCAGTTGCATTTTCTACAGACAGAGTATTTCAAAACTGCTCAATCAAAAGTATGGTTTAACTCTGTTAGCTGAATGCTCAGATCAGAAAGAAGTTTCACAGAATGCTTCTGTGTAGTTTATATTTGAATATATTCCTTTTTCCACTACTACTCTCTTAGCGCTCCAAATGTCCAGTTGCATTTTCTACAGAAAGAGTGTTCAGATCTGCTCAATCAAAAGTATGGTTTAACTCTGTTAGCTGAATGCACAGATCAGAAAGTAGTTTCACCGAATGATTCTGTGTAGTTTATATTTGAAGACATTCCTTTTTCCACTATTACCCTCTTAGCGCTCCGAATCTCCACTTGCATTTTCTACAAAAAGAGTGTTTCATAACTGCTCAATCAAAAATATGCTTTATCTCTGTTAACTGAATTTACAGATCAGAAATAAGTTTCACAGAATGCATCTGTGTAGTTTTTATTTGAAGATATTATTTTTCCCAATGTAGGCCTCTTAGCGCTTAGCATGTCCAATTGCAGTTTCTACAGAAAGAGTGTTTCAGAACGGCTCAATCAAAAGTAAGGTTCAACTCTGTTTGTTGAATACACAGAACAGAAAGAATTTTCACAGAATGCTACTGTGTAGTTTATATTTGAATATATTCCTTTTTCCACTATTACCCTCTTAGCGCTCCGAATGTCCACTTGCATTTTCTACAGAAAGAGTGTTCAGAACTGCGCAATCAAAAGTATGGTTTAACTCTGTTAGCTTAATGAACATATCAGAAATAAGTTTCACACAATGCTTCTGTGTAGTTTTTATTTGAAGATATTATTTTTCCCAATAGAGGCCTCTTAGCGCTCAGAATGTCCAATTGCAGTTTCTACAGAAAGAGTGTTTCAGAAAGGCTCAATCAAAAGTAAGGTTCAACTCTGTTAGTTGAATGCACAGAACAGAAAGAAGTTTCATAGAATGCTTCTGTGTAGTTTATATTTAAACATATTCTTTTTTCCACTATTACCCACTTAGCGCTACGAATGTCCAGTTGCATTTTCTACAGACAGAGTGTTTCAAAACTGCTCAATCAAAAGTATGGTTTAACTCTGTTAGCTGAATGCTCAGATCAGAAAGAAGTTTCACAGAATGCTTCTGTGTAGTTTATATTTGAATATATTCCTTTTTCCACTACTACTCTCTTAGCGCTCCAAATGTCCAGTTGCATTTTCTACAGAAAGAGTGTTCAGATCTGCTCAATCAAAAGTATGGTTTAACTCTGTTAGCTGAATGCACAGATCAGAAAGAAGTTTCACAGAATGATTCTGTGTAGTTTATATTTGGAGACATTCCTTTTTCCACTATTACCCTCTTAGCGCTCCGAATCTCCACTTGCATTTTCTACAGAAAGAGTGTTTCAGAACGGCTCAATCAAAACTAAGGTTCAACTAGTTTAGTTGAACAAACAGAACAGAAAGAAGTTTGACACAATTCTTCTGTGTAGTTTTAATTTGTAGACATTCTTTTTCCCAATATAGGCCTCCTAGCGCTCAGAATGTCCAATTGCAGTTTCTACAGAAAGAGTGTTTCAGAAAGGCTCAATCAAAAGTAAGGTTCAACTCTGTTAGTTGAATGCACAGAACAGAAAGAATTTTCACAGAATGCTACTGTGTAGTTTATATTTGAATATATTCCTTTTTCCACTATTACCCTCTTAGCGCTCCGAATCTCCACTTGCATTTTCTACAGAAAGAGTGTTCAGAACTGCGCAATCAAAAGTATGGTTTAACTCTGTTAGCTTAATGAACATATCAGAAATAAGTTTCACACAATGCTTCTGTGTAGTTTTTATTTGAAGATATTATATTTCCCAATAGAGGCCTCTTACCGCTCAGAATGTCCAATTGCAGTTTCTACAGAAAGAGTGTTTCAGAAAGGCTCAATCAAAAGTAAGGTTCAACTCTGTTAGTTGAATGCACAGAACAGAAAGTAGTTTCATAGAATCCTTCTGTGTAGTTTATATTTGAACATATTCTTTTTTCCACTATTACCCACTTAGCGCTACGAATATCCAGTTGCATTTTCTACAGACAGAGTGTTTCAAAACTGCTCAATCAAAAGTATGGTTTAACTCTGTTAGCTGAATGCTCAGATCAGAAACAAGTTTCACAGAATGCTTCTGTGTAGTTTATATTTGAATATATTCCTTTTTCCACTACTACCCTCTTAGCGCTCCAAATGTCCAGTTGCATTTTCTACAGAAAGAGTGTTCAGATCTGCTCAATCAAAAGTATGGTTTAACTCTGTTAGCTGAATGCACAGATCAGAAAGAAGTTTCACCGAATGATTCTGTGTAGTTTATATTTGAAGACATTCCTTTTTCCACTATTACCCTCTTAGCGCTCCGAATCTCCACTTGCATTTTCTACAAAAAGAGTGTTTCATAACTGCTCAATCAAAAATATGTTTTATCTCTGTTAACTGAATTTACAGATCAGAAATAAGTTTCACAGAATGCATCTGTGTAGTTTTTATTTGAAGATATTCTTTTTCCCAATGTAGGCCTCTTAGCGCTTAGCATGTCCAATTGCAGTTTCTACAGAAAGAGTGTTTCAGAACGGCTCAATCAAAAGTAAGGTTCAACTCTGTTAGTTGAATGCACAGAACAGAAAGAATTTTCACAGAATGCTTCTGTGTAGTTTATATTTGAATATATTCCTTTTTCCACTATTACCCTCTTAGCGCTCCGAATGTCCACTTGCATTTTCTACAGAAAGAGTGTTCAGAACTGCGCAATCAAAAGTATGTTTTAACTCTGTTAGCTTAATGAACATATCAGAAATAAGTTTCACACAATGCTTCTGTGTAGTTTTTATTTGAAGATATTATTTTTCCAATAGAGGCCTCTTAGCGCTCAGAATGTCCAATTGCAGTTTCTACAGAAAGAGTGTTTCAGAAAGGCTCAATCATAAGTAAGGTTCAACTCTGTTAGTTGAATACACAGAACAGAAAGAAGTTTCATACAATGCTTCTGTGTAGTTTATATTTGAACATATTCTTTTTTCCACTATTACCCACTTAGCGCTACGAATGTCCAGTTGCATTTTCTACAGACAGAGTATTTCAAAACTGCTCAATCAAAAGTATGGTTTAACTCTGTTAGCTGAATGCTCAGATCAGAAAGAAGTTTCACAGAATGCTTCTGTGTAGTTTATATTTGAATATATTCCTTTTTCCACTACTACTCTCTTAGCGCTCCAAATGTCCAGTTGCATTTTCTACAGAAAGAGTGTTCAGATCTGCTCAATCAAAAGTATGGTTTAACTCTGTTAGCTGAATGCACAGATCAGAAAGAAGTTTCACCGAATGATTCTGTGTAGTTTATATTTGAAGACATTCCTTTTTCCACTATTACCCTCTTAGCGCTCCGAATCTCCACTTGCATTTTCTACAAAAAGTGTGTTTCATAACTGCTCAATCAAAAATATGCTTTATCTCTGTTAACTGAATTTACAGATCAGAAATAAGTTTCACAGAATGCATCTGTGTAGTTTTTATTTGAAGATATTCTTTTTCCCAATGTAGGCCTCTTAGCGCTTAGCATGTCCAATTGCAGTTTCTACAGAAAGAGTGTTTCAGAACGGCTCAATCAAAAGTAAGGTTCAACTCTGTTAGTTGAATGCACAGAACAGAAAGAATTTTCACAGAATGCTACTGTGTAGTTTATATTTGAATATATTCCTTTTTCCACTATTACCCTCTTAGCGCTCCGAATCTCCACTTGCATTTTCTACAGAAAGAGTGT
Source organism: Symphalangus syndactylus (assembly GCF_028878055.3). NCBI lineage: Eukaryota > Metazoa > Chordata > Mammalia > Primates > Hylobatidae > Symphalangus > Symphalangus syndactylus. The sequence continues at coordinate 5,542,066 of NC_072428.2, forward strand.
TCAGATCTGCTCAAACAAAAGTATGGTTTAACTCTGTTAGCTAAATGCACAGATCAGAAAGAAGTTTCACAGAATGATTCTGTGTAGTTTATATTTGGAGACATTCCTTTTTCCACTATTACCCTCTTAGCGCTCCGAATCTCCACTTGCATTTTCTACAGAAAGAGTGTTTCAGAATGGCTCAATCAAAACTAAGGTTCAACTAGTTTAGTTGAACAAACAGAACAGAAAGAAGTTTGACACAATTCTTCTGTGTAGTTTTTATTTGTAGACATTCTTTTTCCCAATATAGGCCTCCTAGCGCTCAGAATGTCCAATTGCACTTTCTACAGAAAGAGTGTTTCAGAAAGGCTCAATCAAAAGTAAGGTTCAACTCTGTTAGTTGAATGCACAGAACAGAAAGAATTTTCACAGAATGCTACTGTGTAGTTTATATTTGAATATATTCCTTTTTCCACTATTACCCTCTTAGCGCTCCGAATCTCCACTTGCATTTTCTACAGAAAGAGTGTTCAGAACTGCGCAATCAAAAGTATGGTTTAACTCTGTTAGCTTAATGAACATATCAGAAATAAGTTTCACACAATGCTTCTGTGTAGTTTTTATTTGAAGATATTATATTTCCCAATAGAGGCCTCTTACCGCTCAGAATGTCCAATTGCAGTTTCTACAGAAAGAGTGTTTCAGAAAGGCTCAATCAAAAGTAAGTTTCAACTCTGTTAGTTGAATGCACAGAACAGAAAGTAGTTTCATACAATCCTTCTGTGTAGTTTATATTTGAACATATTCTTTTTTCCACTATTACCCACTTAGCGCTACGAATGTCCAGTTGCATTTTCTACAGACAGAGTGTTTCAAAACTGCTCAATCAAAAGTATGGTTTAAATCTGTTAGCTGAATGCTCAGATCAGAAACAAGTTTCACAGAATGCTTCTGTGTAGTTTATATTTGAATATATTCCTTTTTCCACTACTACACTCTTAGCGCTCCAAATGTCCAGTTGCATTTTCTACAGAAAGAGTGTTCAGATCTGCTTAATCAAAAGTATGGTTTAACTCTGTTAGCTGAATGCACAGATCAGAAAGAAGTTTCACCGAATGTTTCTGTGTAGTTTATATTTGAAGACATTCCTTTTTCCACTATTACCCTCTTAGCGCTCCGAATCTCCACTTGCATTTTCTACAAAAAGAGTGTTTCATAACTGCTCAATCAAAAATATGTTTTATCTCTGTTAACTGAATTTACAGATCAGAAATAAGTTTCACAGAATGCATCTGTGTAGTTTTTATTTGAAGATATTCTTTTTCCCAATGTAGGCCTCTTAGCGCTTAGCATGTCCAATTGCAGTTTCTACAGAAAGAGTGTTTCAGAACGGCTCAATCAAAAGTAAGGTTCAACTCTGTTAGTTGAATGCACAGAACAGAAAGAATTTTCACAGAATGCTTCTGTGTAGTTTATATTTGAATATATTCCTTTTTCCACTATTACCCTCTTAGCGCTCCGAATGTCCACTTGCATTTTCTACAGAAAGAGTGTTCAGAACTGCGCAATCAAAAGTATGTTTTAACTCTGTTAGCTTAATGAACATATCAGAAATAAGTTTCACACAATGCTTCTGTGTAGTTTTTATTTGAAGATATTATTTTTCCAATAGAGGCCTCTTAGCGCTCAGAATGTCCAATTGCAGTTTCTACAGAAAGAGTGTTTCAGAAAGGCTCAATCATAAGTAAGGTTCAACTCTGTTAGTTGAATACACAGAACAGAAAGAAGTTTCATACAATGCTTCTGTGTAGTTTATATTTGAACATATTCTTTTTTCCACTATTACCCACTTAGCGCTACGAATGTCCAGTTGCATTTTCTACAGACAGAGTATTTCAAAACTGCTCAATCAAAAGTATGGTTTAACTCTGTTAGCTGAATGCTCAGATCAGAAAGAAGTTTCACAGAATGCTTCTGTGTAGTTTATATTTGAATATATTCCTTTTTCCACTACTACTCTCTTAGCGCTCCAAATGTCCAGTTGCATTTTCTACAGAAAGAGTGTTCAGATCTGCTCAATCAAAAGTATGGTTTAACTCTGTTAGCTGAATGCACAGATCAGAAAGAAGTTTCACCGAATGATTCTGTGTAGTTTATATTTGAAGACATTCCTTTTTCCACTTTTACCCTCTTAGCGCTCCGAATCTCCACTTGCATTTTCTACAAAAAGTGTGTTTCATAACTGCTCAATCAAAAATATGCTTTATCTCTGTTAACTGAATTTACAGATCAGAAATAAGTTTCACAGAATGCATCTGTGTAGTTTTTATTTGAAGATATTCTTTTTCCCAATGTAGGCCTCTTAGCGCTTAGCATGTCCAATTGCAGTTTCTACAGAAAGAGTGTTTCAGAACGGCTCAATCAAAAGTAAGGTTCAACTCTGTTAGTTGAATGCACAGAACAGAAAGAATTTTCACAGAATGCTACTGTGTAGTTTATATTTGAATATATTCCTTTTTCCACTATTACCCTCTTAGCGCTCCGAATCTCCACTTGCATTTTCTACAGAAAGAGTGTTCAGATCTGCTCAAACAAAAGTATGGTTTAACTCTGTTAGCTGAATGCACAGATCAGAAAGAAGTTTCACAGAATGATTCTGTGTAGTTTATATTTGGAGACATTCCTTTTTCCACTATTACCCTCTTAGCGCTCCGAATCTCCACTTGCATTTTCTACAGAAAGAGTGTTTCAGAATGGCTCAATCAAAACTAAGGTTCAACTAGTTTAGTTGAACAAACAGAACAGAAAGAAGTTTGACACAATTCTTCTGTGTAGTTTTTATTTGTAGACATTCTTTTTCCCAATATAGGCCTCCTAGCGCTCAGAATGTCCAATTGCACTTTCTACAGAAAGAGTGTTTCAGAAAGGCTCAATCAAAAGTAAGGTTCAACTCTGTTAGTTGAATGCACACAACAGAAAGAATTTTCACAGAATGCTACTGTGTAGTTTATATTTGAATATATTCCTTTTTCCACTATTACCCTCTTAGCGCTCCGAATCTCCACTTGCATTTTCTACAGAAAGAGTGTTCAGAACTGCGCAATCAAAAGTATGGTTTAACTCTGTTAGCTTAATGAACATATCAGAAATAAGTTTCACACAATGCTTCTGTGTAGTTTTTATTTGAAGATATTATATTTCCCAATAGAGGCCTCTTACCGCTCAGAATGTCCAATTGCAGTTTCTACAGAAAGAGTGTTTCAGAAAGGCTCAATCAAAAGTAAGTTTCAACTCTGTTAGTTGAATGCACAGAACAGAAAGTAGTTTCATACAATCCTTCTGTGTAGTTTATATTTGAACATATTCTTTTTTCCACTATTACCCACTTAGCGCTACGAATGTCCAGTTGCATTTTCTACAGACAGAGTGTTTCAAAACTGCTCAATCAAAAGTATGGTTTAAATCTGTTAGCTGAATGCTCAGATCAGAAACAAGTTTCACAGAATGCTTCTGTGTAGTTTATATTTGAATATATTCCTTTTTCCACTACTACACTCTTAGCGCTCCAAATGTCCAGTTGCATTTTCTACAGAAAGAGTGTTCAGATCTGCTTAATCAAAAGTATGGTTTAACTCTGTTAGCTGAATGCACAGATCAGAAAGAAGTTTCACCGAATGATTCTGTGTAGTTTATATTTGAAGACATTCCTTTTTCCACTATTACCCTCTTAGCGCTCCGAATCTCCACTTGCATTTTCTACAAAAAGAGTGTTTCATAACTGCTCAATCAAAAATATGTTTTATCTCTGTTAACTGAATTTACAGATCAGAAATAAGTTTCACAGAATGCATCTGTGTAGTTTTTATTTGAAGATATTCTTTTTCCCAATGTAGGCCTCTTAGCGCTTAGCATGTCCAATTGCAGTTTCTACAGAAAGAGTGTTTCAGAACGGCTCAATCAAAAGTAAGGTTCAACTCTGTTAGTTGAATGCACAGAACAGAAAGAATTTTCACAGAATGCTTCTGTGTAGTTTATATTTGAATATATTCCTTTTTCCACTATTACCCTCTTAGCGCTCCGAATGTCCACTTGCATTTTCTACAGAAAGAGTGTTCAGAACTGCGCAATCAAAAGTATGGTTTAACTCTGTTAGCTTAATGAACATATCAGAAATAAGTTTCACACAATGCTTCTGTGTAGTTTTTATTTGAAGATATTATTTTTCCAATAGAGGCCTCTTAGCGCTCAGAATGTCCAATTGCAGTTTCTACAGAAAGAGTGTTTCAGAAAGGCTCAATCATAAGTAAGGTTCAACTCTGTTAGTTGAATACACAGAACAGAAAGAAGTTTCATACAATGCTTCTGTGTAGTTTATATTTGAACATATTCTTTTTTCCACTATTACCCACTTAGCGCTACGAATGTCCAGTTGCATTTTCTACAGACAGAGTATTTCAAAACTGCTCTATCAAAAGTATGGTTTAACTCTGTTAGCTGAATGCTCAGATCAGAAAGAAGTTTCACAGAATGCTTCTGTGTAGTTTATATTTGAATATATTCCTTTTTCCACTACTACTCTCTTAGCGCTCCAAATGTCCAGTTGCATTTTCTACAGAAAGAGTGTTCAGATCTGCTCAATCAAAAGTATGGTTTAACTCTGTTAGCTGAATGCACAGATCAGAAAGAAGTTTCACCGAATGATTCTGTGTAGTTTATATTTTAAGACATTCCTTTTTCCACTATTACCCTCTTAGCGCTCCGAATCTCCACTTGCATTTTCTACAAAAAGTGTGTTTCATAACTGCTCAATCAAAAATATGCTTTATCTCTGTTAACTGAATTTACAGATCAGAAATAAGTTTCACAGAATGCATCTGTGTAGTTTTTATTTGAAGATATTCTTTTTCCCAATGTAGGCCTCTTAGCGCTTAGCATGTCCAATTGCAGTTTCTACAGAAAGAGTGTTTCAGAATGGCTCAATCAAAAGTAAGGTTCAACTCTGTTAGTTGAATGCACAGAACAGAAAGAATTTTCACAGAATGCTACTGTGTAGTTTATATTTGAATATATTCCTTTTTCCACTATTACCCTCTTAGCGCTCCGAATCTCCACTTGCATTTTCTACAGAAAGAGTGTTCAGATCTGCTCAAACAAAAGTGTGGTTTAACTCTGTTAGCTGAATGCACAGATCAGAAAGAAGTTTCACAGAATGATTCTGTGTAGTTTATATTTGGAGACATTCCTTTTTCCACTATTACCCTCTTAGCGCTCCGAATCTCCACTTGCATTTTCTACAGAAAGAGTGTTTCAGAATGGCTCAATCAAAACTAAGGTTCAACTAGTTTAGTTGAACAAACAGAACAGAAAGAAGTTTGACACAATTCTTCTGTGTAGTTTTTATTTGTAGACATTCTTTTTCCCAATATAGGCCTCCTAGCGCTCAGAATGTCCAATTGCACTTTCTACAGAAAGAGTGTTTCAGAAAGGCTCAATCAAAAGTAAGGTTCAACTCTGTTAGTTGAATGCACAGAACAGAAAGAATTTTCACAGAATGCTACTGTGTAGTTTATATTTGAATATATTCCTTTTTCCACTATTACCCTCTTAGCGCTCCGAATCTCCACTTGCATTTTCTACAGAAAGAGTGTTCAGAACTGCGCAATCAAAAGTATGGTTTAACTCTGTTCGCTTAATGAACATATCAGAAATAAGTTTCACACAATGCTTCTGTGTAGTTTTTATTTGAAGATATTATATTTCCCAATAGAGGCCTCTTACCGCTCAGAATGTCCAATTGCAGTTTCTACAGAAAGAGTGTTTCAGAAAGGCTCAATCAAAAGTAAGGTTCAACTCTGTTAGTTGAATGCACAGAACAGAAAGTAGTTTCATACAATCCTTCTGTGTAGTTTATATTTGAACATATTCTTTTTTCCACTATTACCCACTTAGCGCTACGAATGTCCAGTTGCATTTTCTACAGACAGAGTGTTTCAAAACTGCTCAATCAAAAGTATGGTTTAACTCTGTTAGCTGAATGCTCAGATCAGAAACAAGTTTCACAGAATGCTTCTGTGTAGTTTATATTTGAATATATTCCTTTTTCCACTACTACACTCTTAGCGCTCCAAATGTCCAGTTGCATTTTCTACAGAAAGAGTGTTCAGATCTGCTTAATCAAAAGTATGGTTTAACTCTGTTAGCTGAATGCACAGATCAGAAAGAAGTTTCACCGAATGATTCTGTGTAGTTTATATTTGAAGACATTCCTTTTTCCACTATTACCCTCTTAGCGCTCCGAATCTCCACTTGCATTTTCTACAAAAAGAGTGTTTCATAACTGCTCAATCAAAAATATGTTTTATCTCTGTTAACTGAATTTACAGATCAGAAATAAGTTTCACAGAATGCATCTGTGTAGTTTTTATTTGAAGATATTCTTTTTCCCAATGTAGGCCTCTTAGCGCTTAGCATGTCCAATTGCAGTTTCTACAGAAAGAGTGTTTCAGAACGGCTCAATCAAAAGTAAGGTTCAACTCTGTTAGTTGAATGCACAGAACAGAAAGAATTTTCACAGAATGCTTCTGTGTAGTTTATATTTGAATATATTCCTTTTTCCACTATTACCCTCTTAGCGCTCCGAATGTCCACTTGCATTTTCTACAGAAAGAGTGTTCAGAACTGCGCAATCAAAAGTATGGTTTAACTCTGTTAGCTTAATGAACATATCAGAAATAAGTTTCACACAATGCTTCTGTGTAGTTTTTATTTGAAGATATTATTTTTCCAATAGAGGCCTCTTAGCGCTCAGAATGTCCAATTGCAGTTTCTACAGAAAGAGTGTTTCAGAAAGGCTCAATCATAAGTAAGGTTCAACTCTGTTAGTTGAATACACAGAACAGAAAGAAGTTTCATACAATGCTTCTGTGTAGTTTATATTTGAACATATTCTTTTTTCCACTATTACCCACTTAGCGCTACGAATGTCCAGTTGCATTTTCTACAGACAGAGTATTTCAAAACTGCTCTATCAAAAGTATGGTTTAACTCTGTTAGCTGAATGCTCAGATCAGAAAGAAGTTTCACAGAATGCTTCTGTGTAGTTTATATTTGAATATATTCCTTTTTCCACTACTACTCTCTTAGCGCTCCAAATGTCCATTTGCATTTTCTACAGAAAGAGTGTTCAGATCTGCTCAATCAAAAGTATGGTTTAACTCTCTTAGCTGAATGCACAGATCAGAAAGAAGTTTCACCGAATGATTCTGTGTAGTTTATATTTGAAGACATTCCTTTTTCCACTATTACCCTCTTAGCGCTCCGAATCTCCACTTGCATTTTCTACAAAAAGTGTGTTTCATAACTGCTCAATCAAAAATATGCTTTATCTCTGTTAACTGAATTTACAGATCAGAAATAAGTTTCACAGAATGCATCTGTGTAGTTTTTATTTGAAGATATTCTTTTTCCCAATGTAGGCCTCTTAGCGCTTAGCATGTCCAATTGCAGTTTCTACAGAAAGAGTGTTTCAGAACGGCTCAATCAAAAGTAAGGTTCAACTCTGTTAGTTGAATGCACAGAACAGAAAGAATTTTCACAGAATGCTACTGTGTAGTTTATATTTGAATATATTCCTTTTTCCACTATTACCCTCTTAGCGCTCCGAATCTCCACTTGCATTTTCTACAGAAAGAGTGTTCAGATCTGCTCAAACAAAAGTATGGTTTAACTCTGTTAGCTGAATGCACAGATCAGAAAGAAGTTTCACAGAATGATTCTGTGTAGTTTATATTTGGAGACATTCCTTTTTCCACTATTACCCTCTTAGCGCTCCGAATCTCCACTTGCATTTTCTACAGAAAGAGTGTTTCAGAATGGCTCAATCAAAACTAAGGTTCAACTAGTTTAGTTGAACAAACAGAACAGAAAGAAGTTTGACACAATTCTTCTGTGTAGTTTTTATTTGTAGACATTCTTTTTCCCAATATAGGCCTCCTAGTGCTCAGAATGTCCAATTGCACTTTCTACAGAAAGAGTGTTTCAGAAAGGCTCAATCAAAAGTAAGGTTCAACTCTGTTAGTTGAATGCACAGAACAGAAAGAATTTTCACAGAATGCTACTGTGTAGTTTATATTTGAATATATTCCTTTTTCCACTATTACCCTCTTAGCGCTCCGAATCTCCACTTGCATTTTCTACAGAAAGAGTGTTCAGAACTGCGCAATCAAAAGTATGGTTTAACTCTGTTAGCTTAATGAACATATCAGAAATAAGTTTCACACAATGCTTCTGTGTAGTTTTTATTTGAAGATATTATATTTCCCAATAGAGGCCTCTTACCGCTCAGAATGTCCAATTGCAGTTTCTACAGAAAGAGTGTTTCAGAAAGGCTCAATCAAAAGTAAGGTTCAACTCTGTTAGTTGAATGCACAGAACAGAAAGTAGTTTCATACAATCCTTCTGTGTAGTTTATATTTGAACATATTCTTTTTTCCACTATTACCCACTTAGCGCTACGAATGTCCAGTTGCATTTTCTACAGACAGAGTGTTTCAAAACTGCTCAATCAAAAGTATGGTTTAACTCTGTTAGCTGAATGCTCAGATCAGAAACAAGTTTCACAGAATGCTTCTGTGTAGTTTATATTTGAATATATTCCTTTTTCCACTACTACACTCTTAGCGCTCCAAATGTCCAGTTGCATTTTCTACAGAAAGAGTGTTCAGATCTGCTTAATCAAAAGTATGGTTTAACTCTGTTAGCTGAATGCACAGATCAGAAAGAAGTTTCACCGAATGATTCTGTGTAGTTTATATTTGAAGACATTCCTTTTTCCACTATTACCCCCTTAGCGCTCCGAATCTCCACTTGCATTTTCTACAAAAAGAGTGTTTCATAACTGCTCAATCAAAAATATGTTTTATCTCTGTTAACTGAATTTACAGATCAGAAATAAGTTTCACAGAATGCATCTGTGTAGTTTTTATTTGAAGATATTCTTTTTCCCAATGTAGGCCTCTTAGCGCTTAGCATGTCCAATTGCAGTTTCTACAGAAAGAGTGTTTCAGAACGGCTCAATCCAAAGTAAGGTTCAACTCTGTTAGTTGAACAAACAGAACAGAAAGAATTTTCACAGAATGCTACTGTGTAGTTTATATTTGAATATATTCCTTTTTCCACTATTACCCTCTTAGCGCTCCGAATGTCCACTTGCATTTTCTACAGAAAGAGTGTTCAGAACTGCGCAATCAAAAGTATGGTTTAACTCTGTTAGCTTAATGAACATATCAGAAATAAGTTTCACACAATGCTTCTGTGTAGTTTTTATTTGAAGATATTATTTTTCCAATAGAGGCCTCTTAGCGCTCAGAATGTCCAATTGCAGTTTCTACAGAAAGAGTGTTTCAGAAAGGCTCAATCATAAGTAAGGTTCAACTCTGTTAGTTGAATACACAGAACAGAAAGAAGTTTCATACAATGCTTCTGTGTAGTTTATATTTGAACATATTCTTTTTTCCACTATTACCCACTTAGCGCTACGAATGTCCAGTTGCATTTTCTACAGACAGAGTATTTCAAAACTGCTCAATCAAATGTATGGTTTAACTCTGTTAGCTGAATGCTCAGATCAGAAAGAAGTTTCACAGAATGCTTCTGTGTAGTTTATATTTGAATATATTCCTTTTTCCACTACTACTCTCTTAGCGCTCCAAATGTCCAGTTGCATTTTCTACAGAAAGAGTGTTCAGATCTGCTCAATCAAAAGTATGGTTTAACTCTGTTAGCTGAATGCACAGATCAGAAAGTAGTTTCACCGAATGATTCTGTGTAGTTTATATTTGAAGACATTCCTTTTTCCACTATTACCCTCTTAGCGCTCCGAATCTCCACTTGCATTTTCTACAAAAAGAGTGTTTCATAACTGCTCAATCAAAAATATGCTTTATCTCTGTTAACTGAATTTACAGATCAGAAATAAGTTTCACAGAATGCATCTGTGTAGTTTTTATTTGAAGATATTATTTTTCCCAATGTAGGCCTCTTAGCGCTTAGCATGTCCAATTGCAGTTTCTACAGAAAGAGTGTTTCAGAACGGCTCAATCAAAAGTAAGGTTCAACTCTGTTAGTTGAATACACAGAACAGAAAGAATTTTCACAGAATGCTACTGTGTAGTTTATATTTGAATATATTCCTTTTTCCACTATTACCCTCTTAGCGCTCCGAATGTCCACTTGCATTTTCTACAGAAAGAGTGTTCAGAACTGCGCAATCAAAAGTATGGTTTAACTCTGTTAGCTTAATGAACATATCAGAAATAAGTTTCACACAATGCTTCTGTGTAGTTTTTATTTGAAGATATTATTTTTCCCAATAGAGGCCTCTTAGTGCTCAGAATGTCCAATTGCAGTTTCTACAGAAAGAGTGTTTCAGAAAGGCTCAATCAAAAGTAAGGTTCAACACTGTTAGTTGAATGTACAGAACAGAAAGAAGTTTCATACAATGCTTCTGTGTAGTTTATATTTGAACATATTCTTTTTTCCACTATTACCCACTTAGCGCTACGAATGTCCAGTTGCATTTTCTACAGACAGAGTGTTTCAAAACTGCTCAATCAAAAGTATGGTTTAACTCTGTTAGCTGAATGCTCAGATCAGAAAGAAGTTTCACAGAATGCTTCTGTGTAGTTTATATTTGAATATATTCCTTTTTCCACTACTGCTCTCTTAGCGCTCCAAATGTCCAGTTGCATTTTCTACAGAAAGAGTGTTCAGATCTGCTCAATCAAAAGTATGGTTTAACTCTGTTAGCTGAATGCACAGATCAGAAAGAAGTTTCACAGAATGATTCTGTGTAGTTTATATTTGAAGACATTCCTTTTTCCACTATTACCCTCTTAGCGCTCCGAATCTCCACTTGCATTTTCTACAGAAAGAGTGTTTCAGAACGGCTCAATCAAAACTAAGGTTCAACTAGTTTAGTTGAACAAACAGAACAGAAAGATGTTTGACACAATTCTTCTGTGTAGTTTTAATTTGTAGACATTCTTTTTCCCAATATAGGCCTCCTAGCGCTCAGAATGTCCAATTGCAGTTTCTACAGAAAGAGTGTTTCAGAAAGGCTCAATCAAAAGTAAGGTTCAACTCTGTTAGTTGAATGCACAGAACAGAAAGAATTTTCACAGAATGCTACTGTGTAGTTTATATTTGAATATATTCCTTTTTCCACTATTACCCTCTTAGCGCTCCGAATCTCCACTTGCATTTTCTACAGAAAGAGTGTTCAGAACTGCGCAATCAAAAGTATGGTTTAACTCTGTTAGCTTAATGAACATATCAGAAATAAGTTTCACACAATGCTTCTGTGTAGTTTTTATTTGAAGATATTATTTTTCCCAATAGAGGCCTCTTAGCGCTCAGAATGTCCAATTGCAGTTTCTACAGAAAGAGTGTTTCAGAAAGGCTCAATCAAAAGTAAGGTTCAACTCTGTTAGTTGAATGCACAGAACAGAAAGTAGTTTCATACAATCCTTCTGTGTAGTTTATATTTGAACATATTCTTTTTTCCACTATTACCCACTTAGCGCTACGAATATCCAGTTGCATTTTCTACAGACAGAGTGTTTCAAAACTGCTCAATCAAAAGTATGGTTTAACTCTGTTAGCTGAATGCTCAGATCAGAAACAAGTTTCACAGAATGCTTCTGTGTAGTTTATATTTGAATATATTCCTTTTTCCACTACTACCCTCTTAGCGCTCCAAATGTCCAGTTGCATTTTCTACAGAAAGAGTGTTCAGATCTGCTCAATCAAAAGTATGGTTTAACTCTGTTAGCTGAATGCACAGATCAGAAAGAAGTTTCACCGAATGATTCTGTGTAGTTTATATTTGAAGACATTCCTTTTTCCACTATTACCCTCTTATCGCTCCGAATCTCCACTTGCATTTTCTACAAAAAGAGTGTTTCATAACTGCTCAATCAAAAATATGTTTTATCTCTGTTAACCGAATTTACAGATCAGAAATAAGTTTCACAGAATGCATCTGTGTAGTTTTTATTTGAAGATATTCTTTTTCCCAATGTAGGCCTCTTGGCGCTTAGCATGTCCAATTGCAGTTTCTACAGAAAGAGTGTTTCAGAACGGCTCAATCAAAAGTAAGGTTCAACTCTGTTAGTTGAATGCACAGAACAGAAAGAATTTTCACAGAATGCTTCTGTGTAGTTTATATTTGAATATATTCCTTTTTCCACTATTACCCTCTTAGCGCTCCAAATGTCCACTTGCATTTTCTACAGAAAGAGTGTTCAGAACTGCGCAATCAAAAGTATGGTTTAACTCTGTTAGCTTAATGAACATATCAGAAATAAGTTTCACACAATGCTTCTGTGTAGTTTTTATTTGAAGATATTATTTTTCCAATAGAGGCCTCTTAGCGCTCAGAATGTCCAATTGCATTTTCTACAGAAAGAGTGTTTCAGAAAGGCTCAATCATAAGTAAGGTTCAACTCTGTTAGTTGAATACACAGAACAGAAAGAAGTTTCATACAATGCTTCTGTGTAGTTTATATTTGAACATATTCTTTTTTCCACTATTACCCACTTAGCGCTACGAATGTCCAGTTGCATTTTCTACAGACAGAGTATTTCAAAACTGCTCAATCAAAAGTATGGTTTAACTCTGTTAGCTGAATGCTCAGATCAGAAAGAAGTTTCACAGAATGCTTCTGTGTAGTTTATATTTGAATATATTCCTTTTTCCACTACTACTCTCTTAGCGCTCCAAATGTCCAGTTGCATTTTCTACAGAAAGAGTGTTCAGATCTGCTCAATCAAAAGTATGGTTTAACTCTGTTAGCTGAATGCACAGATCAGAAAGAAGTTTCACCGAATGATTCTGTGTAGTTTATATTTGAAGACATTCCTTTTTCCACTATTACCCTCTTAGCGCTCCGAATCTCCACTTGCATTTTCTACAAAAAGAGTGTTTCATAACTGCTCAATCAAAAATATGCTTTATCTCTGTTAACTGAATTTACAGATCAGAAATAAGTTTCACAGAATGAATCTGTGTAGTTTTTATTTGAAGATATTATTTTTCCCAATAGAGGCCTCTTAGCGCTCAGAATGTCCAATTGCAGTTTCTACAGAAAGAGTGTTTCAGAAAGGCTCAATCAAAAGTAAGGTTCAACTCTGTTAGTTGAATGCACAGAACAGAAAGAAGTTTCATACAATGCTTCTGTGTAGTTTATATTTGAACATATTCTTTTTTCCACTATTACCCACTTAGCGCTACGAATGTCCAGTTGCATTTTCTACAGACAGAGTGTTTCAAAACTGCTCAATCAAAAGTATGGTTTAACTCTGTTAGCTGAATGCTCAGATCAGAAAGAAGTTTCACAGAATGCTTCTGTGTAGTTTATATTTGAATATATTCCTTTTTCCACTACTACTCTCTTAGCGCTCCAAATGTCCAGTTGCATTTTCTACAGAAAGAGTGTTCAGATCTGCTCAATCAAAAGTATGGTTTAACTCTGTTAGCTGAATGCACAGATCAGAAAGAAGTTTCACCGAATGATTCTGTGTAGTTTATATTTGAAGACATTCCTTTTTCCACTATTACCCTCTTAGCGCTCCGAATCTCCACTTGCATTTTCTACAAAAAGAGTGTTTCATAACTGCTCAATCAAAAATATGTTTTATCTCTGTTAACTGAATTTACAGATCAGAAATAAGTTTCACAGAATGCATCTGTGTAGTTTTTATTTGAAAATATTCTTTTTCCCATTGTAGGCCTCTTAGCGCTTAGCATGTCCAATTGCAGTTTCTACAGAAAGAGTGTTTCAGAACGGCTCAATCAAAAGTAAGGTTCAACTCTGTTAGTTGAATGCACAGAACAGAAAGAATTTTCACAGAATGCTACTGTGTAGTTTATATTTGAATATATTCCTTTTTCCACTATTAACCTCTTAGCGCTCCGAATGTCCACTTGCATTTTCTACAGAAAGAGTGTTCAGAACTGCGCAATCAAAAGTATGGTTTAACTCTGTTAGCTTAATGAACATATCAGAAATAAGTTTCACACAATGCTTCTGTGTAGTTTTTATTTGAAGATATTATTTTTCCCAATAGAGGCCTCTTAGCACTCAGAATGTCCAATTGCAGTTTCTACAGAAAGAGTGTTTCAGAAAGGCTCAATCAAAAGTAAGGTTCAACTCTGTTAGTTGAATGCACAGAACAGAAAGAAGTTTCATACAATGCTTCTGTGTAGTTTATATTTGAACATAGTCTTTTTTCCACTATTACCCACTTAGCGCTACGAATATCCAGTTGCATTTTCTACAGACAGAGTGTTTCAAAACTGCTCAATCAAAAGTATGGTTTAACTCTGTTAGCTGAATGCTCAGATAAGAAAGTAGTTTCACAGAATGCTTCTGTGTAGTTTATATTTGAATATATTCCTTTTTCCACTACTACTCTCTTAGCGCTCCAAATGTCCAGTTGCATTTTCTACGGAAAGAGTGTTCATATCTGCTCAATCAATAGTATGGTTTAACTCTGTTAGCTGAATGCACAGATCAGAAAGAAGTTTCACCGAATGATTCTGTGTAGTTTATATTTGAAGACATTCCTTTTTCCACTATTACCCTCTTAGCGCTCCGAATCTCCACTTGCATTTTCTACAAAAAGTGTGTTTCATAACTGCTCAATCAAAAATATGCTTTATCTCTGTTAACTGAATTTACAGATCAGAAATAAGTTTCACAGAATGCATCTGTGTAGTTTTTATTTGAAGATATTCTTTTTCCCAATGTAGGCCTCTTAACGCTTAGCATGTCCAATTGCAGTTTCTACAGAAAGAGTGTTTCAGAACGGCTCAATCAAAAGTAAGGTTCAACTCTGTTAGTTGAATGCACAGAACAGAAAGAATTTTCACAGAATGCTACTGTGTAGTTTATATTTGAATATATTCCTTTTTCCACTATTACCCTCTTAGCGCTCCGAATCTCCACTTGCATTTTCTACAGAAAGAGTGTTCAGATCTGCTCAAACAAAAGTATGGTTTAACTCTGTTAGCTGAATGCACAGATCAGAAAGAAGTTTCACAGAATGATTCTGTGTAATTTATATTTGGAGACATTCCTTTTTCCACTATTACCCTCTTAGCGCTCCGAATCTCCACTTGAATTTTCTACAGAAAGAGTGTTTCAGAATGGCTCAATCAAAACTAAGGTTCAACTAGTTTAGTTGAACAAACAGAACAGAAAGAAGTTTGACACAATTCTTCTGTGTAGTTTTTATTTGTAGATATTCTTTTTCCCAATATAGGCCTCCTAGCGCTCAGAATGTCCAATTGCACTTTCTACAGAAAGAGTGTTTCAGAAAGGCTCAATCAAAAGTAAGGTTCAACTCTGTTAGTTGAATGCACAGAACAGAAAGAATTTTCACAGAATGCTACTGTGTAGTTTATATTTGAATATATTCCTTTTTCCACTATTACCCTCTTAGCGCTCCGAATCTCCACTTGCATTTTCTACAGAAAGAGTGTTCAGAACTGCGCAATCAAAAGTATGGTTTAACTCTGTTAGCTTAATGAACATATCAGAAATAAGTTTCACACAATGCTTCTGTGTAGTTTTTATTTGAAGATATTATATTTCCCAATAGAGGCCTCTTACCGCTCAGAATGTCCAATTGCAGTTTCTACAGAAAGAGTGTTTCAGAAAGGCTCAATCAAAAGTAAGGTTCAACTCTGTTAGTTGAATGCACAGATCAGAAAGTAGTTTCATACAATCCTTCTGTGTAGTTTATATTTGAAGACATTCCTTTTTCCACTATTACCCTCTTAGCGCTCCGAATCTCCACTTGCATTTTCTACAAAAAGAGTGTCTCATAACTGCTCAATCAAAAATATGCTTTATCTCTGTTAACTGAATTTACAGATCAGAAATAAGTTTCACAGAATGCATCTGTGTAGTTTTTATTTGAAGATATTATTTTTCCCAATGTAGGCCTCTTAGCGCTTAGCATGTCCAATTGCAGTTTCTACAGAAAGAGTGTTTCAGAACGGCTCAATCAAAAGTAAGGTTCAACTCTGTTAGTTGAATACACAGAACAGAAAGAATTTTCACAGAATGCTACTGTGTAGTTTATATTTGAATATATTCCTTTTTCCACTATTACCCTCTTAGCGCTCCGAATGTCCACTTGCATTTTCTACAGAAAGAGTGTTCAGAACTGCGCAATCAAAAGTATGGTTTAACTCTGTTAGCTTAATGAACATATCAGAAATAAGTTTCACACAATGCTTCTGTGTAGTTTTTATTTGAAGATATTATTTTTCCCAATAGAGGCCTCTTAGCGCTCAGAATGTCCAATTGCAGTTTCTACAGAAAGAGTGTTTCAGAAAGGCTCAATCAAAAGTAAGGTTCAACTCTGTTAGTTGAATGCACAGAACAGAAAGAAGTTTCATACAATGCTTCTGTGTAGTTTATATTTGAACATATTCTTTTTTCCACTATTACCCACTTAGCGCTACGAATGTCCAGTTGCATTTTCTACAGACAGAGTGTTTCAAAACTGCTCAATCAAAAGTATGGTTTAACTCTGTTAGCTGAATGCTCAGATCAGAAAGAAGTTTCACAGAATGCTTCTGTGTAGTTTATATTTGAATATATTCCTTTTTCCACTACTACTCTCTTAGCGCTCCAAATGTCCAGTTGCATTTTCTACAGAAAGAGTGTTCAGATCTGCTCAATCAAAAGTATGGTTTAACTCTGTTAGCTGAATGCACAGATCAGAAAGAAGTTTCACAGAATGATTCTGTGTAGTTTATATTTGGAGACATTCCTTTTTCCACTATTACCCTCTTAGCGCTCCGAATCTCCACTTGCATTTTCTACAGAAAGAGTGTTTCAGAACGGCTCAATCAAAACTAAGGTTCAACTAGTTTAGTTGAACAAACAGAACAGAAAGAAGTTTGACACAATTCTTCTGTGTAGTTTTAATTTGTAGACATTCTTTTTCCCAATATAGGCCTCCTAGCGCTCAGAATGTCCAATTGCAGTTTCTACAGAAAGAGTGTTTCAGAAAGGCTCAATCAAAAGTAAGGTTCAACTCTGTTAGTTGAATGCACAGAACAGAAAGAATTTTCACAGAATGCTACTGTGTAGTTTATATTTGAATATATTCCTTTTTCCACTATTACCCTCTTAGCGCTCCGAATCTCCACTTGCATTTTCTACAGAAAGAGTGTTCAGAACTGCGCAATCAAAAGTATGGTTTAACTCTGTTAGCTTAATGAACATATCAGAAATAAGTTTCACACAATGCTTCTGTGTAGTTTTTATTTGAAGATATTATATTTCCCAATAGAGGCCTCTTACCGCTCAGAATGTCCAATTGCAGTTTCTACAGAAAGAGTATTTCAGAAAGGCTCAATCAAAAGTAAGGTTCAACTCTGTTAGTTGAATGCACAGAACAGAAAGTAGTTTCATACAATCCTTCTGTGTAGTTTATATTTGAACATATTCTTTTTTCCACTATTACCCACTTAGCGCTACGAATATCCAGTTGCATTTTCTACAGACAGAGTGTTTCAAAACTGCTCAATCAAATGTATGGTTTAACTCTGTTAGCTGAATGCTCAGATCAGAAACAAGTTTCACAGAATGCTTCTGTGTAGTTTATATTTGAATATATTCCTTTTTCCACTACTACACTCTTAGCGCTAAAAATGTCCAGTTGCATTTTCTACAGAAAGAGTGTTCAGATATGCTTAATCAAAAGTATGGTTTAACTCTGTTAGCTGAATGCACAGATCAGAAAGAAGTTTCACCGAATGATTCTGTGTAGTTTATATTTGAAGACATTCCTTTTTCCACTATTACCATCTTAGTGCTCCGAATCTCCACTTGCATTTTCTACAAAAAGAGTGTTTCATAACTGCTCAATCAAAAATATGTTTTATCTCTGTTAACTGAATTTACAGATCAGAAATAAGTTTCACAGAATGCATCTGTGTAGTTTTTATTTGAAGATATTCTTTTTCCCAATGTAGGCCTCTTAGCGCTTAGCATGTCCAATTGCAGTTTCTACAGAAAGAGTGTTTCAGAACGGCTCAATCAAAAGTAAGGTTCAACTCTGTTAGTTGAACAAACAGAACAGAAAAAATTTTCACAGAATGCTACTGTGTAGTTTATATTTGAATATATTCCTTTTTCCACTATTACCCTCTTAGCGCTCCGAATGTCCACTTGCATTTTCTACAGAAAGAGTGTTCAGAACTGCGCAATCAAAAGTATGGTTTAACTCTGTTAGCTTAATGAACATATCAGAAATAAGTTTCACACAATGCTTCTGTGTAGTTTTTATTTGAAGATATTATTTTTCCAATAGAGGCCTCTTAGCGCTCAGAATGTCCAATTGCAGTTTCTACAGAAAGAGTGTTTCAGAAAGGCTCAATCATAAGTAAGGTTCAACTCTGTTAGTTGAATACACAGAACAGAAAGAAGTTTCATACAATGCTTCTGTGTAGTTTATATTTGAACATATTCTTTTTTCCACTATTACCCACTTAGCGCTACGAATGTCCAGTTGCATTTTCTACAGACAGAGTATTTCAAAACTGCTCAATCAAAAGTATGGTTTAACTCTGTTAGCTGAATGCTCAGATCAGAAAGAAGTTTCACAGAATGCTTCTGTGTAGTTTATATTTGAATATATTCCTTTTTCCACTACTACTCTCTTAGCGCTCCAAATGTCCAGTTGCATTTTCTACAGAAAGAGTGTTCAGATCTGCTCAATCAAAAGTATGGTTTAACTCTGTTAGCTGAATGCACAGATCAGAAAGAAGTTTCACCGAATGATTCTGTGTAGTTTATATTTGAAGACATTCCTTTTTCCACTATTACCTTCTTAGCGCTCCGAATCTGCACTTGCATTTTCTACAAAAAGAGTGTTTCATAACTGCTCAATCAAAAATATGTTTTATCTCTGTTAACTGAATTTACAGATCAGAAATAAGTTTCACAGAATGCATCTGTGTAGTTTTTATTTGAAGATATTCTTTTTCCCAATGTAGGCCTCTTAGCGCTTAGCATGTCCAATTGCAGTTTCTACAGAAAGAGTGTTTCAGAACGGCTCAATCAAAAGTAAGGTTCAACTCTGTTAGTTGAATGCACAGAACAGAAAGGATTTTCACAGAATGCTACTGTGTAGTTTATATTTGAATATATTCCTTTTTCCACTATTACCCTCTTAGCGCTCCGAATCTCCACTTGCATTTTCTACAGAAAGAGTGTTCAGATCTGCTCAAACAAAAGTATGGTTTAACTCTGTTAGCTGAATGCACAGATCAGAAAGAAGTTTCACAGAATGATTCTGTGTAGTTTATATTTGGAGACATTCCTTTTTCCACTATTACCCTCTTAGCGCTCCGAATCTCCACTTGAATTTTCTACAGAAAGAGTGTTTCAGAATGGCTCAATCAAAACTAAGGTTCAACTAGTTTAGTTGAACAAACAGAACAGAAAGAAGTTTGACACAATTCTTCTGTGTAGTTTTTATTTGTAGACATTCTTTTTCCCAATATAGGCCTCCTAGCGCTCAGAATGTCCAATTGCACTTTCTACAGAAAGAGTGTTTCAGAAAGGCTCAATCAAAAGTAAGGTTCAACTCTGTTAGTTGAATGCACAGAACAGAAAGAATTTTCACAGAATGCTACTGTGTAGTTTATATTTGCATATATTCCTTTTTCCACTATTACCCTCTTAGCGCTCCGAATCTCCACTTGCATTTTCTACAGAAAGAGTGTTCAGAACTGCGCAATCAAAAGTATGGTTTAACTCTGTTAGCTTAATGAACATATCAGAAATAAGTTTCACACAATGCTTCTGTGTAGTTTTTATTTGAAGATATTATATTTCCCAATAGAGGCCTCTTACCGCTCAGAATGTCCAATTGCAGTTTCTACAGAAAGAGTGTTTCAGAAAGGCTCAATCAAAAATAAGGTTCAACTCTGTTAGTTGAATGCACAGATCAGAAAGTAGTTTCATACAATCCTTCTGTGTAGTTTATATTTGAAGACATTCCTTTTTCCACTATTACCCTCTTAGCGCTCCGAATCTCCACTTGCATTTTCTACAAAAAGAGTGTCTCATAACTGCTCAATCAAAAATATGCTTTATCTCTGTTAACTGAATTTACAGATCAGAAATAATTTTCACAGAATGCATCTGTGTAGTTTTTATTTGAAGATATTATTTTTCCCAATGTAGGCCTCTTAGCGCTTAGCATGTCCAATTGCAGTTTCTACAGAAAGAGTGTTTCAGAACGGCTCAATCAAAAGTAAGGTTCAACTCTGTTAGTTGAATACACAGAACAGAAAGAATTTTCACAGAATGCTACTGTGTAGTTTATATTTGAATATATTCCTTTTTCCACTATTACCCTCTTAGCGCTCCGAATGTCCACTTGCATTTTCTACAGAAAGAGTGTTCAGAACTGCGCAATCAAAAGTATGGTTTAACTCTGTTAGCTTAATGAACATATCAGAAATAAGTTTCACACAATGCTTCTGTGTAGTTTTTATTTGAAGATATTATTTTTCCCAATAGAGGCCTCTTAGCGCTCAGAATGTCCAATTGCAGTTTCTACAGAAAGAGTGTTTCAGAAAGGCTCAATCAAAAGTAAGGTTCAACTCTGTTAGTTGAATGCACAGAACAGAAAGAAGTTTCATACAATGCTTCTGTGTAGTTTATATTTGAACATATTCTTTTTTCCACTATTACCCACTTAGCGCTACGAATGTCCAGTTGCATTTTCTACAGACAGAGTGTTTCAAAACTGCTCAATCAAAAGTATGGTTTAACTCTGTTAGCTGAATGCTCAGATCAGAAAGAAGTTTCACAGAATGCTTCTGTGTAGTTTATATTTGAATATATTCCTTTTTCCACTACTACTCTCTTAGCGCTCCAAATGTCCAGTTGCATTTTCTACAGAAAGAGTGTTCAGATCTGCTCAATCAAAAGTATGGTTTAACTCTGTTAGCTGAATGCACAGATCAGAAAAAAGTTTCACAGAATGATTCTGTGTAGTTTATATTTGGAGACATTCCTTTTTCCACTATTACCCTCTTAGCGCTCCGAATCTCCACTTGCATTTTCTACAGAAAGAGTGTTTCAGAACGGCTCAATCAAAACTAAGGTTCAACTAGTTTAGTTGAACAAACAGAACAGAAAGAAGTTTGACACAATTCTTCTGTGTAGTTTTAATTTGTAGACATTCTTTTTCCCAATATAGGCCTCCTAGCGCTCAGAATGTCCAATTGCAGTTTCTACAGAAAGAGTGTTTCAGAAAGGCTCAATCAAAAGTAAGGTTCAACTCTGTTAGTTGAATGCACAGAACAGAAAGAATTTTCACAGAATGCTACTGTGTAGTTTATATTTGAATATATTCCTTTTTCCACTATTACCCTCTTAGCGCTCCGAATCTCCACTTGCATTTTCTACAGAAAGAGTGTTCAGAACTGCGCAATCAAAAGTATGGTTTAACTCTGTTAGCTTAATGAACATATCAGAAATAAGTTTCACACAATGCTTCTGTGTAGTTTTTATTTGAAGATATTATATTTCCCAATAGAGGCCTCTTACCGCTCAGAATGTCCAATTGCAGTTTCTACAGAAAGAGTGTTTCAGAAAGGCTCAATCAAAAGTAAGGTTCAACTCTGTTAGTTGAATGCACAGAACAGAAAGTAGTTTCATACAATCCTTCTGTGTAGTTTATATTTGAACATATTCTTTTTTCCACTATTACCCACTTAGCGCTACGAATATCCAGTTGCATTTTCTACAGACAGAGTGTTTCAAAACTGCTCAATCAAATGTATGGTTTAACTCTGTTAGCTGAATGCTCAGATCAGAAACAAGTTTCACAGAATGCTTCTGTGTAGTTTATATTTGAATATATTCCTTTTTCCACTACTACACTCTTAGCGCTCCAAATGTCCAGTTGCATTTTCTACAGAAAGAGTGTTCAGATATGCTTAATCAAAAGTATGGTTTAACTCTGTTAGCTGAATGCACAGATCAGAAAGAAGTTTCACCGAATGATTCTGTGTAGTTTATATTTGAAAACATTCCTTTTTCCACTATTACCATCTTAGTGCTCCGAATCTCCACTTGCATTTTCTACAAAAAGAGTGTTTCATAACTGCTCAATCAAAAATATGTTTTATCTCTGTTAACTGAATTTACAGATCAGAAATAAGTTTCACAGAATGCATCTGTGTAGTTTTTATTTGAAGATATTCTTTTTCCCAATGTAGGCCTCTTAGCGCTTAGCATGTCCAATTGCAGTTTCTACAGAAAGAGTGTTTCAGAACGGCTCAATCAAAAGTAAGGTTCAACTCTGTTAGTTGAACAAACAGAACAGAAAAAATTTTCACAGAATGCTACTGTGTAGTTTATATTTGAATATATTCCTTTTTCCACTATTACCCTCTTAGCGCTCCGAATGTCCACTTGCATTTTCTACAGAAAGAGTGTTCAGAACTGCGCAATCAAAAGTATGGTTTAACTCTGTTAGCTTAATGAACATATCAGAAATAAGTTTCACACAATGCTTCTGTGTAGTTTGTATTTGAAGATATTGTTTTTCCAATAGAGGCCTCTTAGCGCTCAGAATGTCCAATTGCAGTTTCTACAGAAAGAGTGTTTCAGAAAGGCTCAATCATAAGTAAGGTTCAACTCTGTTAGTTGAATACACAGAACAGAAAGAAGTTTCATACAATGCTTCTGTGTAGTTTATATTTGAACATATTCTTTTTTCCACTATTACCCACTTAGCGCTACGAATGTCCAGTTGCATTTTCTACAGACAGAGTATTTCAAAACTGCTCAATCAAAAGTATGGTTTAACTCTGTTAGCTGAATGCTCAGATCAGAAAGAAGTTTCACAGAATGCTTCTGTGTAGTTTATATTTGAATATATTCCTTTTTCCACTACTACTCTCTTAGCGCTCGAAATGTCCAGTTGCATTTTCTACAGAAAGAGTGTTCAGATCTGCTCAATCAAAAGTATGGTTTAACTCTGTTAGCTGAATGCACAGATCAGAAAGAAGTTTCACCGAATGATTCTGTGTAGTTTATATTTGAAGACATTCCTTTTTCCACTATTACCCTCTTAGCGCTCCGAATCTCCACTTGCATTTTCTACAAAAAGAGTGTTTCATAACTGCTCAATCAAAAATATGCTTTATCTCTGTTAACTGAATTTACAGATCAGAAATAAGTTTCACAGAATGCATCTGTGTAGTTTTTATTTGAAGATATTCTTTTTCCCAATGTAGGCCTCTTAGCGCTTAGCATGTCCAATTGCAGTTTCTACAGAAAGAGTGTTTCAGAACGGCTCAATCAAAAGTAAGGTTCAACTCTGTTAGTTGAATACACAGAACAGAAAGAATTTTCACAGAATGCTACTGTGTAGTTTATATTTGAATATATTCCTTTTTCCACTATTACCCTCTTAGCGCTCCGAATGTCCACTTGCATTTTCTACAGAAAGAGTGTTCAGAACTGCGCAATCAAAAGTATGGTTTAACTCTGTTAGCTTAATGAACATATCAGAAATAAGTTTCACACAATGCTTCTGTGTAGTTTTTATTTGAAGATATTATTTTTCCCAATAGAGGCCTCTTAGCGCTCAGAATGTCCAATTGCAGTTTCTACAGAAAGAGTGTTTCAGAAAGGCTCAATCAAAAGTAAGGTTCAACTGTGTTAGTTGAATGCACAGAACAGAAAGAAGTTTCATACAATGCTTCTGTGTAGTTTATATTTGAACATATTCTTTTTTCCACTATTACCCACTTAGCGCTACGAATGTCCAGTTGCATTTTCTACAGACAGAGTGTTTCAAAACTGCTCAATCAAAAGTATGGTTTAACTCTGTTAGCTGAATGCTCAGATCAGAAAGAAGTTTCACAGAATGCTTCTGTGTAGTTTATATTTGAATATATTCCTTTTTCCACTACTACTCTCTTAGCGCTCCAAATGTCCAGTTGCATTTTCTACAGAAAGAGTGTTCAGATCTGCTCAATCAAAAGTATGGTTTAACTCTGTTAGCTGAATGCACAGATCAGAAAGAAGTTTCACCGAATGATTCTGTGTAGTTTATATTTGAAGACATTCCTTTTTCCACTATTACCTTCTTAGCGCTCCGAATCTGCACTTGCATTTTCTACAAAAAGAGTGTTTCATAACTGCTCAATCAAAAATATGTTTTATCTCTGTTAACTGAATTTACAGATCAGAAATAAGTTTCACAGAATGCATCTGTGTAGTTTTTATTTGAAGATATTCTTTTTCCCAATGTAGGCCTCTTAGCGCTTAGCATGTCCAATTGCAGTTTCTACAGAAAGAGTGTTTCAGAACGGCTCAATCAAAAGTAAGGTTCAACTCTGTTAGTTGAACAAACAGAACAGAAAAAATTTTCACAGAATGCTACTGTGTAGTTTATATTTGAATATATTCCTTTTTCCACTATTACCCTCTTAGCGCTCCGAATGTCCACTTGCATTTTCTACAGAAAGAGTGTTCAGAACTGCGCAATCAAAAGTATGGTTTAACTCTGTTAGCTTAATGAACATATCAGAAAAAAGTTTCACACAATGCTTCTGTGTAGTTTTTATTTGAAGATATTTTTTTTCCAATAGAGGCCTCTTAGCGCTCAGAATGTCCAATTGCAGTTTCTACAGAAAGAGTGTTTCAGAAAGGCTCAATCATAAGTAAGGTTCAACTCTGTTAGTTGAATACACAGAACAGAAAGAAGTTTCATACAATGCTTCTGTGTAGTTTATATTTGAACATATTCTTTTTTCCACTATTACCCACTTAGCGCTACGAATGTCCAGTTGCATTTTCTACAGACAGAGTATTTCAAAACTGCTCAATCAAAAGTATGGTTTAACTCTGTTAGCTGAATGCTCAGATCAGAAAGAAGTTTCACAGAATGCTTCTGTGTAGTTTATATTTGAATATATTCCTTTTTCCACTACTACTCTCTTAGCGCTCCAAATGTCCAGTTGCATTTTCTACGGAAAGAGTGTTCATGTCTGCTCAATCAAAAGTATGGTTTAACTCTGTTAGCTGAATGCACAGATCAGAAAGAAGTTTCACCGAATGATTCTGTGTAGTTTATATTTGAAGACATTCCTTTTTCCACTATTACCCTCTTAGCGCTCCGAATCTCCACTTGCATTTTCTACAAAAAGTGTGTTTCATAACTGCTCAATCAAAAATATGCTTTATCTCTGTTAACTGAATTTACAGATCAGAAATAAGTTTCACAGAATGCATCTGTGTAGTTTTTATTTGAAGATATTCTTTTTCCCAATGTAGGCCTCTTAACGCTTAGCATGTCCAATTGCAGTTTCTACAGAAAGAGTGTTTCAGAACGGCTCAATCAAAAGTAAGGTTCAACTCTGTTAGTTGAATGCACAGAACAGAAAGAATTTTCACAGAATGCTACTGTGTAGTTTATATTTGAATATATTCCTTTTTCCACTATTACCCTCTTAGCGCTCCGAATCTCCACTTGCATTTTCTACAGAAAGAGTGTTCAGATCTGCTCAAACAAAAGTATGGTTTAACTCTGTTAGCTGAATGCACAGATCAGAAAGAAGTTTCACAGAATGATTCTGTGTAGTTTATATTTGGAGACATTCCTTTTTCCACTATTACCCTCTTAGCGCTCCGAATCTCCACTTGAATTTTCTACAGAAAGAGTGTTTCAGAATGGCTCAATCAAAACTAAGGTTCAACTAGTTTAGTTGAACAAACAGAACAGAAAGAAGTTTGACACAATTCTTCTGTGTAGTTTTTATTTGTAGACATTCTTTTTCCCAATATAGGCCTCCTAGCGCTCAGAATGTCCAATTGCACTTTCTACAGAAAGAGTGTTTCAGAAAGGCTCAATCAAAATAAGGTTCAACTCTGTTAGTTGAATGCACAGAACAGAAAGAATTTTCACAGAATGCTACTGTGTAGTTTATATTTGAATATATTCCTTTTTCCACTATTACCCTCTTAGCGCTCCGAATCTCCACTTGCATTTTCTACAGAAAGAGTGTTCAGAACTGCGCAATCAAAAGTATGGTTTAACTCTGTTAGCTTAATGAACATATCAGAAATAAGTTTCACACAATGCTTCTGTGTAGTTTTTATTTGAAGATATTATATTTCCCAATAGAGGCCTCTTACCGCTCAGAATGTCCAATTGCAGTTTCTACAGAAAGAGTGTTTCAGAAAGGCTCAATCAAAAGTAAGGTTCAACTCTGTTAGTTGAATGCACAGATCAGAAAGTAGTTTCATACAATCCTTCTGTGTAGTTTATATTTGAAGACATTCCTTTTTCCACTATTACCCTCTTAGCGCTCCGAATCTCCACTTGCATTTTCTACAAAAAGAGTGTTTCATAACTGCTCAATCAAAAATATGCTTTATCTCTGTTAACTGAATTTACAGATCAGAAATAAGTTTCACAGAATGCATCTGTGTAGTTTTTATTTGAAGATATTATTTTTCCCAATGTAGGCCTCTTAGCGCTTAGCATGTCCAATTGCAGTTTCTACAGAAAGAGTGTTTCAGAACGGCTCAATCAAAAGTAAGGTTCAACTCTGTTAGTTGAATACACAGAACAGAAAGAATTTTCACAGAATGCTACTGTGTAGTTTATATTTGAATATATTCCTTTTTCCACTATTACCCTCTTAGCGCTCCGAATGTCCACTTGCATTTTCTACAGAAAGAGTGTTCAGAACTGCGCAATCAAAAGTATGGTTTAACTCTGTTAGCTTAATGAACATATCAGAAATAAGTTTCACACAATGCTTCTGTGTAGTTTTTATTTGAAGATATTATTTTTCCCAATAGAGGCCTCTTAGCGCTCAGAATGTCCAATTGCAGTTTCTACAGAAAGAGTGTTTCAGAAAGGCTCAATCAAAAGTAAGGTTCAACTCTGTTATTTGAATGCACAGAACAGAAAGAAGTTTCATACAATGCTTCTGTGTAGTTTATATTTGAACATATTCTTTTTTCCACTATTACCCACTTAGCGCTACGAATGTCCAGTTGCATTTTCTACAGACAGAGTGTTTCAAAACTGCTCAATCAAAAGTATGGTTTAACTCTGTTAGCTGAATGCTCAGATCAGAAAGAAGTTTCACAGAATGCTTCTGTGTAGTTTATATTTGAATATATTCCTTTTTCCACTACTAATCTCTTAGCGCTCCAAATGTCCAGTTGCATTTTCTACAGAAAGAGTGTTCAGATCTGCTCAATCAAAAGTATGGTTTAACTCTGTTAGCTGAATGCACAGATCAGAAAGAAGTTTCACAGAATGATTCTGTGTAGTTTATATTTGGAGACATTCCTTTTTCCACTATTACCCTCTTAGCGCTCCGAATCTCCACTTGCATTTTCTACAGAAAGAGTGTTTCAGAACGGCTCAATCAAAACTAAGGTTCAACTAGTTTAGTTGAACAAACAGAACAGAAAGAAGTTTGACACAATTCTTCTGTGTAGTTTTAATTTGTAGACATTCTTTTTCCCAATATAGGCCTCCTAGCGCTCAGAATGTCCAATTGCAGTTTCTACAGAAAGAGTGTTTCAGAAAGGCTCAATCAAAAGTAAGGTTCAACTCTGTTAGTTGAATGCACAGAACAGAAAGAATTTTCACAGAATGCTACTGTGTAGTTTATATTTGAATATATTCCTTTTTCCACTATTACCCTCTTAGCGCTCCGAATCTCCACTTGCATTTTCTACAGAAAGAGTGTTCAGAACTGCGCAATCAAAAGTATGGTTTAACTCTGTTAGCTTAATGAACATATCAGAAATAAGTTTCACACAATGCTTCTGTGTAGTTTTTATTTGAAGATATTATATTTCCCAATAGAGGCCTCTTACCGCTCAGAATGTCCAATTGCAGTTTCTACAGAAAGAGTGTTTCAGAAAGGCTCAATCAAAAGTAAGGTTCAACTCTGTTAGTTGAATGCACAGAACAGAAAGTAGTTTCATACAATCCTTCTGTGTAGTTTATATTTGAACATATTCTTTTTTCCACTATTACCCACTTAGCGCTACGAATATCCAGTTGCATTTTCTACAGACAGAGTGTTTCAAAACTGCTCAATCAAATGTATGGTTTAACTCTGTTAGCTGAATGCTCAGATCAGAAACAAGTTTCACAGAATGCTTCTGTGTAGTTTATATTTGAATATATTCCTTTTTCCACTACTACACTCTTAGCGCTCCAAATGTCCAGTTGCATTTTCTACAGAAAGAGTGTTCAGATATGCTTAATCAAAAGTATGGTTTAACTCTGTTAGCTGAATGCACAGATCAGAAAGAAGTTTCACCGAATGATTCTGTGTAGTTTATATTTGAAGACATTCCTTTTTCCACTATTACCATCTTATTGCTCCGAATCTCCACTTGCATTTTCTACAAAAAGAGTGTTTCATAACTGCTCAATCAAAAATATGTTTTATCTCTGTTAACTGAATTTACAGATCAGAAATAAGTTTCACAGAATGCATCTGTGTAGTTTTTATTTGAAGATATTCTTTTTCCCAATGTAGGCCTCTTAGCGCTTAGCATGTCCAATTGCAGTTTCTACAGAAAGAGTGTTTCAGAACGGCTCAATCAAAAGTAAGGTTCAACTCTGTTAGTTGAACAAACAGAACAGAAAGAATTTTCACAGAATGCTACTGTGTAGTTTATATTTGAATATATTCCTTTTTCCACTATTACCCTCTTAGCCCTCCGAATGTACACTTGCATTTTCTACAGAAAGAGTGTTCAGAACTGCGCAATCAAAAGTATGGTTTAACTCTGTTAGCTTAATGAACATATCAGAAATAAGTTTCACACAATGCTTCTGTGTAGTTTTTATTTGAAGATATTATTTTTCCCAATAGAGGATTCTTAGCGCTCAGAATGTCCAATTGCAGTTTCTACAGAAAGAGTGTTTCAGAAAGGCTCAATCATAAGTAAGGTTCAACTCTGTTAGTTGAATACACAGAACAGAAAGAAGTTTCATACAATGCTTCTGTGTAGTTTATATTTGAACATATTCTTTTTTCCACTATTACCCACTTAGCGCTACGAATGTCCAGTTGCATTTTCTACAGACAGAGTATTTCAAAACTGCTCAATCAAAAGTATGGTTTAACTCTGTTAGCTGAATGCTCAGATCAGAAAGAAGTTTCACAGAATGCTTCTGTGTAGTTTATATTTGAATATATTCCTTTTTCCACTACTACTCTCTTAGCGCTCCAAATGTCCAGTTGCATTTTCTACAGAAAGAGTGTTCAGATCTGCTCAATCAAAAGTATGGTTTAACTCTGTTAGCTGAATGCACAGATCAGAAAGAAGTTTCACCGAATGATTCTGTGTAGTTTATATTTGAAGACATTCCTTTTTCCACTATTACCCTCTTAGCGCTCCGAATCTCCACTTGCATTTTCTACAAAAAGAGTGTTTCATAACTGCTCAATCAAAAATATGCTTTATCTCTGTTAACTGAATTTACAGATCAGAAATAAGTTTCACAGAATGCATCTGTGTAGTTTTTATTTGAAGATATTCTTTTTCCCAATGTAGGCCTCTTAGCGCTTAGCATGTCCAATTGCAGTTTCTACAGAAAGAGTGTTTCAGAACGGCTCAATCAAAAGTAAGGTTCAACTCTGTTAGTTGAATACACAGAACAGAAAGAATTTTCACAGAATGCTACTGTGTAGTTTATATTTGAATATATTCCTTTTTCCACTATTACCCTCTTAGCGCTCCGAATGTCCACTTGCATTTTCTACAGAAAGAGTGTTCAGAACTGCGCAATCAAAAGTATGGTTTAACTCTGTTAGCTTAATGAACATATCAGAAATAAGTTTCACACAATGCTTCTGTGTAGTTTTTATTTGAAGATATTATTTTTCCCAATAGAGGCCTCTTAGCGCTCAGAATGTCCAATTGCAGTTTCTACAGAAAGAGTGTTTCAGAAAGGCTCAATCAAAAGTAAGGTTCAACTCTGTTAGTTGAATGCACAGAACAGAAAGAAGTTTCATACAATGCTTCTGTGTAGTTTATATTTGAACATATTCTTTTTTCCACTATTACCCACTTAGCGCTACGAATGTCCAGTTGCATTTTCTACAGACAGAGTGTTTCAAAACTGCTCAATCAAAAGTATGGTTTAACTCTGTTAGCTGAATTCTCAGATCAGAAAGAAGTTTCACAGAATGCTTCTGTGTAGTTTATATTTGAATATATTCCTTTTTCCACTACTACTCTCTTAGCGCTCCAAATGTCCAGTTGCATTTTCTACAGAAAGAGTGTTCAGATCTGCTCAATCAAAAGTATGGTTTAACTCTGTTAGCTGAATGCACAGATCAGAAAGAAGTTTCACCGAATGATTCTGTGTAGTTTATATTTGAAGACATTCCTTTTTCCACTATTACCCTCTTAGCGCTCCGAATCTCCACTTGCATTTTCTACAAAAAGAGTGTTTCATAACTGCTCAATCAAAAATATGTTTTATCTCTGTTAACTGAATTTACAGATCAGAAATAAGTTTCACAGAATGCATCTGTGTAGTTTTTATTTGAAGATATTCTTTTTCCCAATGTAGGCCTCTTAGCGCTTAGCATGTCCAATTGCAGTTTCTACAGAAAGAGTGTTTCAGAACGGCTCAATCAAAAGTAAGGTTCAACTCTGTTAGTTGAACAAACAGAACAGAAAGAATTTTCACAGAATGCTACTGTGTAGTTTATATTTGAATATATTCCTTTTTCCACTATTACCCTCTTAGCGCTCCGAATGTCCACTTGCATTTTCTACAGAAAGAGTGTTCAGAACTGCGCAATCAAAAGTATGGTTTAACTCTGTTAGCTTAATGAACATATCAGAAATAAGTTTCACACAATGCTTCTGTGTAGTTTTTATTTGAAGATATTATTTTTCCCAATAGAGGCCTCTTAGCGCTCAGAATGTCCAATTGCAGTTTCTACAGAAAGAGTGTTTCAGAAAGGCTCAATCAAAAGTAAGGTTCAACTCTGTTAGTTGAATGCACAGAACAGAAAGAAGTTTCATACAATGCTTCTGTGTAGTTTATATTTGAACATATTCTTTTTTCCACTATTACCCACTTAGCGCGACGAATGTCCAGTTGCATTTTCTACAGACAGAGTGTTTCAAAACTGCTCAATCAAAAGTATGGTTTAACTCTGTTAGCTGAATTCTCAGATCAGAAAGAAGTTTCACAGAATGCTTCTGTGTAGTTTATATTTGAATATATTCCTTTTTCCACTACTACTCTCTTAGCGCTCCAAATGTCCAGTTGCATTTTCTACAGAAAGAGTGTTCAGATCTGCTCAATCAAAAGTATGGTTTAACTCTGTTAGCTGAATGCACAGATCAGAAAGAAGTTTCACCGAATGATTCTGTGTAGTTTATATTTGAAGACATTCCTTTTTCCACTATTACCCTCTTAGCGCTCCGAATCTCCACTTGCATTTTCTACAAAAAGAGTGTTTCATAACTGCTCAATCAAAAATATGCTTTATCTCTGTTAACTGAATTTACAGATCAGAAATAAGTTTCACAGAATGCATCTGTGTAGTTTTTATTTGAAGATATTATTTTTCCCAATGTAGGCCTCTTAGCGCTTAGCATGTCCAATTGCAGTTTCTACAGAAAGAGTGTTTCAGAACGGCTCAATCAAAAGTAAGGTTCAACTCTGTTAGTTGAATACACAGAACAGAAAGAATTTTCACAGAATGCTACTGTGTAGTTTATATTTGAATATATTCCTTTTTCCACTATTACCCTCTTAGCGCTCCGAATGTCCACTTGCATTTTCTACAGAAAGAGTGTTCAGAACTGCGCAATCAAAAGTATGGTTTAACTCTGTTAGCTTAATGAACATATCAGAAATAAGTTTCACACAATGCTTCTGTGTAGTTCTTATTTGAAGATATTATTTTTCCCAATAGAGGCCTCTTAGCGCTCAGAATGTCCAATTGCAGTTTCTACAGAAAGAGTGTTTCAGAAAGGCTCAATCAAAAGTAAGGTTCAACTCTGTTAGTTGAATGCACAGAACAGAAAGAAGTTTCATACAATGATTCTGTGTAGTTTATATTTGAACATATTCTTTTTTCCACTATTACCCACTTAGCGCTACGAATGTCCAGTTGCATTTTCTACAGACAGAGTGTTTCAAAACTGCTCAATCAAAAGTATGGTTTAACTCTGTTAGCTGAATGCTCAGATCAGAAAGAAGTTTCACAGAATGCTTCTGTGTAGTTTATATTTGAATATATTACTTTTTCCACTACTACTCTCTTAGCGCTCCAAATGTCCAGTTGCATTTTCTACAGAAAGAGTGTTCAGATCTGCTCAATCAAAAGTATGGTTTAACTCTGTTAGCTGAATGCACAGATCAGAAAGAAGTTTCACAGAATGATTCTGTGTAGTTTATATTTGGAGACATTCCTTTTTCCACTATTACCCTCTTAGCGCTCCGAATCTCCACTTGCATTTTCTACAGAAAGAGTGTTTCAGAACGGCTCAATCAAAACTAAGGTTCAACTAGTTTAGTTGAACAAACAGAACAGAAAGAAGTTTCACATAATTATTCTGTGTAGTTTTTAATTGTAGACATTCTTTTTCCCATTTTAGGCCTCCTAGCGCTGAGAATGTCCAATTGCAGTTTCTACAGAAAGAGTGTTTCAGAACGGCTCAATCAAAAGTAAGGTTCAACTCTGTTAGTTGAATGCACAGAACAGAAAGAAGTTTCATACAATGCTTCTGTGTAGTTTATATTTGAACATATTCTTTTATCCACTATTTCCCACTTGGTGCTACGAATGTCCAGTTGCATTTTCTACTGACAGAGTGTTTCAAAACTGCTCAATCAAAAGTTTGGTTTAACTCTGTTAGCTGAATGCTCAGATCAGAAAGAAGTTTCACAGAATGCTTCTGTGTAGTTTATATTTGAATATATTCCTTTTTCCACTACTACGCTCTTAGCGCTCCAAATGTCCAGTTGCATTTTCTACAGAAAGAGTGTTCAGATCTGCTCAATCAAAAGTATGGTTTAACTCTGTTAGCTGAATGCACAGATCAGAAAGAAGTTTCACCGAATGATTCTGTGTAGTTTATATTTGAAGACATTCCTTTTTCCACTATTACCCTCTTAGCGCTCCGAATCTCCACTTGCATTTTCTACAAAAAGAGTGTTTCATAACTGCTCAATCAAAAATATGCTTTATCTCTGTTAACTGAATTTACAGATCAGAAATAAGTTTCACAGAATGCATCTGTGTAGTTTTTATTTGAAGATATTCTTTTTCCCAATGTAGGCCTCTTAGCGCTTAGCATGTCCAATTGCAGTTTCTACAGAAAGAGTGTTTCAGAACGGCTCAATCAAAAGTAAGGTTCAACTCTGTTAGTTGAATGCACAGAAGAGAAAGAATTTTCACAGAATGCTACTGTGTATTTTATATTTGAATATATTCCTTTTTCCACTATTACCCTCTTAGCGCTCCGAATGTCCACTTGCATTTTCTACAGAAAGAGTGTTCAGAACTGCGCAATCAAAAGTATGGTTTAACTCTGTTAGCTTAATGAACATATCAGAAATAAGTTTCACACAATGCTTCTGTGTAGTTTTTATTTGAAGATATTATTTTTCCCAATAGAGGATTCTTAGCGCTCAGAATGTCCAATTGCAGTTTCTACAGAAAGAGTGTTTCAGAAAGGCTCAATCAAAAGTAAGGTTCAACTCTGTTAGTTGAATGCACAGAACAGAAAGAAGTTTCATACAATGCTTCTGTGTAGTTTATATTTGAACATATTCTTTTTTCCACTATTACCCACTTAGTGCTACGAATGTCCAGTTGCATTTTCTACAGACAGAGTGTTTCAAAACTGCTCAATCAAAAGTATGGTTTAACTCTGTTAGCTGAATGCTCAGATCAGAAAGAAGTTTCACAGAATGCTTCTGTGTAGTTTATATTTGAATATATTCCTTTTTCCACTACTACTCTCTTAGCGCTCCAAATGTCCAGTTGCATTTTCTACAGAAAGAGTGTTCAGATCTGCTCAATCAAAAGTATGGTTTAACCCTGTTAGCTGAATGCACAAATCAGAAAGAAGTTTCACAGAATGATTCTGTGTAGTTTATATTTGGAGACATTCCTTTTTCCACTATTACCCTCTTAGCGCTCCGAATCTCCACTTGCATTTTCTACAGAAAGAGTGTTTCAGAACGGCTCAATCAAAACTAAGGTTCAACTCTTTTAGTTGAACAAACAGAACAGAAAGAAGTTTCACACAATTGTTCTGTGTAGTTTTTATTTGTAGACATTCTTTTTCCCAATATAGGCCTCTTAGCGCTCAGAATGTCCAATTGCAGTTTCTACAGAAAGAGTGTTTCAGAACGGCTCAATCAAAAGTAAGGTTCAAATCTGTTAGTTGAATGCACAGAACAGAAAGAAGTTTCATACAATGCTTCTGTGTAGTTTATATTTGAACATATTCTTTTATCAACTATTTCCCACTTAGTGCTACGAATGTCCAGTTGCATTTTCTACAGACAGAGTGTTTCAAAACTGCTCAATCAAAAGTATGGTTTAGCTCTGTTAGCTGAATGCTCAGATCAGAAAGAAGTTTCACAGAATGCTTCTGTGTAGTTTATATTTGAATATATTCCTTTTTCCACTACTACGCTCTTAGCGCTCCAAATGTCCAGTTGCATTTTCTACAGAAAGAGTGTTCAGATCTGCTCAATCAAAAGTATGGTTTAACTCTGTTAGCTGAATGCACAGATCAGAAAGAAGTTTCACCGAATGATTCTGTGTAGTTTATATTTGAAGACATTCCTTTTTCCTCTATTACCCTCTTAGCGCTCCGAATCTCCACTTGCATTTTCTACAAAAAGAGTGTTTCATAACTGCTCAATCAAAAATATGCTTTATCTCTGTTAACTGAATTTACAGATCAGAAATAAGTTTCACAGAATGCATCTGTGTAGTTTTTATTTGAAGATATTATTTTTCCCAATGTAGGCCTCTTAGCGCTTAGCATGTCCAATTGCAGTTTCTACAGAATGAGTGTTTCAGAACGGCTCAATCAAAAGTAAGGTTCAACTCTGTTAGTTGAATGCACAGAACAGAAAGAATTTTCACAGAATGCTACTGTGTAGTTTATATTTGAATATATTCCTTTTTCCACTATTACCCTCTTAGCGCTCCGAATGTCCACTTGCATTTGCTACAGAAAGAGTGTTCAGAACTGCGCAATCAAAAGTATGGTTTAACTCTGTTAGCTTAATGAACATATCAGAAATAAGTTTCACACAATGCTTCTGTGTAGTTTTTATTTGAAGATATTATTTGCCCCAATAGAGTCCTCTTAGCGCTCAGAATGTCCAATTGCAGTTTCTACAGAAAGAGTGTTTCAGAAAGGCTCAATCAAAAGTTAGGTTCAACTCTGTTAGTTGAATGCACAGAACAGAAAGAAGTTTCATACAATGCTTCTGTGTAGTTTATATTTGAACATATTTTTTTTTCCACTATTACCCACTTAGCGCTACGAATGTCCAGTTGCATTTTCTACAGACAGAGTGTTTCAAAACTGCTCAATCAAAAGTATGGTTTAACTCTGTTAGCTGAATGCTCAGATCAGAAAGAAGTTTCACAGAATGCTTCTGTGTAGTTTATATTTGAATATATTCCTTTTTCCACTACTACGCTCTTAGCGCTCCAAATGTCCAGTTGCATTTTCTACAGAAAGAGTGTTCAGATCTGCTCAATCAAAAGTATGGTTTAACTCTGTTAGCTGAATGCACAGATCAGAAAGAAGTTTCACCGAATGATTCTGTGTAGTTTATATTTGAAGACATTCCTTTTTCCACTATTACCCTCTTAGCGCTCCGAATCTCCACTTGCATTTTCTACAAAAAGAGTGTTTCATAACTGCTCAATCAAAAATATGCTTTATCTCTGTTAACTGAATTTACAGAACAGAAATAAGTTTCACAGAATGCATCTGTGTAGTTTTTATTTGAAGATATTATTTTTCCCAATGTAGGAATCTTAGCGCTTAGCATGTCCAATTGCAGTTTCTACAGAAAGAGTGTTTCAGAACGGCTCAATCAAAAGTAAGGTTCAACTCTGTTAGTTGAATGCACAGAACAGAAAGAATTTTCACAGAATGCTACTGTGTAGTTTATATTTGAATATATTCCTTTTTCCACTATTACCCTCTTAGCGCTCCGAATGTCCACTTGCATTTGCTACAGAAAGAGTGTTCAGAACTGCGCAATCAAAAGTATGGTTTAACTCTGTTAGCTTAATGAACATATCAGAAATAAGTTTCACACAATGCTTCTGTGTAGTTTTTATTTGAAGATATTATTTTCCCCAATAGAGGCTTCTTAGCGCTCAGAATGTCCAATTGCAGTTTCTACAGAAAGAGTGTTTCAGAAAGGCTCAATCAAAAGTTAGGTTCAACTCTGTTAGTTGAATGCACAGAATAGAAAGAAGTTTCATACAATGCTTCTGTGTAGTTTATATTTGAACATATTCTTTTTTCCACTATTACCCACTTAGCGCTACGAATGTCCAGTTGCATTTTCTACAGACAGAGTGTTTCAAAACTGCTCAATCAAAAGTATGGTTTAACTCTGTTAGCTGAATGCTCAGATCAGAAAGAAGTTTCACAGAATGCTTCTGTGTAGTTTATATTTGAATATATTCCTTTTTCCACTACTACTCTCTTAGCGCTCCAAATGTCCAGCTGCATTTTCTACAGAAAGAGTGTTCAGATCTGCTCAATCAAAAGTATGGTTTAATTCTGTTAGCTGAATGCACAGATCAGAAAGAAGTTTCACAGAATGATTCTGTGTAGTTTATATTTGGAGACATTCCTTTTTCCACTATTACCCTCTTAGCGCTCCGAATCTCCACTTGCATTTTCTACAGAAAGAGTGTTTCAGAACGGCTCAATCAAAACTAAGGTTCTACTCTTTTAGTTGAACAAACAGAACAGAAAGAGGTTTCACACAATTCTTCTGTGTAGATTTTATTTGTAGACATTCTTTTTCGCAATATAGGCCTCCTAGCGCTCAGAATGTCCAATTGCAGTTTCTACAGAAAGAGTGTTTCAGAACGGCTCAATCAAAAGTAAGGTTCAACTCTGTTAGTTGAATGCACAGAACAGAAAGAAGTTTCATACAATGCTTCTGTGTAGTTTATATTTTAACATATTCTTTTTTCCACTATTACCCACTTAGTGCTACGAATGTCCAGTTGCATTTTCTACAGACAGAGTGTTTCAAAACAGCTCAATCAAAAGTATGGTTTAACTCTGTTAGCTGAATGCTCAGATCAGAAGGAAGTTTCACAGAATGCTTCTGTGTAGTTTATATTTGAATATATTCCTTTTTCCAATACTACGCTCTTAGCGCTCCAAATGTCCAGTTGCATTTTCTACAGAAAGAGTGTTCAGATCTGCTCAATCAAAAGGATGGTTTAACTCTGTTAGCTGAATGCACAGATCAGAAAGAAGTTTCACCGAATGATTCTGTGTAGTTTATATTTGAAGACATTCCTTTTTCCACTATTACCCTCTTAGCGCTCCGAATCTCCACTTGCATTTTCTACAAAAAGAGTGTTTCATAACTGCTCAATCAAAAATATGCTTTATCTCTGTTAACTGAATTTACAGATCAGAAATAAGTTTCACAGAATGCATCTGTGTAGTTTTTATTTGAAGATATTCTTTTTCCCAATGTAGGCCTCTTAGCGCTTAGCATGTCCAATTGCAGTTTCTACAGAAAGAGTGTTTCAGAACGGCTCAATCAAAAGTAAGGTTGAACACTGTTAGTTGAATGCACAGAAGAGAAAGAATTTTCACAGAATGCTACTGTGTATTTTATATTTGAATATATTCCTTTTTCCACTATTACCCTCTTAGCGCTCCGAATGTCCACTTGCATTTTCTACAGAAAGAGTGTTCAGAACTGCGCAATCAAAAGTATGGTTTAACTCTGTTAGCTTAATGAACATATCAGAAATAAGTTTCACACAATGCTTCTGTGTAGTTTTTATTTGAAGATATTATTTTTCCCAATAGAGGCCTCTTAGCGCTCAGAATGTCCAATTGCAGTTTCTACAGAAAGAGTGTTTCAGAAAGGCTCAATCAAAAGTAAGGTTCAACTCTGTTAGTTGAATGCACAGAACAGAAAGAAGTTTCATACAATGCTTCTGTGTAGTTTATATATGAACATATTCTTTTTTCCACTATTAAACACTTAGCGCTACGAATGTCCAGTTGCATTTTCTACAGACAGAGTGTTTCAAAACTGCTCAATCAAAAGTATGGTTTAACTCTGTTAGCTGAATGCTCAGATCAGAAAGAAGTTTCACAGAATGCTTCTGTGTAGTTTATATTTGAATATATTCCTTTTTGCACTACTACTCTCTTAGCGCTCCAAATGTCCAGATGCATTTTCTACAGAAATAGTGTTCAGATCTGCTCAAACAAAAGTATGGTTTAACTCTGTTAGCTGAATGCACAGATCAGAAAGAAGTTTCACAGAATGATTCTGTGTAGTTTATATTTGGAGACATTCCTTTTTCCACTATTACCCTCTTAGCACTCCGAATCTCCACTTGCATTTTCTACAGAAAGAGTGTTTCAGAACGGCTCAATCAAAACTAAGGTTCAACTAGTTTAGTTGAACAAACAGAACAGAAAGAAGTTTCACACAATTCTTCTGTGTAGTTTTTATTTGTAGACATTCTTTTTCCCAATATAGGCCTCCTAGCGCTCAGAATGTCCAATTGCAGTTTCTACAGAAAGAGTGTTTCAGAAAGGCTCAATCAAAAGTAAGGTTCAACTCTGTTAGTTGAATGCACAGAACAGAAAGAATTTTCACAGAATGCTACTGTGTAGTTTATATTTGAATATATTCCTTTTTCCACTATTACCCTCTTAGCGCTCCGAATGTCCACTTGCATTTTCTACAGAAAGAGTGTTCAGAACTGCGCAATCAAAAGTATGGTTTAACTCTGTTAGCTTAATGAACATATCAGAAATAAGTTTCACACAATGCTTCTGTGTAGTTTTTATTTGAAGATATTATTTTTCCCAATAGAGGCCTCTTACCGCTCAGAATGTCCAATTGCAGTTTCTACAGAAAGAGTGTTTCAGAAAGGCTCAATCAAAAGTAAGGTTCAACTCTGTTAGTTGAATGCACAGAACAGAAAGTAGTTTCATACAATCCTTCTGTGTAGTTTATATTTGAACATATTCTTTTTTCCACTATTACCCACTTAGCGCTACGAATGTCCAGTTGCATTTTCTACAGATAGAGAGTTTCAAAACTGCTCAATCAAAAGTATGGTTTAACTCTGTTAGCTGAATGCTCAGATCAGAAACAAGTTTCACAGAATGCTTCTGTGTAGTTTATATTTGAATATATTACTTTTTCCACTACTACCCTCTTAGCGCTCCAAATGTCCAGTTGCATTTTCTACAGAAAGAGTGTTCAGATCTTCTCAATCAAAAGTATGGTTTAACTCTGTTAGCTGAATGCACAGATCAGAAAGAAGATTCACCGAATGATTCTGTGTAGTTTATATTTGAAGACATTCCTTTTTCCACTATTACCCTCTTAGCGCTCCGAATCTCCACTTGCATTTTCTACAAAAAGAGTGTTTCATAACTGCTCAATCAAAAATATGTTTTATCTCTGTTAACTGAATTTACAGATCAGAAATAAGTTTCACAGAATGCATCTGTGTAGTTTTTATTTGAAGATATTATTTTTCCCAATGTAGGCCTCTTAGCGCTTAGCATGTCCAATTGCAGTTTCTACAGAAAGAGTGTTTCAGAACGGCTCAATCAAAAGTAAGGTTCAACTCTGTTAGTTGAATGCACAGAACAGAAAGAATTTTCACAGAATGCTACTGTGTAGTTTATATTTGAATATATTCCTTTTTCCACTATTACCCTCTTAGCGCTCCGAATGTCCACTTGCATTTTCTACAGAAAGAGTGTTCAGAACTGCGCAATCAAAAGTATGGTTTAACTCTGTTAGCTTAATGAACATATCAGAAATAAGTTTCACACAATGCTTCTGTGTAGTTTTTATTTGAAGATATTATTTTTCCCAATAGAGGCCTCTTAGCGCTCAGAATGTCCAATTGCAGTTTCTACAGAAAGAGTGTTTCAGAAAGGCTCAATCAAAAGTAAGGTTCAACTCTGTTAGTTGAATGCACAGAACAGAAAGAAGTTTCATACAATGCTTCTGTGTAGTTTATATTTGAACATATTCTTTTTTCCACTATTACCCACTTAGCGCTACGAATGTCCAGTTGCATTTTCTACAGACAGAGTGTTTCAAAACTGCTCAATCAAAAGTATGGTTTAACTCTGTTAGCTGAATGCTCAGATCAGAAAGAAGTTTCACAGAATGCTTCTGTGTAGTTTATATTTGAATATATTCCTTTTTCCACTACTACGCTCTTAGCGCTCCAAATGTCCAGTTGCATTTTCTACAGAAAGAGTGTTCAGATCTGCTCAATCAAAAATATGGTTTAACTCTGTTAGCTGAATGCACAGATCAGAAAGAAGTTTCACCGAATAATTCTGTGTAGTTTATATTTGAAGACATTCCTTTTTCCACTATTACCCTCTTAGCGCTCCGAATCTCCACTTGCATTTTCTAGAAAAAGAGTGTTTCATAACTGCTCAATCAAAAATATGTTTTATCTCTGTTAACTGAATTTACAGATCAGAAATAAGTTTCACAGAATGCATCTGTGTTGTTTTTATTTGAAGATATTCTTTTTCCCAATGTAGGCCTCTTAGCGCTTAGCATGTCCAATTGCAGTTTCTACAGAAAGAGTTTTTCACAACGGCTCAATCAAAAGTAAGGTTCAACTCTGTTAGTTGAATGCACAGAACAGAAAGAATTTTCACAGAATGCTACTGTGTAGTTTATATTTGAATATATTCCTTTTTCCACTATTACCCTTTTAGCGCTCCGAATGTCCACTTGCATTTTCTACAGA
Organism: Symphalangus syndactylus; assembly: GCF_028878055.3. Taxonomy (NCBI): domain Eukaryota; kingdom Metazoa; phylum Chordata; class Mammalia; order Primates; family Hylobatidae; genus Symphalangus; species Symphalangus syndactylus. Next base: position 5,583,182 of record NC_072428.2, read on the forward strand.
AAGAGTGTTCAGAACTGCGCAATCAAAAGTATGGTTTAACTCTGTTAGCTTAATGAACATATCAGAAATAAGTTTCACACAATGCTTCTGTGTAGTTTTTATTTGAAGATATTATTTTTCCCAATATAGGCCTCTTAGCGCTCAGAATGTCCAAATGCAGTTTCTACAGAAAGAGTGTTTCAGAAAGGCTCAATCAAAAGTAAGGTTCAACTCTGTTAGTTGAATGCACAGAACAGAAAGAAGTTTCATACAATGCTTCTGTGTAGTTTATATTTGAACATATTCTTTTTTCCACTATTACCCACTTAGCGCTACGAATGTCCAGTTGCATTTTCTACAGACAGAGTGTTTCAAAACTGCTCAATCAAAAGTATGGTTTAACTCTGTTAGCTGAATGCTCAGATCAGAAAGAAGTTTCACAGAATGCTTCTGTGTAGTTTATATTTGAATATATTACTTTTTCCACTACTACTCTCTTAGCGCTCCAAATGTCCAGTTGCATTTTCTACAGAAAGAGTGTTCAGATCTGCTCAATCAAAAGTATGGTTTAACTCTGTTAGCTGAATGCACAGATCAGAAAGAAGTTTCACCGAATGATTCTGTGTAGTTTATATTTGAAGACATTCCTTTTTCCACTATTACCCTCTTAGCGCTCCGAATCTCCACTTGCATTTTCTACAAAAAGAGTGTTTCATAACTGCTCAATCAAAAATATGCTTTATCTCTGTTAACTGAATTTACAGATCAGAAATAAGTTTCACAGAATGCATCTGTGTAGTTTTTATTTGAAGATATTATTTTTCCCAATGTAGGCCTCTTAGCGCTTAGCATGTCCAATTGCAGTTTCTACAGAAAGAGTGTTTCAGAACGGCTCAATCAAAAGTAAGGTTCAACTCTGTTAGTTGAATGCACAGAACAGAAAGAATTTTCACAGAATGCTACTGTGTAGTTTATATTTGAATATATTCCTTTTTCCACTGTTACCCTCTTAGCGCTAAGAATGTCCACTTGCATTTTCTACAGAAAGAGTGTTCAGAACTGCGCAATCAAAAGTATGGTTTAACTCTGTTAGCTTAATGAACATATCAGAAATAAGTTTCACACAATGCTTCTGTGTAGTTTTTATTTGAAGATATTATTTTTCCCAATAGAGGCCTCTTAGCGCTCAGAATGTCCAATTGCAGTTTCTACAGAAAGAGTGTTTCAGAAAGGCTCAATCAAAAGTAAGGTTCAACTCTGTTAGTTGAATGCACAGAACAGAAAGAAGTTTCATGCAATGCTTCTGTGTAGTTTATATTTGAACATATTCTTTTTTCCACTATTACCCACTTAGCGCTACGAATGTCCAGTTGCATTTTCTACAGACAGAGTGTTTCAAAACTGCTCAATCAAAAGTATGGTTTAACTCTGTTAGCTGAATGCTCAGATCAGAAAGAAGTTTCACAGAATGCTTCTGTGTAGTTTATATTTGAATATATTCCTTTTTCCACTACTACTCTCTTAGCGCTCCAAATGTCCAGTTGCATTTTCTACAGAAAGAGTGTTCAGATCTGCTCAATCAAAAGTATGGTTTAACTCTGTTAGCTGAATGCACAGATCAGAAAGAAGTTTCACAGAATGATTCTGTGTAGTTTATATTTGGAGACATTCCTTTTTCCACTATTACCCTCTTAGCGCTCCGAATCTCCACTTGCATTTTCTACAGAAAGAGTGTTTCAGAACGGCTCAATCAAAACTAAGGTTCAACTAGTTTAGTTGAACAAACAGAACAGAAAGAAGTTTAACACAATTCTTCTGTGTAGTTTTTATTTGTAGACATTCTTTTTCCCATTATAGGCCTCCTAGCGCTGAGAATGTCCAATTGCAGTTTCTACAGAAAGAGTGTTTCAGAAAGGCTCAATCAAAAGTAAGGTTCAAGTCTGTTAGTTGAATGCACAGAACAGAAAGTATTTTCACAGAATGCTACTGTGTAGTTTATATTTGAAGACATTCCTTTTTCCACTATTACCCTCTTAGCGCTCCGAATCTCCACTTGCATTTTCTACAAAAAGAGTGTTTCATAACTGCTCAATCAAAAATATGGTTTATCTCTGTTAACTGAATTTACACATCAGAAATAAGTTTCACAGAATGCATCTGTGTAGTTTTTATTTGAAGATATTATTTTCCCAATGTAGGCCTCTTAGCGCTTAGCATGTCCAATTGCATTTTCTACAGAAAGAGTATTTCAGAACGGCTCAATCAAAAGTAAGGTTCAACTCTGTTAGTTGAATGCACAGAACAGAAAGAATTTTCACAGAATGCTACTGTGTAGTTTATATTTGAATATATTCCTTTTTCCAATATTACCCTCTTAGCGCTCCGAATGTCCACTTGCATTTTCTACAGAAAGAGTGTTCAGAACTGCGCAATCAAAAGTATGGTTTAACTCTGTTTGCTTAATGAACATATCAGGAATAAGTTTCACACAATGCTTCTGTGTAGTTTTTATTTGAAGATATTATTTTTCCCAATAGAGGCCTCTTAGCGCTCAGAATGTCCAATTGCAGTTTTTACAGAAAGAGTGTTTCAGAAAGGCTCAATCAAAAGTAAGGTTCAACTCTGTTAGTTGAATGCACAGAACAGAAAGAAGTTTCATACAATGCTTCTGTGTAGTTTATATTTGAACATATTCTTTTTTCCACTATTACCCACTTAGCGCTAGGAATGTCCAGTTGCATTTTCTACAGACAGAGTGTTTCAAAACTGCTCAATCAAAAGTATGGTTTAACTCTGTTAGCCGAATGCTCAGATCAGAAAGAAGTTTCACAGAATGCTTCTGTGTAGTTTATATTTGAATATATTCCTTTTTCCACTACTTCTCTCTTAGCGCTCCAAATGTCCAGTGGCATTTTCTACAGAAAGAGTGTTCAGATCTGCTCAATCAAAAGTATGGTTTAACTCTGTTAGCTGAATGCACAGATCAGAAAGAAGTTTCACAGAATGATTCTGTGTAGTTTATATATGGAGACATTCCTTTTTCCACTATAACCCTCTTAGCGCTCCGAATCTCCACTTGCATTTTCTACAGAAAGAGTGTTTCAGAACGGCTCAATCAAAACTAAGGTTCAACTCTTTTAGTTGAACAAACAGAACAGAAAGAAGTTTCACACAATTCTTCTGTGTAGATTTTATTTGTAGACATTCTATTCCCCAATATAGGCCTCCTAGCGCTCAGAATGTCCAATTGCAGTTTCTACAGAAAGAGTGTTTCAGAAAGGCTCAATCAAAAGTAAGGTTCAACTCTGTTAGTTGAATGCACAGAACAGAAAGAAGTTTCATACAATGCTTCTGAGTAGTTTATATTTGAACATATTCTTTTTTCCACTATTACCCACTTAGCGCTACGAATGTCCAGTTGCATTTTCTACAGACAGAGTGTTTCAAAACTGCTCAATCAAAAGTATGGTTTAACTCTGTTAGCTGAATGCTCAGATCAGAAAGAAGTTTCACAGAATGCTTCTGTGTAGTTTATATTTGAATATATTCCTTTTTCCACTACTACTCTCTTAGCGCTCCAAATGTCCAGTTGCATTTTCTACAGAAAGAGTGTTCAGATCTGCTCAATCAAAAGTATGGTGTAACTCTGTTAGCTGAATGCACAGATCAGAAAGAAGTTTCACCGAATGATTCTGTGTAATTTATATTTGAAGACATTCCTTTTTCCACTATTACCCTCTCAGCGCTCCGAATCTCCACTTGCATTTTCTACAAAAGGAGTGTTTCATAACTGCTCAATCAAAAATATGCTTTATCTCTGTTAACTGAATTTACAGATCAGAAATAAGTTTCACAGAATGCATCTGTGTAGTTTTTATTTGAAGATATTTTTTTCCCAATGTAGGCCTCTTAGCGCTTAGCATGTCCAATTGCAGTTTCTACAGAAAGAGTGTTTCAGAACGGCTCAATCAAAAGTAAGGTTCAACTCTGTTAGTTGAATGCACAGAACAGAAAGAATTTTCACAGAATGCTACTGTGTAGTTTATATTTGAATATATTCTTTTTCCACTATTACCCTCTTAGCGCTCCGAATGTCCACTTGCATTTTCTACAGAAAGAGTGTTCAGAACTGCGCAATCAAAAGTATGGTTTAACTCTGTTAGCTTAATGAACATATCAGAAATAAGTTTCACACAATGCTTCTGTGTAATTTTTATTTGAAGATATTATTTTTCCCAATAGAGGCCTCTTAGCGCTCAGAATGTCCAATTGCAGTTTCTACAGAAAGAGTGTTTCAGAAAGGCTCAATCAAAAGTAAGGTTCAACTCTGTTAGTTGAATGCACAGAACAGAAAGAAGTTTCATACAATGCTTCTGCGTAGTTTATATTTGAAAATATTCTTTTTTCCACTATTACCCACTTAGCGCTACGAATGTCCAGTTGCATTTTCTACAGACAGAGTGTTTCAAAACTGCTCAATCAAAAGTATGGTTTAACTCTGTTAGCTGAATGCTCAGATCAGAAAGAAGTTTCACAGAATGCTTCTGTGTAGTTTATATTTGAATATATTACTTTTTCCACTACTACGCTCTTAGCGCTCCAAATGTCCAGTTGCATTTTCTACAGAAAGAGTGTTCAGATCTGCTCAATCAAAAGTATGGTTTAACTCTGTTAGCAGAATGCACAGATCAGAAAGAAGTTTCACAGAATGATTCTGTGTAGTTTATATTTGGAGACATTCCTTTTTCCACTATTACCCTCTTAGCGCTCCGAATCTCCACTTGCATTTTCTACAGAAAGAGTGTTTCAGAACGGCTCAATCAAAACTAAGGTTCAACTCTTTTAGTTGAACAAACAGAACAGAAAGAAGTTTCACACAATTGTTCTGTGTAGATTTTATTTGTAGACATTCTTTTTCCCAATATAGGCCTCCTAGCGCTCAGAATGTCCAATTGCAGTTTCTACAGAAAGAGTGTTTCAGAACGGCTCAATCAAAAGTAAGGTTCAACTCTGTTAGTTGAATGCACAGAACAGAAAGAAGTTTCATACAATGCTTCTGTGTAGTTTATATTTGAACATATTCTTTTTTCCACTATTACCCACTTAGCGCTACGAATGTCCAGTTGCATTTTCTACAGACAGAGTGTTTCAAAACTGCTCAATCAAAAGTATGGTTTAACTCTGTTAGCTGAATGCTCAGATCAGAAAGAAGTTTCACAGAATGATTCTGTGTAGTTTATATTTGAATATATTCCTTTTTCCACTACTACTCTCTTAGCGCTCCAAATGTCCAGTTGCATTTTCTACAGAAAGAGTGTTCAGATCTGCTCAATCAAAAGTATGGTTTAACTCTGTTAGCTGAATGCACAGATCAGAAAGAAGTTTCACCGAATGATTCTGTGTAGTTTATATTTGAAGACATTCCTTTTTCCACTATTACCCTCTTAGCGCTCCGAATCTCCACTTGCATTTTCTACAAAAAGAGTGTTTCATAACTGCTCAATCAAAAATATGCTTTATCTCTGTTAACTGAATTTACAGATCAGAAATAAGTTTCACAGAATGCATCTGTGTAGTTTTTATTTGAAGATATTCTTTTTCCCAATGTAGGCCTCTTAGCGCTTAGCATGTCCAATTGCAGTTTCTACAGAAAGAGTGTTTCAGAACGGCTCAATCAAAAGTAAGGTTCAACTCTGTTAGTTGAATGCACAGAACAGAAAGTATTTTCACAGAATGCTACTGTGTAGTTTATATTTGAATATATTCCTTTTTCCACTGTTACCCTCTTAGCGCTCCGAATGTCCACTTGCATTTTCTACAGAAAGAGTGTTCAGAACTGCGCAATCAAAAGTATGGTTTAACTCTGTTAGCTTAATGAACATATCAGAAATAAGTTTCACACAATGCTTCTGTGTAGTTTTTATTTGAAGATATTATTTTTCCCAATAGAGGCCTCTTAGCGCTCAGAATGTCCAATTGCAGTTTCTACAGAAAGAGTGTTTCAGAAAGGCTCAATCAAAAGTAAGGTTCAACTCTGTTAGTTGAATGCACAGAACAGAAAGTAGTTTCATGCAATGCTTCTGTGTAGTTTATATTTGAACATATTCTTTTTTCCACTATTACCCACTTAGCGCTACGAATGTCCAGTTGCATTTTCTACAGACAGAGTGTTTCAAAACTGCTCAATCAAAAGTATGGTTTAACTCTGTTAGCTGAATGCTCAGATCAGAAAGAAGTTTCACAGAATACTTCTGTGTAGTTTATATTTGAATATATTCCTTTTTCCACTACTACTCTCTTAGCGCTCCAAATGTCCAGTTGCATTTTCTACAGAAAGAGTGTTCAGATCTGCTCAATCAAAAGTATGGTTTAACTCTGTTAGCAGAATGCACAGATCAGAAAGAAGTTTCACAGAATGATTCTGTGTAGTTTATATTTGGAGACATTCCTTTTTCCACTATTACCCTCTTAGCGCTCCGAATCTCCACTTGCATTTTCTACAGAAAGAGTGTTTCAGAACGGCTCAATCAAAACTAAGGTTCAACTCTTTTAGTTGAACAAACAGAACAGAAAGAAGTTTCACACAATTCTTCTGTGTAGATTTTATTTGTAGACATTCTTTTTCCCAATATAGGCCTCCTAGCGCTCAGAATGTCCAATTGCAGTTTCTACAGAAAGAGTGTTTCAGAACGGCTCAATCAAAAGTAAGGTTCAAATCTGTTAGTTGAATGCACAGAACAGAAAGAAGTTTCATACAATGCTTCTGGGTAGTTTATATTTGAACATATTCTTTTTTCCACTATTACCCACTTAGCGCTACGAATGTCCAGTTGCATTTTCTACAGACAGAGTGTTTCAAAACTGCTCAATCAAAAGTATGGTTTAGCTCTGTTAGCTGAATGCTCAGATCAGAAAGAAGTTTCACAGAATGCTTCTGTGTAGTTTATGTTTGAATATATTCCTTTTTCCACTACTACGCTCTTAGCGCTCCAAATGTCCAGTTGCATTTTCTACAGAAAGAGTGTTCAGATCTGCTCAATCAAAAGTATGGTTTAACTCTGTTAGCTGAATGCACAGATCAGAAAGAAGTTTCACCGAATGATTCTGTGTAGTTTATATTTGAAGACATTCCTTTTTCCGCTATTACCCTCTTAGCGCTCCGAATCTCCACTTGCATTTTCTACAAAAAGAGTGTTTCATAACTGCTCAATCAAAAATATGCTTTATCTCTGTTAACTGAATTTACAGATCAGAAATAAGTTTCACAGAATGCATCTGTGTAGTTTTTATTTGAAGATATTATTTTTCCCAATGTAGGCCTCTTAGCGCTTAGCATGTCCAATTGCAGTTTCTACAGAAAGAGTGTTTCAGAACGGCTCAATCAAAAGTAAGGTTCAACTCTGTTAGTTGAATGCACAGAACAGAAAGAATTTTCACAGAATGCTACTGTGTAGTTTATATTTGAATATATTACTTTTTCCAATATTACCCTCTTAACGCTCCGAATGTCCACTTGCATTTGCTACAGAAAGAGTGTTCAGAACTGCGCAATCAAAAGTATGGTTTAACTCTGTTAGCTTAATGAACATATCAGAAATAAGTTTCACACAATGCTTCTGTGTAGTTTTTATTTGAAGATATTATTTTCCCCAATAGAGTCCTCTTAGCGCTCAGAATGTCCAATTGCAGTTTCTACAGAAAGAGTGTTTCAGAAAGGCTCAATCAAAAGTTAGGTTTAACTCTGTTAGTTGAATGCACAGAACAGAAAGAAGTTTCATACAATGCTTCTGTGTAGTTTATATTTGAACATATTCTTTTTTCCACTATTACCCACTTAGCGCTACGAATGTCCAGTTGCATTTTCTACAGACAGAGTGTTTCAAAACTGCTCAATCAAAAGTATGGTTTAACTCTGTTAGCTCAATGCTCAGATCAGAAAGAAGTTTCACAGAATGCTTCTGTGTAGTTTATATTTGAATATATTCCTTTTTCCACTACTACGCTCTTAGCGCTCCAAATGTCCAGTTGCATTTTCTACAGAAAGAGTGTTCAGATCTGCTCAATCAAAAGTATGGTTTAACTCTGTTAGCTGAATGCACAGATCAGAAAGAAGTTTCACCGAATGATTCTGTGTAGTTTATATTTGAAGACATTCCTTTTTCCACTATTACCCTCTTAGCGCTCCGAATCTCCACTTGCATTTTCTACAAAAAGAGTGTTTCATAACTGCTCAATCAAAAATATGCTTTATCTCTGTTAACTGAATTTACAGAACAGAAATAAGTTTCACAGAATGCATCTGTGTAGTTTTTATTTGAAGATATTATTTTTCCCAATGTAGGAATCTTAGCGCTTAGCATGTCCAATTGCAGTTTCTACAGAAAGAGTGTTTCAGAACGGCTCAATCAAAAGTAAGGTTCAACTCTGTTAGTTGAATGCACAGAACAGAAAGAATTTTCACAGAATGCTACTGTGTAGTTTATATTTGAATATATTCCTTTTTCCACTATTACCCTCTTAGCGCTCCGAATGTCCACTTGCATTTGCTACAGAAAGAGTGTTCAGAACTGCGCAATCAAAAGTATGGTTTAACTCTGTTAGCTTAATGAACATATCAGAAATAAGTTTCACACAATGCTTCTGTGTAGTTTTTATTTGAAGATATTATTTTCCCCAATAGAGGCTTCTTAGCGCTCAGAATGTCCAATTGCAGTTTCTACAGAAAGAGTGTTTCAGAAAGGCTCAATTAAAAGTTAGGTTCAAATCTGTTAGTTGAATGCACAGAACAGAAAGAAGTTTCATACAATGCTTCTGTGTAGTTTATATTTGAACATATTCTTTTTTCCACTATTACCCACTTAGCGCTACGAATGTCCAGTTGCATTTTCTACAGACAGAGTGTTTCAAAACTGCTCAATCAAAAGTATGGTTTAACTCTGTTAGCTGAATGCTCAGATCAGAAAGAAGTTTCACAGAATGCTTCTGTGTAGTTTATATTTGAATATATTCCTTTTTCCACTACTACTCTCTTAGCGCTCCAAATGTCCAGTTGCATTTTCTACAGAAAGAGTGTTCAGATCTGCTCAATCAAAAGTATGGTTTAACTCTGTTAGCTGAATGCACAGATCAGAAAGAAGTTTCACAGAATGATTCTGTGTAGTTTATATTTGGAGACATTCCTTTTTCCACTATTACCCTCTTAGCGCTCCGAATCTCCACTTGCATTTTCTACAGAAAGTGTGTTTCAGAACGGCTCAATCAAAACTAAGGTTCTACTCTTTTAGTTGAACAAACAGAACAGAAAGAAGTTTCACACAATTCTTCTGTGTAGATTTTATTTGTAGACATTCTTTTTCGCAATATAGGCCTCCTAGCACTCAGAATGTCCAATTGCAGTTTCTACAGAAAGAGTGTTTCAGAACGGCTCAATCAAAAGTAAGGTTCAACTCTGTTAGTTGAATGCACAGAACAGAAAGAAGTTTCATACAATGCTTCTGTGTAGTTTATATTTTAACATATTCTTTTTTCCACTATTACCCACTTAGTGCTACGAATGTCCAGTTGCATTTTCTACAGACAGAGTGTTTCAAAACAGCTCAATCAAAAGTATGGTTTAACTCTGTTAGCTGAATGCTCAGATCAGAAGGAAGTTTCACAGAATGCTTCTGTGTAGTTTATATTTGAATATATTCCTTTTTCCAATACTACGCTCTTAGCGCTCCAAATGTCCAGTTGCATTTTCTACAGAAAGAGTGTTCAGATCTGCTCAATCAAAAGGATGGTTTAACTCTGTTAGCTGAATGCACAGATCAGAAAGAAGTTTCACCGAATGATTCTGTGTAGTTTATATTTGAAGACACTCCTTTTTCCACTATTACCCTCTTAGCGCTCCGAATCTCCACTTGCATTTTCTACAAAAAGAGTGTTTCATAACTGCTCAATCAAAAATATGCTTTATCTCTGTTAACTGAATTTACAGATCAGAAATAAGTTTCACAGAATGCATCTGTGTAGTTTTTATTTGAAGATATTCTTTTTCCCAATGTAGGCCTCTTAGCGCTTAGCATGTCCAATTGCAGTTTCTACAGAAAGAGTGTTTCAGAACGGCTCAATCAAAAGTAAGGTTCAACTCTGTTAGTTGAATGCACAGAACAGAAAGAATTTTCACAGAATGCTACTGTGTAGTTTATATTTGAATATATTCCTTTTTCCACTATTACCCTCTTAGCGCTCCGAATGTCCACTTGCATTTGCTACAGAAAGAGTGTTCAGAACTGCGCAATCAAAAGTATGGTTTAACTCTGTTAGCTTAATGAACATATCAGAAATAAGTTTCACACAATGCTTCTGTGTAGTTTTTATTTGAAGATATTATTTTTCCCAATAGAGGCCTCTTAGCGCTCAGAATGTCCAATTGCAGTTTCTACAGAAAGAGTGTTTCAGAAAGGCTCAATCAAAAGTAAGGTTCAACTCTGTTAGTTGAATGCACAGAACAGAAAGAAGTTTCATACAATGCTTCTGTGTAGTTTATATATGAACATATTCTTTTTTCCACTATTAAACACTTAGCGCTACGAATGTCCAGTTGCATTTTCTACAGACAGAGTGTTTCAAAACTGCTCAATCAAAAGTATGGTTTAACTCTGTTAGCTGAATGCTCAGATCAGAAAGAAGTTTCACAGAATGCTTCTGTGTAGTTTATATTTGAATATATTCCTTTTTCCACTACTACTCTCTTAGCGCTCCAAATGTCCAGATGCATTTTCTACAGAAATAGTGTTCAGATCTGCTCAAACAAAAGTATGGTTTAACTCTGTTAGCTGAATGCACAGATCAGAAAGAAGTTTCACAGAATGATTCTGTGTAGTTTATATTTGGAGACATTCCTTTTTCCACTATTACCCTCTTAGCACTCCGAATCTCCACTTGCATTTTCTACAGAAAGAGTGTTTCAGAACGGCTCAATCAAAACTAAGGTTCAACTAGTTTAGTTGAACAAACAGAACAGAAAGAAGTTTCACACAATTCTTCTGTGTAGTTTTTATTTGTAGACATTCTTTTTCCCAATATAGGCCTCCTAGCGCTCAGAATGTCCAATTGCAGTTTCTACAGAAAGAGTGTTTGAGAAAGGCTCAATCAAAAGTAAGGTTCAACTCTGTTAGTTGAATGCACAGAACAGAAAGAATTTTCACAGAATGCTACTGTGTAGTTTATATTTGAATATATTCCTTTTTCCACTATTACCCTCTTAGCGCTCCGAATGTCCACTTGCATTTTCTACAGAAAGAGTGTTCAGAACTGCGCAATCAAAAGTATGGTTTAACTCTGTTAGCTTAATGAACATATCAGAAATAAGTTTCACACAATGCTTCTGTGTAGTTTTTATTTGAAGATATTATTTTTCCCAATAGAGGCCTCTTACCGCTCAGAATGTCCAATTGCAGTTTCTACAGAAAGAGTGTTTCAGAAAGGCTCAATCAAAAGTAAGGTTCAACTCTGTTAGTTGAATGCACAGAACAGAAAGTAGTTTCATACAATCCTTCTGTGTAGTTTATATTTGAACATATTCTTTTTTCCACTATTACCCACTTAGCGCTACGAATGTCCAGTTGCATTTTCTACAGACAGAGAGTTTCAAAACTGCTCAATCAAAAGTATGGTTTAACTCTGTTAGCTGAATGCTCAGATCAGAAACAAGTTTCACAGAATGCTTCTGTGTAGTTTATATTTGAATATATTCCTTTTTCCACTACTACCCTCTTAGCGCTCCAAATGTCCAGTTGCATTTTCTACAGAAAGAGAGTTCAGATCTTCTCAATCAAAAGTATGGTTTAACTCTGTTAGCTGAATGCACAGATCAGAAAGAAGTTTCACCGAATGATTCTGTGTAGTTTATATTTGAAGACATTACTTTTTCCACTATTACCCTCTTAGCGCTCCGAATCTCCACTTGCATTTTCTACAAAAAGAGTGTTTCATAACTGCTCAATCAAAAATATGTTTTATCTCTGTTAACTGAATTTACAGATCAGAAATAAGTTTCACAGAATGCATCTGTGTACTTTTTATTTGAAGATATTATTTTTCCCAATGTAGGCCTCTTAGCGCTTAGCATGTCCAATTGCAGTTTCTACAGAAAGAGTGTTTCAGAACGGCTCAATCAAAAGTAAGGTTCAACTCTGTTAGTTGAATGCACAGAACAGAAAGAATTTTCACAGAATGCTACTGTGTAGTTTATATTTGAATATATTCCTTTTTCCACTATTACCCTCTTAGCGCTCCGAATGTCCACTTGCATTTTCTACAGAAAGAGTGTTCAGAACTGCGCAATCAAAAGTATGGTTTAACTCTGTTAGCTTAATGAACATATCAGAAATAAGTTTCACACAATGCTTCTGTGTAGTTTTTATTTGAAGATATTATTTTTCCCAATAGAGGCCTCTTAGCGCTCAGAATGTCCAATTGCAGTTTCTACAGAAAGAGTGTTTCAGAAAGGCTCAATCAAAAGTAAGGTTCAACTCTGTTAGTTGAATGCACAGAACAGAAAGAAGTTTCATACAATGCTTCTGTGTAGTTTATATTTGAACATATTCTTTTTTCCACTATTACCCACTTAGCGCTACGAATGTCCAGTTGCATTTTCTACAGACAGAGTGTTTCAAAACTGCTCAATCAAAAGTATGGTTTAACTCTGTTAGCTGAATGCTCAGATCAGAAAGAAGTTTCACAGAATGCTTCTGTGTAGTTTATATTTGAATATGTTCCTTTTTCCACTACTACGCTCTTAGCGCTCCAAATGTCCAGTTGCATTTTCTACAGAAAGAGTGTTCAGATCTGCTCAATCAAAAATATGGTTTAACTCTGTTAGCTGAATGCACAGATCAGAAAGAAGTTTCACCGAATAATTCTGTGTAGTTTATATTTGAAGACATTCCTTTTTCCACTATTACCCTCTTAGCGCTCCGAATCTCCACTTGCATTTTCTAGAAAAAGAGTGTTTCATAACTGCTCAATCAAAAATATGTTTTATCTCTGTTAACTGAATTTACAGATCAGAAATAAGTTTCACAGAATGCATCTGTGTTGTTTTTATTTGAAGATATTCTTTTTCCCAATGTAGGCCTCTTAGCGCTTAGCATGTCCAATTGCAGTTTCTACAGAAAGAGTTTTTCACAACGGCTCAATCAAAAGTAAGGTTCAACTCTGTTAGTTGAATGCACAGAACAGAAAGAATTTTCACAGAATGCTACTGTGTAGTTTATATTTGAATATATTCCTTTTTCCACTATTACCCTTTTAGCGCTCCGAATGTCCACTTGCATTTTCTACAGAAAGAGTGTTCAGAACTGCGCAATCAAAAGTATGGTTTAACTCTGTTAGCTTAATGAACATATCAGAAATAAGTTTCACACAATGCTTCTGTGTAGTTTTTATTTGAAGATATTATTTTTCCCAATATAGGCCTCTTAGCGCTCAGAATGTCCAAATGCAGTTTCTACAGAAAGAGTGTTTCAGAAAGGCTCAATCAAAAGTAAGGTTCAACTCTGTTAGTTGAATGCACAGAACAGAAAGAAGTTTCATACAATGCTTCTGTGTAGTTTATATTTGAACATATTCTTTTTTCCACTATTACCCACTTAGCGCTACGAATGTCCAGTTGCATTTTCTACAGACAGAGTGTTTCAAAACTGCTCAATCAAAAGTATGGTTTAACTCTGTTAGCTCAATGCTCAGATCAGAAAGAAGTTTCACAGAATGCTTCTGTGTAGTTTATATTTGAATATATTCCTTTTTCCACTACTACTCTCTTAGCGCTCCAAATGTCCAGTTGCATTTTCTACAGAAAGAGTGTTCAGATCTGCTCAATCAAAAGTATGGTTTAACTCTGTTAGCTGAATGCACAGATCAGAAAGAAGTTTCACCGAATGATTCCGTGTAGTTTATATTTGAAGACATTCCTTTTTCCACTATTACCCTCTTAGCGCTCCGAATCTCCACTTGCATTTTCTACAAAAAGAGTGTTTCATAACTGCTCAATCAAAAATATGCTTTATCTCTGTTAACTGAATTTACAGATCAGAAATAAGTTTCACAGAATGCATCTGTGTAGTTTTTATTTGAAGATATTATTTTTCCCAATGTAGGCCTCTTAGAGCTTAGCATGTCCAATTGCAGTTTCTACAGAAAGAGTGTTTCAGAACGGCTCAATCAAAAGTAAGGTTCAACTCTGTTAGTTGAATGCACAGAACAGAAAGAATTTTCACAGAATGCTACTGTGTAGTTTATATTTGAATATATTCCTTTTTCCACTGTTACCCTCTTAGCGCTAAGAATGTCCACTTGCATTTTCTACAGAAAGAGTGTTCAGAACTGCGCAATCAAAAGTATGGTTTAACTCTGTTAGCTTAATGAACATATCAGAAATAAGTTTCACACAATGCTTCTGTGTAGTTTTTATTTGAAGATATTATTTTTCCCAATAGAGGCCTCTTAGCGCTCAGAATGTCCAATTGCAGTTTCTACAGAAAGAGTGTTTCAGAAAGGCTCAATCAAAAGTAAGGTTCAACTCTGTTAGTTGAATGCACAGAAGAGAAAGAAGTTTCATGCAATGCTTCTGTGTAGTTTATATTTGAACATATTCTTTTTTCCACTATTACCCACTTAGCGCTACGAATGTCCAGTTGCATTTTCTACATACAGAGTGTTTCAAAACTGCTCAATCAAAAGTATGGTTTAACTCTGTTAGCTGAATGCTCAGATCAGAAAGAAGTTTCACAGAATGCTTCTGTGTAGTTTATATTTGAATATATTCCTTTTTCCACTACTACTCTCTTAGCGCTCCAAATGTCCAGTTGCATTTTCTACAGAAAGAGTGTTCAGATCTGCTCAATCAAAAGTATGGTTTAACTCTGTTAGCTGAATGCACAGATCAGAAAGAAGTTTCACAGAATGATTCTGTGTAGTTTATATTTGGAGACATTCCTTTTTCCACTATTACCCTCTTAGCGCTCCGAATCTCCACTTGCATTTTCTACAGAAAGAGTGTTTCAGAACGGCTCAATCAAAACTAAGGTTCAACTAGTTTAGTTGAACAAACAGAACAGAAAGAAGTTTCACACAATTCTTCTGTGTAGTTTTTATTTGTAGACATTCTTTTTCCCATTATAGGCCTCCTAGCGCTGAGAATGTCCAATTGCAGTTTCTACAGAAAGAGTGTTTCAGAAAGGCTCATTCAAAAGTAAGGTTCAAGTCTGTTAGTTGAATGCACAGGACAGAAAGAATTTTCACAGAATGCTACTGTGTAGTTTATATTTGAAGACATTCCTTTTTCCACTATTACCCTCTTAGCGCTCCGAATCTCCACTTGCATTTTCTACAAAAAGAGTGTTTCATAACTGCTCAATCAAAAATATGGTTTATCTCTGTTAACTGAATTTACACATCAGAAATAAGTTTCACAGAATGCATCTGTGTAGTTTTTATTTGAAGATATTATTTTCCCAATGTAGGCCTCTTAGCGCTTAGCATGTCCAATTGCATTTTCTACAGAAAGAGTATTTCAGAATGGCTCAATCAAAAGTAAGGTTCAACTCTGTTAGTTGAATGCACAGAACAGAAAGAATTTTCACAGAATGCTACTGTGTAGTTTATATTTGAATATATTCCTTTTTCCAATATTACCCTCTTAGCGCTCCGAATGTCCACTTGCATTTTCTACAGAAAGAGTGTTCAGAACTGCGCAATCAAAAGTATGGTTTAACTCTGTTTGCTTAATGAACATATCAGGAATAAGTTTCACACAATGCTTCTGTGTAGTTTTTATTTGAAGATATTATTTTTCCCAATAGAGGCCTCTTAGCGCTCAGAATGTCCAATTGCAGTTTCTACAGAAAGAGTGTTTCAGAAAGGCTCAATCAAAAGTAAGGTTCAACTCTGTTAGTTGAATGCACAGAACAGAAAGAAGTTTCATACAATGCTTCTGTGTAGTTTATATTTGAACATATTCTTTTTTCCACTATTACCCACTTAGCGCTAGGAATGTCCAGTTGCATTTTCTACAGACAGAGTGTTTCAAAACTGCTCAATCAAAAGTATGGTTTAACTCTGTTAGCCGAATGCTCAGATCAGAAAGAAGTTTCACAGAATGCTTCTGTGTAGTTTATATTTGAATATATTCCTTTTTCCACTACTTCTCTCTTAGCGCTCCAAATGTCCAGTGGCATTTTCTACAGAAAGAGTGTTCAGATCTGCTCAATCAAAAGTATGGTTTAACTCTGTTAGCTGAATGCACAGATCAGAAAGAAGTTTCACAGAATGATTCTGTGTAGTTTATATATGGAGACATTCCTTTTTCCACTATTACCCTCTTAGCGCTCCGAATCTCCACTTGCATTTTCTACAGAAAGAGTGTTTCAGAACGGCTCAATCAAAACTAAGGTTCAACTCTTTTAGTTGAACAAACAGAACAGAAAGAAGTTTCACACAATTCTTCTGTGTAGATTTTATTTGTAGACATTCTTTTCCCCAATATAGGCCTCCTAGCGCTCAGAATGTCCAATTGCAGTTTCTACAGAAAGAGTGTTTCAGAAAGGCTCAATCAAAAGTAAGGTTCAACTCTGTTAGTTGAATGCACAGAACAGAAAGAAGTTTCATACAATGCTTCTGAGTAGTTTATATTTGAACATATTCTTTTTTCCACTATTACCCACTTAGCGCTACGAATGTCCAGTTGCATTTTCTACAGACAGAGTGTTTCAAAACTGCTCAATCAAAAGTATGGTTTAACTCTGTTAGCTGAATGCTCAGATCAGAAAGAAGTTTCACAGAATGCTTCTGTGTAGTTTATATTTGAATATATTCCTTTTTCCACTACTACTCTCTTAGCGCTCCAAATGTCCAGTTGCATTTTCTACAGAAAGAGTGTTCAGATCTGCTCAATCAAAAGTATGGTTTAACTCTGTTAGCTGAATGCACAGATCAGAAAGAAGTTTCACCGAATGATTCTGTGTAATTTATATTTGAAGACATTCCTTTTTCCACTATTACCCTCTCAGCGCTCCGAATCTCCACTTGCATTTTCTACAAAAGGAGTGTTTCATAACTGCTCAATCAAAAATATGCTTTATCTCTGTTAACTGAATTTACAGATCAGAAATAAGTTTCACAGAATGCATCTGTGTAGTTTTTATTTGAAGATATTCTTTTTCCCAATGTAGGCCTCTTAGCGCTTAGCATGTCCAATTGCAGTTTCTACAGAAAGAGTGTTTCAGAACGGCTCAATCAAAAGTAAGGTTCAACTCTGTTAGTTGAATGCACAGAAGAGAAAGAATTTTCACAGAATGCTACTGTGTATTTTATATTTGAATATATTCCTTTTTCCACTATTACCCTCTTAGCGCTCCGAATGTCCACTTGCATTTTCTACAGAAAGAGTGTTCAGAACTGCGCAATCAAAAGTATGGTTTAACTCTGTTAGCTTAATGAACATATCAGAAATAAGTTTCACACAATGCTTCTGTGTAGTTTTTATTTGAAGATATTATTTTTCCCAATAGAGGCCTCTTAGCGCTCAGAATGTCCAATTGCAGTTTCTACAGAAAGAGTGTTTCAGAAAGGCTCAATCAAAAGTAAGGTTCAACTCTGTTAGTTGAATGCACAGAACAGAAAGAAGTTTCATACAATGCTTCTGTGTAGTTTATATTTGAACATATTCTTTTTTCCACTATTACCCACTTAGCGCTACGAATGTCCAGTTGCATTTTCTACAGACAGAGTGTTTCAAAACTGCTCAATCAAAAGTATGGTTTAACTCTGTTAGCTGAATGCTCAGATCAGAAAGAAGTTTCACAGAATGCTTCTGTGTAGTTTATATTTGAATATGTTCCTTTTTCCACTACTACGCTCTTAGCGCTCCAAATGTCCAGTTGCATTTTCTACAGAAAGAGTGTTCAGATCTGCTCAATCAAAAATATGGTTTAACTCTGTTAGCTGAATGCACAGATCAGAAAGAAGTTTCACCGAATAATTCTGTGTAGTTTATATTTGAAGACATTCCTTTTTCCACTATTACCCTCTTAGCGCTCCGAATCTCCACTTGCATTTTCTAGAAAAAGAGTGTTTCATAACTGCTCAATCAAAAATATGTTTTATCTCTGTTAACTGAATTTACAGATCAGAAATAAGTTTCACAGAATGCATCTGTGTTGTTTTTATTTGAAGATATTCTTTTTCCCAATGTAGGCCTCTTAGCGCTTAGCATGTCCAATTGCAGTTTCTACAGAAAGAGTTTTTCACAACGGCTCAATCAAAAGTAAGGTTCAACTCTGTTAGTTGAATGCACAGAACAGAAAGAATTTTCACAGAATGCTACTGTGTAGTTTATATTTGAATATATTCCTTTTTCCACTATTACCCTTTTAGCGCTCCGAATGTCCACTTGCATTTTCTACAGAAAGAGTGTTCAGAACTGCGCAATCAAAAGTATGGTTTAACTCTGTTAGCTTAATGAACATATCAGAAATAAGTTTCACACAATGCTTCTGTGTAGTTTTTATTTGAAGATATTATTTTTCCCAATATAGGCCTCTTAGCGCTCAGAATGTCCAAATGCAGTTTCTACAGAAAGAGTGTTTCAGAAAGGCTCAATCAAAAGTAAGGTTCAACTCTGTTAGTTGAATGCACAGAACAGAAAGAAGTTTCATGCAATGCTTCTGTGTAGTTTATATTTGAACATATTTTTTTTTCCACTATTACCCACTTAGCGCTACGAATGTCCAGTTGCATTTTCTACATACAGAGTGTTTCAAAACTGCTCAATCAAAAGTATGGTTTAACTCTGTTAGCTGAATGCTCAGATCAGAAAGAAGTTTCACAGAATGCTTCTGTGTAGTTTATATTTGAATATATTCCTTTTTCCACTACTACTCTCTTAGCGCTCCAAATGTCCAGTTGCATTTTCTACAGAAAGAGTGTTCAGATCTGCTCAATCAAAAGTATGGTTTAACTCTGTTAGCTGAATGCACAGATCAGAAAGAAGTTTCACAGAATGATTCTGTGTAGTTTATATTTGGAGACATTCCTTTTTCCACTATTACCCTCTTAGCGCTCCGAATCTCCACTTGCATTTTCTACAGAAAGAGTGTTTCAGAACGGCTCAATCAAAACTAAGGTTCAACTAGTTTAGTTGAACAAACAGAACAGAAAGAAGTTTCACACAATTCTTCTGTGTAGTTTTTATTTGTAGACATTCTTTTTCCCATTATAGGCCTCCTAGCGCTGAGAATGTCCAATTGCAGTTTCTACAGAAAGAGTGTTTCAGAAAGGCTCAATCAAAAGTAAGGTTCAAGTCTGTTAGTTGAATGCACAGAACAGAAAGAATTTTCACAGAATGCTACTGTGTAGTTTATATTTGAAGACATTCCTTTTTCCACTATTACCCTCTTAGCGGTCCGAATCTCCACTTGCATTTTCTACAAAAAGAGTGTTTCATAACTGCTCAATCAAAAATATGGTTTATCTCTGTTAACTGAATTTACACATCAGAAAAAAGTTTCACAGAATGCATCTGTGTAGTTTTTATTTGAAGATATTATTTTCCCAATGTAGGCCTCTTAGCGCTTAGCATGTCCAATTGCATTTTCTACAGAAAGAGTATTTCAGAACGGCTCAATCAAAAGTAAGGTTCAACTCTGTTAGTTGAATGCACAGAACAGAAAGAATTTTCACAGAATGCTACTGTGTAGTTTATATTTGAATATATTCCTTTTTCCAATATTACCCTCTTAGCGCTCCGAATGTCCACTTGCATTTTCTACAGAAAGAGTGTTCAGAACTGCGCAATCAAAAGTATGGTTTAACTCTGTTTGCTTAATGAACATATCAGGAATAAGTTTCACACAATGCTTCTGTGTAGTTTTTATTTGAAGATATTATTTTTCCCAATAGAGGCCTCTTAGCGCTCAGAATGTCCAATTGCAGTTTCTACAGAAAGAGTGTTTCAGAAAGGCTCAATCAAAAGTAAGGTTCAACTCTGTTAGTTGAATGCACAGAACAGAAAGAAGTTTCATACAATGCTTCTGTGTAGTTTATATTTGAACATATTCTTTTTTCCACTATTACCCACTTAGCGCTAGGAATGTCCAGTTGCATTTTCTACAGACAGAGTGTTTCAAAACTGCTCAATCAAAAGTATGGTTTAACTCTGTTAGCCGAATGCTCAGATCAGAAAGAAGTTTCACAGAATGCTTCTGTGTAGTTTATATTTGAATATATTCCTTTTTCCACTACTTCTCTCTTAGCGCTCCAAATGTCCAGTGGCATTTTCTACAGAAAGAGTGTTCAGATCTGCTCAATCAAAAGTATGGTTTAACTCTGTTAGCTGAATGCACAGATCAGAAAGAAGTTTCACAGAATGATTCTGTGTAGTTTATATATGGAGACATTCCTTTTTCCACTATTACCCTCTTAGCGCTCCGAATCTCCACTTGCATTTTCTACAGAAAGAGTGTTTCAGAACGGCTCAATCAAAACTAAGGTTCAACTCTTTTAGTTGAACAAACAGAACAGAAAGAAGTTTCACACAATTCTTCTGTGTAGATTTTATTTGTAGACATTCTTTTCCCCAATATAGGCCTCCTAGCGCTCAGAATGTCCAATTGCAGTTTCTACAGAAAGAGTGTTTCAGAAAGGCTCAATCAAAAGTAAGGTTCAACTCTGTTAGTTGAATGCACAGAACAGAAAGAAGTTTCATACAATGCTTCTGAGTAGTTTATATTTGAACATATTCTTTTTTCCACTATTACCCACTTAGCGCTACGAATGTCCAGTTGCATTTTCTACAGACAGAGTGTTTCAAAACTGCTCAATCAAAAGTATGGTTTAACCCTGTTAGCTGAATGCTCAGATCAGAAAGAAGTTTCACAGAATGCTTCTGTGTAGTTTATATTTGAATATATTCCTTTTTCCACTACTACTCTCTTAGCGCTCCAAATGTCCAGTTGCATTTTCTACAGAAAGAGTGTTCAGATCTGCTCAATCAAAAGTATGGTTTAACTCTGTTAGCTGAATGCACAGATCAGAAAGAAGTTTCACCGAATGATTCTGTGTAATTTATATTTGAAGACATTCCTTTTTCCACTATTACCCTCTCAGCGCTCCGAATCTCCACTTGCATTTTCTACAAAAGGAGTGTTTCATAACTGCTCAATCAAAAATATGCTTTATCTCTGTTAACTGAATTTACAGATCAGAAATAAGTTTCACAGAATGCATCTGTGTAGTTTTTATTTGAAGATATTCTTTTTCCCAATGTAGGCCTCTTAGCGCTTAGCATGTCCAATTGCAGTTTCTACAGAAAGAGTGTTTCAGAACGGCTCAATCAAAAGTAAGGTTCAACTCTGTTAGTTGAATGCACAGAACAGAAAGAATTTTCACAGAATGCTACTGTGTAGTTTATATTTGAATATATTCCTTTTTCCACTATTACCCTCTTAGCGCTCCGAATGTCCACTTGCATTTTCTACAGAAAGAGTGTTCAGAACTGCGCAATCAAAAGTATGGTTTAACTCTGTTAGCTTAATGAACATATCAGAAATAAGTTTCACACAATGCTTCTGTGTAGTTTTTATTTGAAGATATTATTTTTCCCAATAGAGGCCTCTTAGCGCTCAGAATGTCCAATTGCAGTTTCTACAGAAAGAGTGTTTCAGAAAGGCTCAATCAAAAGTAAGGTTCAACTCTGTTAGTTGAATGCACAGAACAGAAAGTAGTTTCATGCAATGCTTCTGTGTAGTTTATATTTGAACATATTCTTTTTTCCACTATTACCCACTTAGCGCTACGAATGTCCAGTTGCATTTTCTACAGACAGAGTGTTTCAAAACTGCTCAATCAAAAGTATGGTTTAACTCTGTTAGCTGAATGCTCAGATCAGAAAGAAGTTTCACAGAATACTTCTGTGTAGTTTATATTTGAATATATTCCTTTTTCCACTACTACTCTCTTAGCGCTCCAAATGTCCAGTTGCATTTTCTACAGAAAGAGTGTTCAGATCTGCTCAATCAAAAGTATGGTTTAACTCTGTTAGCAGAATGCACAGATCAGAAAGAAGTTTCACAGAATGATTCTGTGTAGTTTATATTTGGAGACATTCCTTTTTCCACTATTACCCTCTTAGCGCTCCGAATCTCCACTTGCATTTTCTACAGAAAGAGTTTTTCAGAACGGCTCAATCAAAACTAAGGTTCAACTCTTTTAGTTGAACAAACAGAACAGAAAGAAGTTTCACACAATTCTTCTGTGTAGATTTTATTTGTAGACATTCTTTTTCCCAATATAGGCCTCCTAGCGCTCAGAATGTCCAATTGCAGTTTCTACAGAAAGAGTGTTTCAGAACGGCTCAATCAAAAGTAAGGTTCAACTCTGTTAGTTGAATGCACAGAACAGAAAGAAGTTTCATACAATGCTTCTGGGTAGTTTATATTTGAACATATTCTTTTTTCCACTATTACCCACTTAGCGCTACGAATGTCTAGTTGCATTTTCTACAGACAGAGTGTTTCAAAACTGCTCAATCAAAAGTATGGTTTAACTCTGTTAGCTGAATGCTCAGATCAGAAAGAAGTTTCACAGAATGCTTCTGTGTAGTTTATATTTGAATATATTCCTTTTTCCACTACTACTCTCTTAGCGCTCCAAATGTCCAGTTGCATTTTCTACAGAAAGAGTGTTCAGATCTGCTCAATCAAAAGTATGGTTTAACTCTGTTAGCTGAATGCACAGATCAGAAAGAAGTTTCACCGAATGATTCTGTGTAGTTTATATTTGAAGACATTCCTTTTTCCACTATTACCCTCTTCGCGCTCCGAATCTCCACTTGCATTTTCTACAAAAAGAGTGTTTCATAACTGCTCAATCAAAAACATGCTTTATCTCTGTTAACTGAATTTACAGATTAGAAATATGTTTCACAGAATGCATCTGTGTAGTTTTTATTTGAAGATATTCTTTTTCCCAATGTAGGCCTCTTAGCGCTTAGCATGTCCAATTGCAGTTTCTACAGAAAGAGTGTTTCAGAACGGCTCAATCAAAAGTAAGGTTCAACTCTGTTAGTTGAATGCACAGAACAGAAAGAATTTTCACAGAATGCTACTGTGTAGTTTATATTTGAATATATTCCTTTTTCCACTGTTACCCTCTTAGCGCTCCGAATGTCCACTTGCATTTTCTACAGAAAGAGTGTTCAGAACTGCGCAATCAAAAGTATGGTTTAACTCTGTTAGCTTAATGAACATATCAGAAATAAGTTTCACACAATGCTTCTGTGTAGTTTTTATTTGAAGATATTATTTTTCCCAATAGAGGCCTCTTAGCGCTCAGAAAGTCCAATTGCAGTTTCTACAGAAAGAGTGTTTCAGAAAGGCTCAATCAAAAGTAAGGTTCAACTCTGTTAGTTGAATGCACAGAACAGAAAGAAGTTTCATGCAATGCTTCTGTGTAGTTTATATTTGAACATATTCTTTTTTCCACTATTACCCACTTAGCGCTATGAATGTCCAGTTGCATTTTCTACAGACAGAGTGTTTCAAAACTGCTCAATCAAAAGTATGGTTTAACTCTGTTAGCTGAATGCTCAGTTCAGAAAGAAGTTTCACAGAATGCTTCTGTGTAGTTTATATTTGAATATATTACTTTTTCCACTACTACTCTCTTAGCGCTCCAAATGTCCAGTTGCATTTTCTACAGAAAGAGTGTTCAGATCTGCTCAATCAAAAGTATGGTTTAACTCTGTTAGCTGAATGCACAGATCAGAAAGAAGTTTCACAGAATGATTCTGTGTAGTTTATATTTGGAGACATTCCTTTTTCCACTATTACCCTCTTAGCGCTCCGAATCTCCACTTGCATTTTCTACAGAAAGAGTGTTTCAGAACGGCTCATTCAAAACTAAGGTTCAACTCTTTTATTTGAACAAAGAGAACAGAAAGAAGTTTCACTCAATTCTTCTGTGTAGATTTTATTTGTAGACATTCTTTTTCCCAATATAGGCCTCCTAGCGCTCAGAATGTCCAATTGCAGTTTCTACAGAAAGAGTGTTTCAGAACGGCTCAATCAAAAGTAAGGTTCAACTCTGTTAGTTGAATGCACACAACAGAAAGAAGTTTCATACAATGCTTCTGGGTAGTTTATATTTGAACATATTCTTTTTTCCACTATTACCCACTTAGCGCTACGAATGTCCAGTTGCATTTTCTACAGACAGAGTGTTTCAAAACTGCTCAATCAAAAGTATGGTTTAACTCTGTTAGCTGAATGCTCAGATCAGAAAGAAGTTTCACAGAATGCTTCTGTGTAGTTTATATTTGAATATATTCCTTTTTCCACTACTACTCTCTTAGCGCTCCAAATGTCCAGTTGCATTTCCTACAGAAAGAGTGTTCAGATCTGCTCAATCAAAAGTATGGTTTAACTCTGTTAGCTGAATGCACAGATCAGAAAGAAGTTTCACCGAATAATTCTGTGTAGTTTATATTTGAAGACATTCCTTTTTCCACTATTACCCTCTTAGCGCTCCGAATCTTCACTTGCATTTTCTACAAAACGAGTGTTTCATAACTGCTCAATCAAAAATATGCTTTATCTCTGTTAACTGAATTTACAGATCAGAAATAAGTTTCACAGAATGCATCTGTGTAGTTTTTATTTGAAGATATTCTTTTTCCCAATGTAGGCCTCTTAGCGCTTAGCATGTCCAATTGCAATTTCTACAGAAAGAGTGTTTCAGAATGGCTCAATCAAAAGTAAGGTTCAACTCTGTTAGTTGAATGCACAGAACAGAAAGAATTTTCACAGAATGCTACTGTGTAGTTTATATTTGAATATATTCCTTTTTCCACTATTACCCTCTTAGCGCTCCGAATGTCCACTTGCATTTTCTACAGAAAGAGTGTTCAGAACTGCGCAATCAAAAGTATGGTTTAACTCTGTTAGCTTAATGAACATATCAGAAATAAGTTTCACACAATGCTTCTGTGTAGTTTTTATTTGAAGATATTATTTTTCCCAATATAGGCCTCTTAGCGCTCAGAATGTCCAATTGCAGTTTCTACAGAAAGAGTGTTTCAGAAAGGCTCAATCAAAAGTAAGGTTCAACTCTGTTAGTTGAATGCACAGAACAGAAAGATGTTTCATACAATGCTTCTGTGTAGTTTATATTTGAACATATTCTTTTTTCCACTATTACCCACTTAGCGCTACGAATGTCCAGTTGCATTTTCTACAGACAGAGTGTCTCAAAACTGCTCAATCAAAAGTATGGTTTAAATCTGTTAGCTGAATGCTCAGATCAGAAAGAAGTTTCACAGAATGCTTCTGTGTAGTTTATATTTGAATATATTCCTTTTTCCACTACTACTCTCTTAGCGCTCCAAATGTCCAGTTGCATTTTCTACAGAAAGAGTGTTCAGATCTGCTCAATCAAAAGTATGGTTTAACTCTGTTAGCTGAATGCACAGATCAGAAAGAAGTTTCACAGAATGATTCTGTGTAGTTTATATTTGGAGACATTCCTTTTTCCACTATTACCCTCTTAGCGCTCCGAATCTCCACTTGCATTTTCTACAGAAAGAGTGTTTCAGAACGGCTCAATCAAAACTAAGGTTCAACTCTTTTAGTTGAACAAACAGAACAGAAAGAAGTTTCACACAATTCTTCTGTGTAGATTTTATTTGTAGACATTCTTTTTCCCAATATAGGCCTCCTAGCGCTCAGAATGTCCAATTGCAGTTTCTACAGAAAGAGTGTTTCAGAACGGCTCAATCAAAAGTAAGGTTCAACTCTGTTAGTTGAATGCACAGAACAGAAAGGAGTTTCATACAATGCTTCTGTGTAGTTTATATTTGAACATATTCTTTTATCCACTATTACCCACTTAGTGCTACGAATGTCCAGTTGCATTTTCTACAGACAGAGTGTTTCAAAACTGCTCAATCAAAAGTATGGTTTAACTCTGTTAGCTGAATGCTCAGATCAGAAACAAGTTTCACAGAATGCTTCTGTGTAGTTTATATTTGAATATATTCCTTTTTCCACTACTACGCTCTTAGCGCTCCAAATGTCCAGTTGCATTTTCTACAGAAAGAGTGTTCTGATCTGCTCAATCAAAAGTATGGTTTAACTCTGTTAGCTGAATGCACAGATCAGAAAGAAGTTTCACCGAATGATTCTGTGTAGTTTATATTTGAAGACATTCCTTTTTCCACTATTACCCTCTTAGCGCTCCGAATCTCCACTTGCATTTTCTACAAAAAGAGTGTTTCATAACTGCTCAATCAAAAATATGCTTTATCTCTGTTAACTGAATTTACAGATCAGAAATAAGTTTCACAGAATGCATCTGTGTAGTTTTTATTTGAAGATATTCTTTTTCCCAATGTAGGCCTCTTAGCGCTTAGCATGTCCAATTGCAGTTTCTACAGAAAGAGTGTTTCAGAACGGCTCAATCAAAAGTAAGGTTCAACTCTGTTATTTGAATGCACAGAACAGAAAGAATTTTCACAGAATGCTACTGTGCAGTTTATATTTGAATATATTCCTTTTTCCACTATTACCCTCTTAGCGCTCCGAATGTCCACTTGCATTTTCTACAGAAAGAGTGTTCAGAACAGCGCAATCAAAATTATGGTTTAACTCTGTTAGCTTAATGAACATATCAGAAATAAGTTTCACACAATGCTTCTGTGTAGTTTTTATTTGAAGATATTATTTTTCCCAATAGAGGCCTCTTAGCGCTCAGAATGTCCAATTGCAGTTTCTACAGAAAGAGTGTTTCAGAAAGGCTCAATCAAAAGTAAGGTTCAACTCTGTTAGTTGAATGCACAGAACAGAAAGAAGTTTCATACAATGCTTCTGTGTAGTTTATATTTGAACATATTCTTTTTTCCACTATTACCCACTTAGCGCTACGAATGTCCACTTGCATTTTCTACAGACAGAGTGTTTCAAAACTGCTCAATCAAAAGTATGGTTTAACTCTGTTAGCTGAATGCTCAGATCAGAAAGAAGTTTCACAGAATGCTTCTGTGTAGTTTATATTTGAATGTATTCCTTTTTCCACTACTACTCTCTTAGTGCTCCAAATGTCCAGCTGCATTTTCTACAGAAAGAGTGTTCAGATCTGCTCAATCAAAAGTATGGTTTAACTCTGTTAGCTGAATGCACAGATCAGAAAGAAGTTTCACAAAATGATTCTGTGTAGTTTATATTTGGAGACATTCCTTTTTCCAGTATTACCCTCTTAGCGCTCCGAATCTCCACTTGCATTTTCTACAGAAAGAGTGTTTCAGAACGGCTCAATCAAAACTAAGGTTCAACTAGTTTAGTTGAACAAACAGAACAGAAAGAAGTTTCACACAATTCTTCTGTGTAGTTTTTATTTGTAGACATTCTTTTTCCCAATATAGGCCTCCTAGCGCTCAGAATGTCCAATTGCAGTTTCTACAGAAAGAGTGTTTCAGAAAGGCTCAATCAAAAGTAAGGTTCAACTCTGTTAGTTGAATGCATAGAACAGAAAGAATTTTCACAGAATGCTACTGTGTAGTTTATATTTGAATATATTCCTTTTTCCAGTATTACCCTCTTAGCGCTCCGAATGTCCACTTGCATTTTCTACAGAAAGAGTGTTCAGAACTGCTCAATCAAAAGTATGGTTTAACTCTGTTAGCTTAATGAACATATCAGAAATAAGTTTCACACAATGCTTCTGTGTAGTTTTTATTTGAAGATATTATTTTTCCCAATAGAGGCCTCTTAGCGCTCAGAATGTCCAATTGCAGTTTCTACAGAAAGAGTGTTTCAGAAAGGCTCAATCAAAAGTAAGGTTCAACTCTGTTAGTTGAATGCACAGAACAGAAAGTAGTTTCATACAATGCTTCTGTGTAGTTTATATTTGAACATATTCTTTTTTCCACTATTACCCACTTAGCGCTATGAATGTCCAGTTGCATTTTCTACAGACAGAGTGTTTCAAAACTGCTCAATCAAAAGTATGGTTTAACTCTGTTAGCTGAATGCTCAGATCAGAATGATGTTTCACAGAATGCTTCTGTGTAGTTTATATTTGAATATATTCCTTTTTCCACTACTTCTCTCTTAGCGCTCCAAATGTCCAGTGGCATTTTCTACAGAAAGAGTGTTCAGATCTGCTCAATCAAAAGTATGTTTTAACTCTGTTAGCTGAATGCACAGATCAGAAAGAAGTTTCACAGAATGATTCTGTGTAGTTTATATATGGAGACATTCCTTTTTCCACTATTACCCTCTTAGCGCTCCGAATCTCCACTAGCATTTTCTACAGAAAGAGTGTTTCAGAACGGCTCAATCAAAACTAAGGTTCAACTCTTTTAGTTGAACAAACAGAACAGAAAGAAGTTTCACACAATTCTTCTGTGTAGATTTTATTTGTAGACATTCTTTTTCCCAATATAGGCCTCCTAGCGCTCAGAATGTCCAATTGCAGTTTCTACAGAAAGAGTGTTTCAGAAAGGCTCAATCAAAAGTAAGGTTCAACTCTGTTAGTTGAATGCACAGAACAGAAAGAAGTTTCATACAATGCTTCTGAGTAGTTTATATTTGAACATATTCTTTTTTCCACTATTACCCACTTAGCGCTACGAATGTCCAGTTGCATTTTCTACAGACAGAGTGTTTCAAAACTGCTCAATCAAAAGTATGGTTTAACTCTGTTAGCTGAATGCTCAGATCAGAAAGAAGTTTCACAGAATGCTTCTGTGTAGTTTATATTTGAATATATTCCTTTTTCCACTACTACTCTCTTAGCGCTCCAAATGTCCAGTTGCATTTTCTACAGAAAGAGTGTTCAGATCTGCTCAATCAAAAGTATGGTTTAACCCTGTTAGCTGAATGCACAGATCAGAAAGAAGTTTCACCGAATGATTCTGTGTAGTTTATATTTGAAGACATTCCTTTTTCCACTATTACCCTCTCAGCGCTCCGAATCTCCACTTGCATTTTCTACAAAAGGAGTGTTTCATAACTGCTCAATCAAAAATATGCTTTATCTCTGTTAACTGAATTTACAGATCAGGAATAAGTTTCACAGAATGCATCTGTGTAGTTTTTATTTGAATATATTCTTTTTCCCAATGTAGGCCTCTTAGCGCTTAGCATGTCCAATTGCAGTTTCTACAGAAAGAGTGTTTCAGAACGGCTCAATCAAAAGTAAGGTTCAACTCTGTCAGTTGAATGCACAGAACAGAAAGAATTTTCACAGAATGCTACTGTGTAGTTTATATTTGAATATATTCCTTTTTCCACTATTACCCTCTTAGCGCTCCGAAT
Organism: Symphalangus syndactylus; assembly: GCF_028878055.3. Classification (NCBI taxonomy): domain Eukaryota; kingdom Metazoa; phylum Chordata; class Mammalia; order Primates; family Hylobatidae; genus Symphalangus; species Symphalangus syndactylus. Next base: position 5,612,515 of record NC_072428.2, read on the forward strand.
GTCCACTTGCATTTTCTACAGAAAGAGTGTTCAGAACTGCGCAATCAAAAGTATGGTTTAACTCTGTTAGCTTAATGAACATATCAGAAATAAGTTTCACACAATGCTTCTGTGTAGTTTTTATTTAAAGATATTATTTTTCCCAATAGAGGCCTCTTAGCGCTCAGAATGTCCAATTGCAGTTTCTACAGAAAGAGTGTTTCAGAAAGGCTCAATCAAAAGTAAGGTTCAACTCTGTTAGTTGAATGCACAGAACAGAAAGTAGTTTCATACAATGCTTCTGTGTAGATTATATTTGAACATATTCTTTTTTCCACTATTACCCACTTAGCGCTACGAATGTCCAGTTGCATTTTCTACAGACAGAGTGTTTCAAAACTGCTCAATCAAAAGTATGGTTTAACTCTGTTAGCTGAATGCTCAGATCAGAAAGAAGTTTCACAGAATGCTTCTGTGTAGTTTATATTTGAATATATTCCTTTTTCCACTACTACTCTCTTAGCGCTCCAAATGTCCAGTTGCATTTTCTACAGAAAGAGTGTTCAGATCTGCTCAATCAAAAGTATGGTTTAACTCTGTTAGCTGAATGCACAGATCAGAAAGAAGTTTCACAGAATGATTCTGTGTAGTTTATATTAGGAGACATTCCTTTTTCCACTATTACCCTCTTAGCGCTCCGAATCTCCACTTGCATTTTCTACAGAAAGAGTGTTTCAGAACGGCTCATTCAAAACTAAGGTTCAACTCTTTTAGTTGAACAAAGAGAACAGAAAGAAGTTTCACACAATTCTTCTGTGTAGATTTTATTTGTAGACATTCTTTTTCCCAATATAGGCCTCCTAGCGCTCAGAATGTCCAATTGCAGTTTCTACAGAAAGAGTGTTTCAGAACGGCTCAATCAAAAGTAAGGTTCAACTCTGTTAGTTGAATGCACAGAACAGAAAGAAGTTTCATACAATGCTTCTGGGTAGTTTATATTTGAACATATTTATTTTCCACTATTACCCACTTAGCGCTACGAATGTCCAGTTGCATTTTCTACAGACAGAGTGTTTCAAAACTGCTCAATCAAAAGTATGGTTTAACTCTGTTAGCTGAATGCTCAGATCAGAAACAAGTTTCACAGAATGCTTCTGTGTAGTTTATATTTGAATATATTCCTTTTTCCACTACTACCCTCTTAGCGCTCCAAATGTCCAGTTGCATTTTCTACAGAAAGAGTGTTCAGATCTGCTCAATCAAAAGTATGGTTTAAATCTGTTAGCTGAATGCACAGATCAGAAAGAAGTTTCACCGAATGATTCTGTGTAGTTTATATTTGAAGACATTCCTTTTTCCACTATTACCCTCTTAGCGCTCCGAATCTCCACTTGCATTTTCTACAAAAAGAGTGTTTCATAACTGCTCAATCAAAAATATGTTTTATCTCTGTTAACTGAATTTACAGATCAGAAATAAGTTTCACAGAATGCATCTGTGTAGTTTTTATTTGAAGATATTCTTTTTTCCAATGTAGGCCTCTTAGCGCTTAGCATGTCCAATTGCAGTTTCTACAGAAAGAGTGTTTCAGAACGGCTCAATCAAAAGTAAGGTTCAACTCTGTTAGTTGAATGCACAGAACAGAAAGAATTTTCACAGAATGCTACTGTGTAGTTTATATTTGAATATATTCCTTTTTCCACTATTACCCTCTTAGCGCTCCGAATGTCCACTTGCATTTTCTACAGAAAGAGTGTTCAGAACTGCGCAATCAAAAGTATGGTTTAACTCTGTTAGCTTAATGAACATATCAGAAATAAGTTTCACACAATGCTTCTGTGTAGTTTTTATTTGAAGATATTATTTTTCCCAATAGAGGCCTCATAGCGCTCAGAATGTGCAATTGCAGTTTCTACAGAAAGAGTGTTTCAGAAAGGCTCAATCAAAAGTAAGGTTCAACTCTGTTAGTTGAATGCACAGAACAGAAAGTAGTTTCATACAATGCTTCTGTGTAGTTTATATTTGAACATATTCTTTTTTCCACTATTACCCACTTAGCGCTACGAATGTCCAGTTGCATTTTCTACAGACAGAGTGTTTCAAAACTGCTCAATCAAAAGTATGGTTTAACTCTGTTAGCTGAATGCTCAGATCAGAAAGAAGTTTCACAGAATGCTTCTGTGTAGTTTATATTTGAATATATTCCTTTTTCCACTACTACTCTCTTAGCGCTCCAAATGTCCAGTTGCATTTTCTACAGAAAGAGTGTTCAGATCTGCTCAATCAAAAGTATGGTTTAACTCTGTTAGCTGAATGCACAAATCAGAAAGAAGTTTCACAGAATGATTCTGTGTAGTTTATATTTGGAGACATTCCTTTTTCCACTATTACCCTCTTAGCGCTCCGAATCTCCACTTGCATTTTCTACAAAAAGAGTGTTTCATAACTGCTCAATCAAAAATATGCTTTATCTCTGTTAACTGAATTTACAGATCAGAAATAAGTTTCACAGAATGCATCTGTGTAGTTTTTATTTGAAGATATTCTTTTTCCCAATGTAGGCCTCTTAGCGCTTAGCATGTCCAATTGCAGTTTCTACAGAAAGAGTGTTTCAGAACGGCTCAATCAAAAGTAAGGTTCAACTCTGTTAGTTGAATGCACAGAACAGAAAGAATTTTCACAGAATGCTACTGTGTAGTTTATATTTGAATATATTCCTTTTTCCACTATTACCCTCTTAGCGCTCCGAATGTCCACTTGCATTTTCTACAGAAAGAGTGTTCAGAACTGCGCAATCAAAAGTATGGTTTAACTCTGTTAGCTTAATGAACATATCAGAAATAAGTTTCACACAATGCTTCTGTGTAGTTTTTATTTGAAGATATTATTTTTCCCAATAGAGGCCTCTTAGCGCTCAGAATGTCCAATTGCAGTTTCTACAGAAAGAGTGTTTCAGAAAGGCTCAATCAAAAGTAAGGTTCAACTCTGTTAGTTGAATGCACAGAACAGAAAGAAGTTTCATACAATGCTTCTGTGTAGTTTATATTTGCACATATTCTTTTTTCCACTATTACCCACTTAGCGCTACGAATGTCCAGTTGCATTTTCTACAGACAGAGTGTTTCAAAACTGCTCAATCAAAAGTAGGGTTTAACTCTGTTAGCTGAATGCTCAGATCAGAAAGAAGTTTCACAGAATGCTTCTGTGTAGTTTATATTTGAATATATTCCTTTTTCCACTATTACTCTCTTAGCGCTCCAAATGTCCAGCTGCATTTTCTACAGAAAGAGTGTTCAGATCTGCTCAATCAAAAGTATGGTTTAACTCTCTTAGCTGAATGCACAGATCAGAAAGAAGTTTCACAGAATGATTCTGTGTAGTTTATATTTGGAGACATTCCTTTTTCCACTATTACCCTCTTAGCGCTCCGAATCTCCACTTGCATTTTCTACAGAAAGAGTGTTTCAGAACGGCTCAATCAAAACTAAGGTTCAACTAGTTTAGTTGAACAAACAGAACAGAAAGAAGTTTCACACAATTCTTCTGTGTAGTTTTTATTTGTAGACATTCTTTTTCCCATTATAGGCCTCCTAGCACTGAGAATGTCCAATTGCAGTTTCTACAGAAAGAGTGTTTCAGAAAGGCTCAATCAAAAGTAAGGTTCAAGTCTGTTAGTTGAATGCACAGAACAGAAAGAATTTTCACAGAATGCTACTGTGTAGTTTATATTTGAATATATTCCTTTTTCCACTATTACCCTCTTAGCGCTCCGAATCTCCACTTGCATTTTCTACAGAAAGAGTGTTCAGAACTGCGCAATCAAAAGTATGGTTTAACTCTGTTAGCTTAATGAACATATCAGAAATAAGTTTCACACAATGCTTCTGTGTAGTTTTTATTTGAAGATATTATTTTTCCCAATAGAGGCATCTTAGCGCTCAGAATGTCCAATTGCAGTTTCTACAGAAAGAGTGTTTCAGAACGGCTCAATCAAAAGTAAGGTTCAACTCTGTTAGTTGAATGCACAGAACAGAAAGTAGTTTCATACAATGCTTCTGTGTAGTTTATATTTGAACATATTCTTTTTTCCACTATTACCCACTTAGCGCTACGAATGTCCAGTTGCATTTTCTACAGACAGAGTGTTTCAAAACTGCTCAATCAAAAATATGGTTTAACTCTGTTAGCTGAATGCTCAGATCAGAAAGAAGTTTCACAGAATGCTTCTGTGTAGTTTACATTTGAATATATTCCTTTTTCCACTACTACGCTCTTAGCGCTCCAAATGTCCAGTTGCATTTTCTACAGAAAGAGTGTTCAGATCTGCTAAATCAAAAGTATGGTTTAACTCTGTTAGCTGAATGCACAGATCAGAAAGAAGTTTCACCGAATGATTCTGTGTAGTTTATATTTGAAGACATTCCTTTTTCCACTATTACCCTCTCAGCGCTCCGAATCTCCACTTGCATTTTCTACAAAAAGAGTGTTTCATAACTGCTCAATCAAAAATATGCTTTATCTCTGTTAACTGAATTTACAGATCAGAAATAAGTTTCACAGAATGCATCTGTGTAGTTTTTATTTGAAGATATTCTTTTTCCCAATGTAGGCCTCTTAGCGCTTAGCATGTCCAATTGCAGTTTCTACAGAAAGAGTGTTTCAGAACGGCTCAATCAAAAGTAAGGTTCAACTCTGTTAGTTGAATGCACAGAACAGAAAGAATTTTCACAGAATGCTACTGTGTAGTTTATATTTAAATATATTCCTTTTTCCACTATTACCCTCTTAGCGCTCCGAATCTCCACTTGCATTTTCTACAGAAAGAGTGTTCAGATCTGCTCAAACAAAAGTATGGTTTAAGTCTGTTAGCTGAATGAACAGATCAGAAAGAAGTTTCACAGAATGATTCTGTGTAGTCTATATTTGGAGACATTCCTTTTTCCACTATGACCCTCTTAGCGCTCCGAATCTCCACTTGCATTTTCTACAGAAAGAGTGTTTCAGAACGGCTCAATCAAAACTAAGGTTCAACTAGTTTAGTTGAACAAACAGAACAGAAAGAAGTTTGACACAATTCTTCTGTGTAGTTTTTATTTGTAGACATTCTTTTTCCCAATATAGGCCTCCTAGCGCTCAGAATGTCCAATTGCAGTTTCTACAGAAAGAGGGTTTCAGAAAGGCTCAATCAAAAGTAAGGTTCAACTCTGTTAGTTGAATGCACAGAACAGAAAGAATTTTCACAGAATGCTACTGTGTAGTTTATATTTGAATATATTCCTTTTTCCACTATTACCCTCTTAGCGCTCCGAATCTCCACTTGCATTTTCTACAGAAAGAGTGTTCAGAACTGCGCAATCAAAAGTATGGTTTAACTCTGTTAGCTTAATGAACATATCAGAAATAAGTTTCACACAATGCTTCTGTGTAGTTTTTATTTGAAGATATTATTTTTCCAATAGAGGCCTCTTAGCGCTCAGAATGTCCAATTGCAGTTTCTACAGAAAGAGTGTTTCAGAAAGGCTCAATCATAAGTAAGGTTCAACTCTGTTAGTTGAATACACAGAACAGAAAGAAGTTTCATAAAATGCTTCTGTGTAGTTTATATTTGAACATATTCTTTTTTCCACTATTACCCACTTAGCGCTACGAATGTCCAGTTGCCTTTTCTACAGACAGAGTATTTCAAAACTGCTCAATCAAAAGTATGGTTTAACTCTGTTAGCTGAATGCTCAGATCAGAAAGAAGTTTCACAGAATGCTTCTGTGTAGTTTATATTTGAATATATTCCTTTTTCCACTACTACTCTCTTAGCGCTCCAAATGTCCAGTTGCATTTTCTACAGAAAGAGTGTTCAGATCTGCTCAATCAAAAGTATGGTTTAACTCTGTTAGCTGAATGCACAGATCAGAAAGAAGTTTCACCGAATGATTCTGTGTAGTTTATATTTGAAGACATTCCTTTTTCCACTATTACCCTCTTAGCGCTCCGAAACTCCACTTGCATTTTCTACAAAAAGAGTGTTTCATAACTGCTCAATCAAAAATATGCTTTATCTCTGTTAACTGAATTTACAGATCAGAAATAAGTTTCACAGAATGCATCTGTGTAGTTTTTATTTGAAGATATTATTTTTCCCAATGTAGGCCTCTTAGCGCTTAGCATGTCCAATTGCAGTTTCTACAGAAAGAGTGTTTCAGAACGGCTCAATCAAAAGTAAGGTTCAACTCTGTTAGTTGAATACACAGAACAGAAAGAATTTTCACAGAATGCTACTGTGTAGTTTATATTTGAATATATTCCTTTTTCCACTATTACCCTCTTAGCGCTCCGAATGTCCACTTGCATTTTCTACAGAAAGAGTGTTCAGAACTGCGCAATCAAAAGTATGGTTTAACTCTGTTAGCTTAATGAACATATCAGAAATAAGTTTCACACAATGCTTCTGTGTAGTTTTTATTTGAAGATATTATTTTTCCCAATAGAGGCCTCTTAGCGCTCAGAATGTCCAATTGCAGTTTCTACAGAAAGAGTGTTTCAGAAAGGCTCAATCAAAAGTAAGGTTCTACTCTGTTAGTTGAATGCACAGAACAGAAAGAAGTTTCATACAATGCTTCTGTGTAGTTTATATTTGAACATATTCTTTTTTCCACTATTACCCACTTAGCGCTACGAATGTCCAGTTGCATTTTCTACAGACAGAGTGTTTCAAAACTGCTCAATCAAAAGTATGGTTTAACTCTGTTAGCTGAATGCTCAGATCAGAAAGAAGTTTCACAGAATGCTTCTGTGTAGTTTATATTTGAATATATTCCTTTTTCCACTACTACGCTCTTAGCGCTCCAAATGTCCAGTTGCATTTTCTACAGAAAGAGTGTTCAGATCTGCTCAATCAAAAGTATGGTTTAACTCTGTTAGCTGAATGCACAGATCAGAAAGAAGTTTCACCGAATGATTCTGTGTAGTTTATATTTGAAGACATTCCTTTTTCCACTATTACCCTCTTAGCGCTCCGAATCTCCACTTGCATTTTCTACAAAAAGAGTGTTTCATAACTGCTCAATCAAAAATATGTTTTATCTCTGTTAACTGAATTTACAGATCAGAAATAAGTTTCACAGAATGCATCTGTGTAGTTTTTATTTGAAGATATTCTTTTTCCCAATGTAGGCCTCTTAGCGCTTAGCATGTCCAATTGCAGTTTCTACAGAAAGAGTGTTTCAGAACGGCTCAATCAAAAGTAAGGTTCAACTCTGTTAGTTGAATGCACAGAACAGAAAGAATTTTCACAGAATGCTACTGTGTAGTTTATATTTGAATATATTCCTTTTTCCACTATTACCCTCTTAGCGCTCCGAATGTCCACTTGCATTTTCTACAGAAAGAGTGTTCAGAACTGCGCAATCAAAAGTATGGTTTAACTCTGTTAGCTTAATGAACATATCAGAAATAAGTTTCACACAATGCTTCTGTGTAGTTTTTATTTGAAGATATTATTTTTCCCAATAGAGGCCTCTTAGCGCTCAGAATGTCCAATTGCAGTTTCTACAGAAAGAGTGTTTCAGAAAGGCTCAATCAAAAGTAAGGTTCAACTCTGTTAGTTGAATGCACAGAACAGAAAGAAGTTTCATACAATGCTTCTGTGTAGTTTATATTTGCACATATTCTTTTTTCCACTATTACCCACTTAGCGCTACGAATGTCCAGTTGCATTTTCTACAGACAGAGTGTTTCAAAACTGCTCAATCAAAAGTATGGTTTAACTCTGTTAGCTGAATGCTCAGATCAGAAAGAAGTTTCACAGAATGCTTCTGTGTAGTTTATATTTGAATATATTCCTTTTTCCACTATTACTCTCTTAGCGCTCCAAATGTCCAGCTGCATTTTCTACAGAAAGAGTGTTCAGATCTGCTCAATCAAAAGTATGGTTTAACTCTCTTAGCTGAATGCACAGATCAGAAAGAAGTTTCACAGAATGATTCTGTGTAGTTTATATTTGGAGACATTCCTTTTTCCACTATTACCCTCTTAGCGCTCCGAATCTCCACTTGCATTTTCTACAGAAAGAGTGTTTCAGAACGGCTCAATCAAAACTAAGGTTCAACTAGTTTAGTTGAACAAACAGAACAGAAAGAAGTTTCACACAATTCTTCTGTGTAGTTTTTATTTGTAGACATTCTTTTTCCCATTATAGGCCTCCTAGCACTGAGAATGTCCAATTGCAGTTTCTACAGAAAGAGTGTTTCAGAAAGGCTCAATCAAAAGTAAGGTTCAAGTCTGTTAGTTGAATGCACAGAACAGAAAGAATTTTCACAGAATGCTACTGTGTAGTTTATATTTGAATATATTCCTTTTTCCACTATTACCCTCTTAGCGCTCCGAATCTCCACTTGCATTTTCTACAGAAAGAGTGTTCAGAACTGCGCAATCAAAAGTATGGTTTAACTCTGTTAGCTTAATGAACATATCAGAAATAAGTTTCACACAATGCTTCTGTGTAGTTTTTATTTGAAGATATTATTTTTCCCAATAGAGGCATCTTAGCGCTCAGAATGTCCAATTGCAGTTTCTACAGAAAGAGTGTTTCAGAACGGCTCAATCAAAAGTAAGGTTCAACTCTGTTAGTTGAATGCACAGAACAGAAAGTAGTTTCATACAATGCTTCTGTGTAGTTTATATTTGAACATATTCTTTTTTCCACTATTACCCACTTAGCGCTACGAATGTCCAGTTGCATTTTCTACAGACAGAGTGTTTCAAAACTGCTCAATCAAAAATATGGTTTAACTCTGTTAGCTGAATGCTCAGATCAGAAAGAAGTTTCACAGAATGCTTCTGTGTAGTTTATATTTGAATATATTCCTTTTTCCACTACTACGCTCTTAGCGCTCCAAATGTCCAGTTGCATTTTCTACAGAAAGAGTGTTCAGATCTGCTAAATCAAAAGTATGGTTTAACTCTGTTAGCTGAATGCACAGATCAGAAAGAAGTTTCACCGAATGTTTCTGTGTAGTTTATATTTGAAGACATTCCTTTTTCCACTATTACCCTCTCAGCGCTCCGAATCTCCACTTGCATTTTCTACAAAAAGAGTGTTTCATAACTGCTCAATCAAAAATATGCTTTATCTCTGTTAACTGAATTTACAGATCAGAAATAAGTTTCACAGAATGCATCTGTGTAGTTTTTATTTGAAGATATTCTTTTTCCCAATGTAGGCCTCTTAGCGCTTAGCATGTCCAATTGCAGTTTCTACAGAAAGAGTGTTTCAGAACGGCTCAATCAAAAGTAAGGTTCAATTCTGTTAGTTGAATGCACAGAACAGAAAGAATTTTCACAGAATGCTACTGTGTAGTTTATATTTAAATATATTCCTTTTTCCACTATTACCCTCTTAGCGCTCCGAATCTCCACTTGCATTTTCTACAGAAAGAGTGTTCAGATCTGCTCAAACAAAAGTATGGTTTAAGTCTGTTAGCTGAATGAACAGATCAGAAAGAAGTTTCACAGAATGATTCTGTGTAGTCTATATTTGGAGACATTCCTTTTTCCACTATGACCCTCTTAGCGCTCCGAATCTCCACTTGCATTTTCTACAGAAAGAGTGTTTCAGAACGGCTCAATCAAAACTAAGGTTCAACTAGTTTAGTTGAACAAACAGAACAGAAAGAAGTTTGACACAATTCTTCTGTGTAGTTTTTATTTGTAGACATTCTTTTTCCCAATATAGGCCTCCTAGCGCTCAGAATGTCCAATTGCAGTTTCTACAGAAAGAGGGTTTCAGAAAGGCTCAATCAAAAGTAAGGTTCAACTCTGTTAGTTGAATGCACAGAACAGAAAGAATTTTCACAGAATGCTACTGTGTAGTTTATATTTGAATATATTCCTTTTTCCACTATTACCCTCTTAGCGCTCCGAATCTCCACTTGCATTTTCTACAGAAAGAGTGTTCAGAACTGCGCAATCAAAAGTATGGTTTAACTCTGTTAGCTTAATGAACATATCAGAAATAAGTTTCACACAATGCTTCTGTGTAGTTTTTATTTGAAGATATTATTTTTCCAATAGAGGCCTCTTAGCGCTCAGAATGTCCAATTGCAGTTTCTACAGAAAGAGTGTTTCAGAAAGGCTCAATCATAAGTAAGGTTCAACTCCGTTAGTTGAATACACAGAACAGAAAGAAGTTTCATAAAATGCTTCTGTGTAGTTTATATTTGAACATATTCTTTTTTCCACTATTACCCACTTAGCGCTACGAATGTCCAGTTGCCTTTTCTACAGACAGAGTATTTCAAAACTGCTCAATCAAAAGTATGGTTTAACTCTGTTAGCTGAATGCTCAGATCAGAAAGAAGTTTCACAGAATGCTTCTGTGTAGTTTATATTTGAATATATTCCTTTTTCCACTACTACTCTCTTAGCGCTCCAAATGTCCAGTTGCATTTTCTACAGAAAGAGTGTTCAGATCTGCTCAATCAAAAGTATGGTTTAACTCTGTTAGCTGAATGCACAGATCAGAAAGAAGTTTCACCGAATGATTCTGTGTAGTTTATATTTGAAGACATTCCTTTTTCCACTATTACCCTCTTAGCGCTCCGAAACTCCACTTGCATTTTCTACAAAAAGAGTGTTTCATAACTGCTCAATCAAAAATATGCTTTATCTCTGTTAACTGAATTTACAGATCAGAAATAAGTTTCACAGAATGCATCTGTGTAGTTTTTATTTGAAGATATTATTTTTCCCAATGTAGGCCTCTTAGCGCTTAGCATGTCCAATTGCAGTTTCTACAGAAAGAGTGTTTCAGAACGGCTCAATCAAAAGTAAGGTTCAACTCTGTTAGTTGAATACACAGAACAGAAAGAATTTTCACAGAATGCTACTGTGTAGTTTATATTTGAATATATTCCTTTTTCCACTATTACCCTCTTAGCGCTCCGAATGTCCACTTGCAATTTCTACAGAAAGAGTGTTCAGAACTGCGCAATCAAAAGTATGGTTTAACTCTGTTAGCTTAATGAACATATCAGAAATAAGTTTCACACAATGCTTCTGTGTAGTTTTTATTTGAAGATATTATTTTTCCCAATAGAGGCCTCTTAGCGCTCAGAATGTCCAATTGCAGTTTCTACAGAAAGAGTGTTTCAGAAAGGCTCAATCAAAAGTAAGGTTCTACTCTGTTAGTTGAATGCACAGAACAGAAAGAAGTTTCATACAATGCTTCTGTGTAGTTTATATTTGAACATATTCTTTTTTCCACTATTACCCACTTAGCGCTACGAATGTCCAGTTGCATTTTCTACAGACAGAGTGTTTCAAAACTGCTCAATCAAAAGTATGGTTTAACTCTGTTAGCTGAATGCTCAGATCAGAAAGAAGTTTCACAGAATGCTTCTGTGTAGTTTATATTTGAATATATTCCTTTTTCCACTACTACGCTCTTAGCGCTCCAAATGTCCAGTTGCATTTTCTACAGAAAGAGTTTTCAGATCTGCTCAATCAAAAGTATGGTTTAACTCTGTTAGCTGAATGCACAGATCAGAAAGAAGTTTCACCGAATGATTCTGTGTAGTTTATATTTGAAGACATTCCTTTTTCCACTATTACCCTCTTAGCGCTCCGAATCTCCACTTGCATTTTCTACAAAAAGAGTGTTTCATAACTGCTCAATCAAAAATATGTTTTATCTCTCTTAACTGAATTTACAGATCAGAAATAAGTTTCACAGAATGCATCTGTGTAGTTTTTATTTGAAGATATTCTTTTTCCCAATGTAGGCCTCTTAGCGCTTAGCATGTCCAATTGCAGTTTCTACAGAAAGAGTGTTTCAGAACGGCTCAATCAAAAGTAAGGTTCAACTCTGTTAGTTGAATACACAGAACAGAAAGAATTTTCACAGAATGCTACTGTGTAGTTTATATTTGAATATATTCCTTTTTCCACTATTACCCTCTTAGCGCTCCGAATGTGCACTTGCATTTTCTACAGAAAGAGTGTTCAGAACTGCGCAATCAAAAGTATGATTTAACTCTCTTAGCTTAATGAACATATCAGAAATAAGTTTCACACAATGCTTCTGTGTAGTTTTTATTTGAAGATATTATTTTTCCCAATAGAGGCCTCTTAGCGCTCAGAATGTCCAATTGCAGTTTCTACAGAAAGAGTGTTTCAGAAAGGCTCAATCAAAAGTAAGGTTCAACTCTGTTAGTTGAATGCACAGAACAGAAAGAAGTTTCATTCAATGCTTCTGTGTAGTTTATATTTGAACATATTCTTTTTTCCACTATTACCCACTTAGCGCTACGAATGTCCAGTTGCATTTTCTACAGACAGAGTGTTTCAAAACTGCTCAATCAAAAGTATGGTTTAACTCTGTTAGCTGAATGCTCAGATCAGAAAGAAGTTTCACAGAATGCTTCTGTGTAGTCTATATTTGAATATATTCCTTTTTCCACTACTACTCTCTTAGCGCTCCAAATGTCCAGTTGCATTTTCTACAGAAAGAGTGTTCAGATCTGCTCAATCAAAAGTATGGTTTAACTCTGTTAGCTGAATGCACAGATCAGAAAGAAGTTTCACAGAATGATTCTGTGTAGTTTATATTTGGAGACATTCCTTTTTCCACTATTACCCTCTTAGCGCTCCGAATCTCCACTTGCATTTTCTACAGAAAGAGTGTTTCAGAACGGCTCAATCAAAACGAAGGTTCAACTCTTTTAGTTGAACAAACAGAACAGAAAGAAGTTTCACACAATTCTTCTGTGTAGTTTTTATTTGTAGACATTCTTTTTCCCAATATAGGCCTCTTAGCGCTCTGAATGTCCAATTGCAGTTTCTACAGAAAGAGTGTTTCAGAACGGCTCAATCAAAAGAAAGGTTCAACTCTGTTAGTTGAATGCACAGAACAGAAAGAAGTTTCATACAATGCTTCTGTGTAGTTTATATTTGAACATATTCTTTTTTCCACTATTAGCCACTTAGCGCTACGAATGTCCAGTTGCATTTTCTACAGACAGAGTGTTTCAAAACTGCTCAATCAAAAGTATGGTTTAACTCTGTTAGCTGAATGCTCAGATCAGAAAGAAGTTTCACAGAATGTTTCTGTGTAGTTTATATTTGAATATATTCCTTTTTCCACTACTACGCTCTTAGCGCTCCAAATGTCCAGTTGCATTTTCTACAGAAAGAGTGTTCAGATCTGCTCAATTAAAAGTATGGTTTAACTCTGTTAGCTGAATGCACAGATCAGAAAGAAGTTTCACCGAATGATTCTGTGTAGTTTATATTTGAAGACATTCCTTTTTCCACTATTACCCTCTTAGCGCTCCGAATCTTCACTTGCATTTTCTACAAAACGAGTGTTTCATAACTGCTCAATCAAAAATATGCTTTATCTCTGTTAACTGAATTTACAGATCAGAAATAAGTTTCACAGAATGCATCTGTGTAGTTTTTATTTGAAGATATTATTTTTCCCAATGTAGGCCTCTTAGCGCTTAGCATGTCCAATTGCAGTTTCTACAGAAAGAGTGTTTCAGAACGGCTAAATCAAAAGTAAGGTTCAACTCTGTTAGTTGAATGCACAGAACAGAAAGAATTTTCACAGAATGCTACTGTGTAGTTTATATATGAATATATTCCTTTTTCCACTATTACCCTCTTAGCGCTCCGAATGTCCACTTGCATTTTCTACAGAAAGAGTGTTCAGAACTGCGCAATCAAAAGTATGGTTTAACTCTGTTAGCTTAATGAACATATCAGAAATAAGTTTCACACAATGCTTCTGTGTAGTTTTTATTTGAAGATATTATTTTTCCCAATATAGGCCTCTTAGCGCTCAGAATGTCCAATTGCAGTTTCTACAGAAAGATTGTTTCAGAAAGGCTCAATCAAAAGTAAGGTTCAACTCTGTTAGTTGAATGCACAGAACAGAAAGAAGTTTCATACAATGCTTCTGTGTAGTTTATGTTTGAACATATTCTTTTTTCCACTATTACCCACTTAGCGCTACGAATGTCCAGTTGCATTTTCTACAGACAGAGTGTCTCAAAACTGCTCAATCAAAAGTATGGTTTAAATCTGTTAGCTGAATGCTCAGATCAGAAAGAAGTTTCACAGAATGCTTCTGTGTAGTTTATATTTGAATATATTCCTTTTTCCACTACTACTCTCTTAGCGCTCCAAATGTCCAGTTGCATTTTCTACAGAAAGAGTGTTCAGATCTGCTCAATCAAAAGTATGGTTTAACTCTGTTAGCTGAATGCACAGATCAGAAAGAAGTATCACAGAATGATTCTGTGTAGTTTATATTTGGAGACATTCCTTTTTCCACTATTACCCTCTTAGCGCTCCGAATCTCCACTTGCATTTTCTACAGAAAGAGTGTTTCAGAACGGCTCAATCAAAACTAAGGTTCAACTCTTTTAGTTGAACAAACAGAACAGCAAGAAGTTTCACACAATTCTTCTGTGTAGATTTTATTTGTAGACATTCTTTTTCCCAATATAGGCCTCCTAGCGCTCAGAATGTCCAATTGCAGTTTCTACAGAAAGAGTGTTTCAGAACGGCTCAATCAAAAGTAAGGTTCAACTCTGTTAGTTGAATGCACAGAACAGAAAGGAGTTTCATACAATGCTTCTGTGTAGTTTATATTTGAACATATTCTTTTATCCACTATTGCCCACTTAGTGCTACGAATGTCCAGTTGCATTTTCTACAGACAGAGTGTTTCAAAACTGCTCAATCAAAAGTATGGTTTAACTCTGTTAGCTGAATGCTCAGATCAGAAACAAGTTTCACAGAATGCTTCTGTGTAGTTTATATTTGAATATATTCCTTTTTCCACTACTACGCTCTTAGCGCTCCAAATGTCCAGTTGCATTTTCTACAGAAAGAGTGTTCTGATCTGCTCAATCAAAAGTATGGTTTAACTCTGTTAGCTGAATGCACAGATCAGAAAGAAGTTTCACCGAATGATTCTGTGTAGTTTATATTTGAAGACATTCCTTTTTCCACTATTACCCTCTTAGCGCTCCGAATCTCCACTTGCATTTTCTACAAAAAGAGTGTTTCATAACTGCTCAATCAAAAATATGCTTTATCTCTGTTAACTGAATTTACAGATCAGAAATAAGTTTCACAGAATGCATCTGTGTAGTTTTTATTTGAAGATATTCTTTTTCCCAATGTAGGCCTCTTAGGGCTTAGCATGTCCAATTGCAGTTTCTACAGAAAGAGTGTTTCAGAACGGCTCAATCAAAAGTAAGGTTCAACTCTGTTAGTTGAATGCACAGAACAGAAAGAATTTTCACAGAATGCTACTGTGTAGTTTATATTTGAATATATTCCTTTTTCCACTATTACCCTCTTAGCGCTCCGAATGTCCACTTGCATTTTCTACAGAAAGAGTGTTCAGAACAGTGCAATCAAAAGTATGGTTTAACTCTGTTAGCTTAATGAACATATCAGAAATAAGTTTCACACAATGCTTCTGTGTAGTTTTTATTTGAAGATATTATTTTTCCCAATAGAGACCTCTTAGCGCTCAGAATGTCCAATTGCAGTTTCTACAGAAAGAGTGTTTCAGAAAGGCTCAATCAAAAGTAAGGTTCAACTCTGTTAGTTGAATGCACAGAACAGAAAGAAGTTTCATACAATGCTTCTGTGTAGTTTATATTTGAACATATTCTTTTTTCCACTATTACCCACTTAGCGCTACGAATGTCCAGTTGCATTTTCTACAGACAGAGTGTTTCAAAACTGCTCAATCAAAAGTATGGTTTAACTCTGTTAGCTGAATGCTCAGATCAGAAAGAAGTTTCACAGAATGCTTCTGTGTAGTTTATATTTGAATATATTCCTTTTTCCACTACTACTCTCTTAGTGCTCCAAATGTCCAGCTGCATTTTCTACAGAAAGAGTGTTCAGATCTGCTCAATCAAAAGTATGGTTTAACTCTGTTAGCTGAATGCACAGATCAGAAAGAAGTTTCACAGAATGATTCTGTGTAGTTTATATTTGGAGACATTCCTTTTTCCACTATTACCCTCTTAGCGCTCTGAATCTCCACTTGCATTTTCTACAGAAAGAGTGTTTCAGAACGGCTCAATCAAAACTAAGGTTCAACTAGTTTAGTTGAACAAACAGAACAGAAAGTAGTTTCACACAATTCTTCTGTGTAGTTTTTATTTGTAGACATTCTTTTTCCCATTATAGGCCTCCTAGCGCTGAGAATGTCCAATTGCAGTTTCTACAGAAAGAGTGTTTCAGAAAGGCTCAATCAAAAGTAAGGTTCAAGTCTGTTAGTTGAATGCACAGAACAGAAAGAATTTTCACAGAATGCTACTGTGTAGTTTATATTTGAATATATTCCTTTTTCCACTATTACCCTCTTAGCGCTCCGAATCTCCACTTGCATTTTCTACAGAAAGAGTGTTCAGAACTGCGCAATCAAAAGTATGGTTTAACTCTGTTAGCTTAATGAACATATCAGAAATAAGTTTCACACAATGCTTCTGTGTAGTTTTTATTTGAAGATATTATTTTTCCCAATAGAGGCATCTTAGCGCTCAGAATGTCCAATTGCAGTTTCTACAGAAAGAGTGTTTCAGAACGGCTCAATTAAAGTAAGGTTCAACTCTGTTAGTTGAATGCACAGAACAGAAAGTAGTTTCATACAATGCTTCTGTGTAGTTTATATTTGAACATATTCTTTTTTCCACTATTACCCACTTAGCGCTACGAATGTCCAGTTGCATTTTCTACAGACAGAGTGTTTCAAAACTGCTCAATCAAAAATATGGTTTAACTCTGTTAGCTGAATGCTCAGATCAGAAAGAAGTTTCACAGAATGCTTCTGTGTAGTTTATATTTGAATATATTCCTTTTTCCACTACTACGCTCTTAGCGCTCCAAATGTCCAGTTGCATTTTCTACAGAAAGAGTGTTCAGATCTGCTAAATCAAAAGTATGGTTTAACTCTGTTAGCTGAATGCACAGATCAGAAAGAAGTTTCACCGAATGATTCTGTGTAGTTTATATTTGAAGACATTCCTTTTTCCACTATTACCCTCTTAGCGCTCCGAATCTCCACTTGCATTTTCTACAAAAAGAGTGTTTCATAACTGCTCAATCAAAAATATATTTTATCTCTGTTAACTGAATTTACAGATCAGAAATAAGTTTCACAGAATGCATCTGTGTAGTTTTTATTTGAAGATATTCTTTTTCCCAATGTAGGCCTCTTAGCGCTTAGCATGTCCAATTGCAGTTTCTACAGAAAGAGTATTTCAGAACGGCTCAATCAAAAGTAAGGTTCAACTCTGTTAGTTGAATACACAGAACAGAAAGAATTTTCACAGAATGCTACTGTGTAGTTTATATTTGAATATATTCCTTTTTCCACTATTACCCTCTTAGCGCTCCGAATGTGCACTTGCATTTTCTACAGAAAGAGTGTTCAGAACTGCGCAATCAAAAGTATGGTTTAACTCTCTTAGCTTAATGAACATATCAGAAATAAGTTTCACACAATGCTTCTGTGTAGTTTTTATTTGAAGATATTATTTTTCCCAATAGAGGCCTCTTAGCGCTCAGAATGTCCAATTGCAGTTTCTACAGAAAGAGTGTTTCAGAAAGGCTCAATCAAAAGTAAGGTTCAACTCTGTTAGTTGAATGCACAGAACAGAAAGAAGTTTCATACAATGCTTCTGTGTAGTTTATATTTGAACATATTCTTTTTTCCACTATTACCCACTTAGCGCTACGAATGTCCAGTTGCATTTTCTACAGACAGAGTGTTTCAAAACTGCTCAATCAAAAGTATGGTTTAACTCTGTTAGCTGAATGCTCAGATCAGAAAGAAGTTTCACAGAATGCTTCTGTGTAGTTTATATTTGAATATATTCCTTTTTCCACTACTACTCTCTTAGCGCTCCAAATGTCCAGTTGCATTTTCTACAGAAAGAGTGTTCAGATCTGCTCAATCAAAAGTATGGTTTAACTCTGTTAGCTGAATGCACAGATCAGAAAGAAGTTTCACAGAATGATTCTGTGTAGTTTATATTTGGAGACATTCCTTTTTCCACTATTACCCTCTTAGCGCTCCGAATCTCCACTTGCATTTTCTACAGAAAGAGTGTTTCAGAACGGCTCAATCAAAACGAAGGTTCAACTCTTTTAGTTGAACAAACAGAACAGAAAGAAGTTTCACACAATTCTTCTGTGTAGTTTTTATTTGTAGACATTCTTTTTCCCAATATAGGCCTCTTAGCGCTCTGAATGTCCAATTGCAGTTTCTACAGAAAGAGTGTTTCAGAACGGCTCAATCAAAAGAAAGGTTCAACTCTGTTAGTTGAATGCACAGAACAGAAAGAAGTTTCATACAATGCTTCTGTGTAGTTTATATTTGTACATATTCTTTTTTCCACTATTACCCACTTAGCGCTACGAATGTCCAGTTGCATTTTCTACAGACAGAGTGTTTCAAAACTGCTCAATCAAAAGTATGGTTTAACTCTGTTAGCTGAATGCTCAGATCAGAAAGAAGTATCACAGAATGCTTCTGTGTAGTTTATATTTGAATATATTCCTTTTTCCACTACTACGCTCTTAGCGCTCCAAATGTCCAGTTGCATTTTCTACAGAAAGAGTGTTCAGATCTGCTCAATTATAAGTATGGTTTAACTCTGTTAGCTGAATGCACAGATCAGAAAGAAGTTTCACCGAATGATTCTGTGTAGTTTATATTTGAAGACATTCCTTTTTCCACTATTACCCTCTTAGCGCTCCGAATCTTCACTTGCATTTTCTACAAAACGAGTGTTTCATAACTGCTCAATCAAAAATATGCTTTATCTCTGTTAACTGAATTTACAGATCAGAAATAAGTTTCACAGAATGCATCTGTGTAGTTTTTATTTGAAGATATTCTTTTTCCCAATGTAGGCCTCTTAGCGCTTAGCATGTCCAATTGCAGTTTCTACAGAAAGAGTGTTTCAGAACGGCTCAATCAAAAGTAAGGTTCAACTCTGTTAGTTGAATGCACAGAACAGAAAGAATTTTCACAGAATGCTACTGTGTAGTTTATATATGAATATATTCCTTTTTCCACTATTACCCTCTTAGCGCTCCGAATGTCCACTTGCATTTTCTACAGAAAGAGTGTTCAGAACTGCGCAATCAAAAGTATGGTTTAACTCTGTTAGCTTAATGAACATATCAGAAATAAGTTTCACACAATGCTTCTGTGTAGTTTTTATTTGAAGATATTATTTTTCCCAATATAGGCCTCTTAGCGCTCAGAATGTCCAATTGCAGTTTCTACAGAAAGAGTGTTTCAGAAAGGCTCAATCAAAAGTAAGGTTCAACTCTGTTAGTTGAATGCACAGAACAGAAAGAAGTTTCATAAAATGCTTCTGTGTAGTTTATATTTGAACATATTCTTTTTTCCACTATTACCCACTTAGCGCTACGAATGTCCAGTTGCATTTTCTACAGACAGAGTGTCTCAAAACTGCTCAATCAAAAGTATGGTTTAAATCTGTTAGCTGAATGCTCAGATCAGAAAGAAGTTTCACAGAATGCTTCTGTGTAGTTTATATTTGAATATATTCCTTTTTCCACTACTACTCTCTTAGCGCTCCAAATGTCCAGTTGCATTTTCTACAGAAAGAGTGTTCAGATCTGCTCAATCAAAAGTATGGTTTAACTCTGTTAGCTGAATGCACAGATCAGAAAGAAGTTTCACAGAATGATTCTGTGTACTTTATATTTGGAGACATTCCTTTTTCCACTATTACCCTCTTAGCGCTCCGAATCTCCACTTGCATTTTCTACAGAAAGAGTGTTTCAGAACGGCTCAATCAAAACTAAGGTTCAACTCTTTTAGTTGAACAAACAGAACAGAAAGAAGTTTCACACAATTCTTCTGTGTAGATTTTATTTGTAGACATTCTTTTTCCCAATATAGGCCTCCTAGCGCTCAGAATGTCCAATTGCAGTTTCTACAGAAAGAGTGTTTCAGAACGGCTCAATCAAAAGTAAGGTTCAACTCTGTTAGTTGAATGCACAGAACAGAAAGGAGTTTCCTACAATGCTTCTGTGTAGTTTATATTTGAACATATTCTTTTATCCACTATTGCCCACTTAGTGCTACGAATGTCCAGTTGCATTTTCTACAGACAGAGTGTTTCAAAACTGCTCAATCAAAAGTATGGTTTAACTCTGTTAGCTGAATGCTCAGATCAGAAACAAGTTTCACAGAATGCTTCTGTGTAGTTTATATTTGAATATATTCCTTTTTCCACTACTACGCTCTTAGCGCTCCAAATGTCCAGTTGCATTTTCTACAGAAAGAGTGTTCTGATCTGCTCAATCAAAAGTATGGTTTAACTCTGTTAGCTGAATGCACAGATCAGAAAGAAGTTTCACTGAATGATTCTGTGTAGTTTATATTTGAAGACATTCCTTTTTCCACTATTACCCTCTTAGCGCTCCGAATCTCCACTTGCATTTTCTACAAAAAGAGTGTTTCATAACTGCTCAATCAAAAATATGCTTTATCTCTGTTAACTGAATTTACAGATCAGAAATAAGTTTCACAGAATGCATCTGTGTAGTTTTTATTTGAAGATATTCTTTTTCCCAATGTAGGCCTCTTAGGGCTTAGCATGTCCAATTGCAGTTTCTACAGAAAGAGTGTTTCAGAACGGCTCAATCAAAAGTAAGGTTCAACTCTGTTAGTTGAATGCACAGAACAGAAAGAATTTTCACAGAATGCTACTGTGTAGTTTATATTTGAATATATTCCTTTTTCCACTATTACCCTCTTAGCGCTCCGAATGTCCACTTGCATTTTCTACAGAAAGAGTGTTCAGAACAGCGCAATCAAAAGTATGGTTTAACTCTGTTAGCTTAATGAACATATCAGAAATAAGTTTCACACAATGCTTCTGTGTAGTTTTTATTTGAAGATATTATTTTTCCCAATAGAGACCTCTTAGCGCTCAGAATGTCCAATTGCAGTTTCTACAGAAAGAGTGTTTCAGAAAGGCTCAATCAAAAGTAAGGTTCAACTCTGTTAGTTGAATGCACAGAACAGAAAGTAGTTTCATACAATGCTTCTGTGTAGTTTATATTTGAACATATTCTTTTTTCCACTATTACCCACTTAGCGCTACGAATGTCCAGTTGCATTTTCTACAGACAGAGTGTTTCAAAACTGCTCAATCAAAAGTATGGTTTAACTCTGTTAGCTGAATGCTCAGATCAGAAAGAAGTTTCACAGAATGCTTCTGTGTAGTTTATATTTGAATATATTCCTTTTTCCACTACTACTCTCTTAGTGCTCCAAATGTCCAGCTGCATTTTCTACAGAAAGAGTGTTCAGATCTGCTCAATCAAAAGTATGGTTTAACTCTGTTAGCTGAATGCACAGATCAGAAAGAAGTTTCACAGAATGATTCTGTGTAGTTTATATTTGGAGACATTCCTTTTTCCACTATTACCCTCTTAGCGCTCCGAATCTCCACTTGCATTTTCTACAGAAAGAGTGTTTCAGAACGGCTCAATCAAAACTAAGGTTCAACTAGTTTAGTTGAAGAAACAGAACAGAAAGTAGTTTCACACAATTCTTCTGTGTAGTTTTTATTTGTAGACATTCTTTTTCCCATTATAGGCCTCCTAGCGCTGAGAATGTCCAATTGCAGTTTCTACAGAAAGAGTGTTTCAGAAAGGCTCAATCAAAAGTAAGGTTCAAGTCTGTTAGTTGAATGCACAGAACAGAAAGAATTTTCACAGAATGCTACTGTGTAGTTTATATTTGAATATATTCCTTTTTCCACTATTACCCTCTTAGCGCTCCGAATCTTCACTTGCATTTTCTACAGAAAGAGTGTTCAGAACTGCGCAATCAAAAGTATGGTTTAACTCTGTTAGCTTAATGAACATATCAGAAATAAGTTTCACACAATGCTTCTGTGTAGTTTTTATTTGAAGATATTATTTTTCCCAATAGAGGCATCTTAGCGCTCAGAATGTCCAATTGCAGTTTCTACAGAAAGAGTGTTTCAGAACGGCTCAATCAAAAGTAAGGTTCAACTCTGTTAGTTGAATGCACAGAACAGAAAGTAGTTTCATACAATGCTTCTGTGTAGTTTATATTTGAACATATTCTTTTTTCCACTATTACCCACTTAGCGCTACGAATGTCCAGTTGCATTTTCTACAGACAGAGTGTTTCAAAACTGCTCAATCAAAAATATGGTTTAACTCTGTTAGCTGAATGCTCAGATCAGAAAGAAGTTTCACAGAATGCTTCTGTGTAGTTTATATTTGAATATATTCCTTTTTCCACTACTACGCTCTTAGCGCTCCAAATGTCCAGTTGCATTTTCTACAGAAAGAGTGTTCAGATCTGCTAAATCAAAAGTATGGTTTAACTCTGTTAGCTGAATGCACAGATCAGAAAGAAGTTTCACCGAATGATTCTGTGTAGTTTATATTTGAAGACATTCCTTTTTCCACTATTACCCTCTTAGCGCTCCGAATCTCCACTTGCATTTTCTACAAAAAGAGTGTTTCATAACTGCTCAATCAAAAATATGCTTTATCTCTGTTAACTGAATTTACAGATCAGAAATAAGTTTCACAGAATGCATCTGTGTAGTTTTTATTTGAAGATATTCTTTTTCCCAATGTAGGCCTCTTAGCGCTTAGCATGTCCAATTGCAGTTTCTACAGAAAGAGTGTTTCAGAACGGCTCAATCAAAAGTAAGGTTCAACTCTGTTAGTTGAATGCACAGAACAGAAAGAATTTTCACAGAATGCTACTGTGTAGTTTATATTTGAATATATTCCTTTTTCCACTATTACCCTCTTAGCGCTCCGAATGTCCACTTGCATTTTCTACAGAAAGAGTGTTCAGAACTGCGCAATCAAAAGTATGGTTTAACTCTGTTAGCTTAATGAACATATCAGAAATAAGTTTCACACAATGCTTCTGTGTAGTTTTTATTTGAAGATATTATTTTTCCCAATAGAGGCCTCTTAGCGCTCAGAATGTCCAATTGCAGTTTCTACAGAAAGAGTGTTTCAGAAAGGCTCAATCAAAAGTAAGGTTCAACTCTGTTAGTTGAATGCACAGAACAGAAAGAAGTTTCATACAATGCTTCTGTGTAGTTTATATTTGAACATATTCTTTTTTCCACTATTACCCACTTAGCGCTACGAATGTCCAGTTGCATTTTCTACAGACAGAGTGTTTCAAAACTGCTCAATCAAAAGTATGGTTTAACTCTGTTAGCTGAATGCTCAGATCAGAAAGAAGTTTCACAGAATGCTTCTGTGTAGTTTATATTTGAATATATTCCTTTTTCCACTATTACTCTCTTAGCGCTCCAAATGTCCAGCTGCATTTTCTACAGAAAGAGTGTTCAGATCTGCTCAATCAAAAGTATGGTTTAACTCTGTTAGCTGAATGCACAGATCAGAAAGAAGTTTCACAGAATGATTCTGTGTAGTTTATATTTGGAGACATTCCTTTTTCCACTATTACCCTCTTAGCGCTCCGAATCTCCACTTGCATTTTCTACAGAAAGAGTGTTTCAGAACGGCTCAATCATAACTAAGGTTCAACTAGTTTAGTTGAAAAACAGAACAGAAAGAAGTTTCACACAATTCTTCTGTGTAGTTTTTATTTGTAGACATTCTTTTTCCCAATATAGGCCTCCTAGCGCTCAGAATGTCCAATTGCAATTTCTACAGAAAGAGTGTTTCAGAAAGGCTCAATCAAAAGTAAGGTTCAACTCTGTTAGTTGAATGCACAGAACAGAAAGAATTTTCACAGAATGCTACTGTGTAGTTTATATTTGAATATATTCCTTTTTCCACTATTACCCTCTTAGCGCTCCGAATGTCCACTTGCATTTTCTACAGAAAGAGTGTTCAGAACTGCTCAATCAAAAGTATGGTTTAACTCTGTTAGCTTAATGAACATATCAGAAATAAGTTTCACACAATGCTTCTGTGTAGTTTTTATTTGAAGATATTATTTTTCCCAATAGAGGCCTCTTAGCGCTCAGAATGTCCAATTGCAGTTTCTACAGAAAGAGTGTTTCAGAAAGGCTCAATCAAAAGTAAGGTTCAACTCTGTTAGTTGAATGCACAGAACAGAAAGTAGTTTCATACAATGCTTCTGTGTAGTTTATATTTGAACATATTATCTTTTCCACTATTACCCACTTAGCGCTACGAATGTCCAGTTGCATTTTCTACAGACAGAGTGTTTCAAAACTGCTCAATCAAAAGTATGGTTTAACTCTGTTAGCTGAATGCTCAGATCAGAAACAAGTTTCACAGAATGCTTCTGTGTAGTTTATATTTGAATATATTCCTTTTTCCACTACTACCCTCTTAGCGCTCCAAATGTCCCGTTGCATTTTCTACAGAAAGAGTGTTCAGATCTGCTCAATCAAAAGTATGGTTTAACTCTGTTAGCTGAATGCACAGATCAGAAAGAAGTTTCACCGAATGATTCTGTGTAGTTTATATTTGAAGACATTCCTTTTTCCACTATTACCCTCTTAGCGCTCCGAATCTCCACTTGCATTTTCCACAAAAAGAGTGTTTCATAACTGCTCAATCAAAAATATGTTTTATCTCTGTTAACTGAATTTACAGATCAGAAATAAGTTTCACAGAATGCATCTGTGTAGTTTTTATTTGAAGATATTCTTTTTCCCAATGTAGGCCTCTTAGCGCTTAGCATGTCCCATTGCAGTTTTTACAGAAAGAGTGTTTCAGAACGGCTCAATCAAAATTAAGGTTCAACTCTGTTAGTTGAATGCACAGAACAGAAAGAATTTTCACAGAATGCTACTGTGTAGTTTATATTTGAATATATTCCTTTTTCCACTATTACCCTCTTAGCGCTCCGAATGTCCACTTGCATTTTCTACAGAAAGAGTGTTCAGAACTGCGCAATCAAAAGTATGGTTTAAATCTGTTAGCTTAATGAACATATCAGAAATAAGTTTCACACAATGCTTCTGTGTAGTTTTTATTTGAAGATATTATTTTTCCCAATAGAGGCCTCTTAGCGCTCAGAATGTCCAATTGCAGTTTCTACAGAAAGAGTGTTTCAGAAAGGCTCAATCAAAAGTAAGGTTCAACTCTGTTAGTTGAATGCACAGAACAGAAAGAAGTTTCATACAATGCTTCTGTGTAGTTTATATTTGAACATATTCTTTTTTCCACTATTACCCACTTAGCGCTACGAATGTCCAGTTGCATTTTCTACAGACAGAGTGTTTCAAAACTGCTCAATCAAATGTATGGTTTAACTCTGTTAGCTGAATGCTCAGATCAGAAAGAAGTTTCACAGAATGCTTCTGTGTAGTTTATATTTGAATATATTCCTTTTTCCACTACTACTCTCTTAGCGCTCCAAATGTCCAGTTGCATTTTCTACAGAAAGAATGTTCAGATCTGCTCAATCAAAAGTATGGTTTAACTCTCTTAGCTGAATGCACAGATCAGAAAGAAGTTTCACAGAATGATTCTGTGTAGTTTATATTTGGAGACATTCCTTTTTCCACTATTACCCTCTTAGCGCTCCGAATCTCCACTTGCATTTTCTACAGAAAGAGTGTTTCAGAACGGCTCAATCAAAACTAAGGTTCAACTAGTTTAGTTGAACAAACAGAACAGAAAGAAGTTTCACACAATTCTTCTGTGTAGTTTTTATTTGTAGACATTCTTTTTCCCATTATAGGCCTCCTAGCGCTGAGAATGTCCAATTGCAGTTTCTACAGAAAGAGTGTTTCAGAAAGGCTCAATCAAAAGTAAGGTTCAAGTCTGTTAGTTGAATGCACAGAACAGAAAGAATTTTCACAGAATGCTACTGTGTAGTTTATATTTGAATATATTCCTTTTTCCACTATTACCCTCTTAGCGCTCCGAATCTCCACTTGCATTTTCTACAGAAAGAGTGTTCAGAACTGCGCAATCAAAAGTGTGGTTTAACTCTGTTAGCTTAATGAACATATCAGAAATAAGTTTCACACAATGCTTCTGTGTAGTTTTTATTTGAAGATATTATTTTTCCCAATAGAGGCATCTTAGCGCTCAGAATGTCCAATTGCAGTTTCTACAGAAAGAGTGTTTCAGAACGGCTCAATCAAAAGTAAGGTTCAACTCTGTTAGTTGAATGCACAGAACAGAAAGAAGTTTCATACAATGCTTCTGTGTAGTTTATATTTGAACATATTCTTTTTTCCACTATTACCCACTTAGCGCTACGAATGTCCAGTTGCATTTTCTACAGTCAGAGTGTTTCAAATCTGCTCAATCAAAAATATGGTTTAACTCTGTTAGCTGAATGCTCAGATCAGAAAGAAGTTTCACAGAATGCTTCTGTGTAGTTTATATTTGAATATATTCCTTTTTCCACTACTACGCTCTTAGCGCTCCAAATGTCCAGTTGCATTTTCTACAGAAAGAGTGTTCAGATCTGCTAAATCAAAAGTATGGTTTAACTCTGTTAGCTGAATGCACAGATCAGAAAGAAGTTTCACCGAATGATTCTGTGTAGTTTATATTTGAAGACATTGCTTTTTCCACTATTACCCTCTTAGCGCTCCGAATCTCCACTTGCATTTTCTACAAAAAGAGTGTTTCATAACTGCTCAATCAAAAATATGCTTTATCTCTGTTAACTGAATTTACAGATCAGAAATAAGTTTCACAGAATGCATCTGTGTAGTTTTTATTTGAAGATATTCTTTTTCCCAATGTAGGCCTCTTAGCGCTTAGCATGTCCAATTGCAGTTTCTACAGAAAGAGTGTTTCAGAACGGCTCAATCAAAAGTAAGGTTCAACTCTGTTAGTTGAATGCACAGAACAGAAAGAATTTTCACAGAATGCTACTGTGTAGTTTATATTTGAATATATTCCTTTTTCCACTATTACCCTCTTAGCGCTCCGAATCTCCACTTGCATTTTCTACAGAAAGAGGGTTCAGATCTGCTCAAACAAAAGTATGGTTTAACTCTGTTAGCTGAATGCACAGATCAGAAAGAAGTTTCACAGAATGATTCGGTGTAGTTTATATTTGGAGACATTCCTTTTTCCACTATTACCCTCTTAGCGCTCCGAATCTCCACTTGCATTTTCTACAGAAAGAGTGTTTCAGAACGGCTCAATCAAAACTAAGGTTCAACTAGTTTAGTTGAACAAACAGAACAGAAAGAAGTTTGACACAATTCTTCTGTGTAGTTTTTATTTGTAGACATTCTTTTTCCCAATATAGGCCTCCTAGCGCTCAGAATGTCCAATTGCAGTTTCTACAGAAAGAGGGTTTCAGAAAGGCTCAATCAAAAGTAAGGTTCAACTCTGTTAGTTGAATGCACAGAACAGAAAGAATTTTCACAGAATGCTACTGTGTAGTTTATATTTGAATATATTCCTTTTTCCACTATTACCCTCTTAGCGCTCCGAATCTCCACTTGCATTTTCTACAGAAAGAGTGTTCAGAACTGCGCAATCAAAAGTATGGTTTAACTCTGTTAGCTTAATGAACATATCAGAAATAAGTTTCACACAATGCTTCTGTGTAGTTTTTATTTGAAGATATTATATTTCCCAATAGAGGCCTCTTACCGCTCAGAATGCCCAATTGCAGTTTCTACAGAAAGAGTGTTTCAGAAAGGGTCAATCAAAAGTAAGGTTCAACTCTGTTAGTTGAATGCACAGAACAGAAAGTTGTTTCATACAATCCTTCTGTGTAGTTTATATTTGAACATATTCTTTTTTCCACTATTACCCACTTAGCGCTACGAATGTCCAGTTGCATTTTCTACAGACAGAGTGTTTCAAAACTGCTCAATCAAAAGTATGGTTTAACTCTGTTAGCTGAATGCTCAGATCAGAAAGAAGTTTCACAGAATGCTTCTGTGTAGTTTATATTTGAATATATTCCTTTTTCCACTACTACTCTCTTAGCGCTCCAAATGTCCAGTTGCATTTTCTACAGAAAGAGTGTTCAGATCTGCTCAATCAAAAGTATGGTTTAACTCTGTTAGCTGAATGCACAGATCAGAAAGAAGTTTCACCGAATGATTCTGTGTAGTTTATATTTGAAGACATTCCTTTTTCCACTATTACCACCTTAGCGCTCCGAATCTCCACTTGCATTTTCTACAAAAAGAGTGTTTCATAACTGCTCAATCAAAAATATGCTTTATCTCTGTTAACTGAATTTACAGATCAGAAATAAGTTTCACAGAATGCATCTGTGTAGTTTTTATTTGAAGATATTATTTTTCCCAATGTAGGCCTCTTAGCGCTTAGCATGTCCAATTGCAGTTTCTACAGAAAGAGTGTTTCAGAACGGCTCAATCAAAAGTAAGGTTCAACTCTGTTAGTTGAATACACAGAACAAAAAGAATTTTCACAGAATGCTACTGTGTAGTTTATATTTGAATATATTCCTTTTTCCACTATTACCCTCTTAGCGCTCCGAATGTCCACTTGCATTTTCTACAGAAAGAGTGTTCAGAACTGCGCAATCAAAATTATGGTTTAACTCTGTTAGCTTAATGAACATATCAGAAATAAGTTTCACACAATGCTTCTGTGTAGTTTTTATTTGAAGATATTATTTTTCCCAATAGAGTCCTCTTAGCACTCAGAATGTCCAATTGCAGTTTCTACAGAAAGAGTGTTTCAGAAAGGCTCAATCAAAAGTAAGGTTCTACTCTGTTAGTTGAATGCACAGAACAGAAAGAAGTTTCATACAATGCTTCTGTGTAGTTTATATTTGAACATATTCTTTTTTCCACTATTACCCACTTAGCGCTACGAATGTCCAGTTGCATTTTCTACAGACAGAGTGTTTCAAAACTGCTCAATCAAAAGTATGGTTTAACTCTGTTAGCTGAATGCTCAGATCAGAAAGAAGTTTCACAGAATGCTTCTTTGTAGTTTATATTTGAATATATTCCTTTTTCCACTACTACGCTCTTAGCGCTCCAAATGTCCAGTTGCATTTTCTACAGAAAGAGTGTTCAGATCTGCTCAATCAAAAGTATGGTTTAACTCTGTTAGCTGAATGCACAGATCAGAAAGAAGTTTCACCGAATGATTCTGTGTAGTTTATATTTGAAGACATTCCTTTTTCCACTATTACCCTCTTAGCGCTCCGAATCTCCACTTGCATTTTCTACAAAAAGAGTGTTTCATAACTGCTCAATCAAAAATATATTTTATCTCTGTTAACTGAATTTACAGATCAGAAATAAGTTTCACAGAATGCATCTGTGTAGTTTTTATTTGAAGATATTCTTTTTCCCAATGTAGGCCTCTTAGCGCTTAGCATGTCCAATTGCAGTTTCTACAGAAAGAGTATTTCAGAACGGCTCAATCAAAAGTAAGGTTCAACTCTGTTAGTTGAATACACAGAACAGAAAGAATTTTCACAGAATGCTACTGTGTAGTTTATATTTGAATATATTCCTTTTTCCACTATTACCCTCTTAGCGCTCCGAATGTGCACTTGCATTTTCTACAGAAAGAGTGTTCAGAACTGCGCAATCAAAAGTATGGTTTAACTCTCTTAGCTTAATGAATATATCAGAAATAAGTTTCACACAATGCTTCTGTGTAGTTTTTATTTGAAGATATTATTTTTCCCAATAGAGGCCTCTTAGCGCTCAGAATGTCCAATTGCAGTTTCTACAGAAAGAGTGTTTCAGAAAGGCTCAATCAAAAGTAAGGTTCAACTCTGTTAGTTGAATGCACAGAACAGAAAGAAGTTTCATACAATGCTTCTGTGTAGTTTATATTTGAACATATTCTTTTTTCCTCTATTACCCACTTAGCGCTACGAATGTCCAGTTGCATTTTCTACAGACAGAGTGTTTCAAAACTGCTCAATCAAAAGTATGGTTTAACTCTGTTAGCTGAATGCTCAGATCAGAAAGAAGTTTCACAGAATGCTTCTGTGTAGTTTATATTTGAATATATTCCTTTTTCCACTACTACTCTCTTAGCGCTCCAAATGTCCAGTTGCATTTTCTACAGAAAGAGTGTTCAGATCTGCTCAATCAAAAGTATGGTTTAACTCTGTTAGCTGAATGCACAGATCAGAAAGAAGTTTCACAGAATGATTCTGTGTAGTTTATATTTGGAGACATTCCTTTTTCCACTATTACCCTCTTAGCGCTCCGAATCTCCACTTGCATTTTCTACAGAAAGAGTGTTTCAGAACGGCTCAATCAAAACTAAGGTTCAACTCTTTTAGTTGAACAAACAGAACAGAAAGAAGTTTCACACAATTCTTCTGTGTAGTTTTTATTTGTAGACATTCTTTTTCCCAATATAGGCCTCTTAGCGCTCTGAATGTCCAATTGCAGTTTCTACAGAAAGAGTGTTTCAGAACGGCTCAATCAAAAGAAAGGTTCAACTCTGTTAGTTGAATGCACAGAACAGAAAGAAGTTTCATACAATGCTTCTGTGTAGTTTATATTTGAACATATTCTTTTTTCCACTATTACCCACTTAGCGCTACGAATGTCCAGTTGCATTTTCTACAGACAGAGTGTTTCAAAACTGCTCAATCAAAAGTATGGTTTAACTCTGTTAGCTGAATGCTCAGATCAGAAAGAAGTTTCACAGAATGCTTCTGTGTAGTTTATAATTGAATATATTCCTTTTTCCACTACTACGCTCTTAGCGCTGCAAATGTCCAGTTGCATTTTCTACAGAAAGAGTGTTCAGATCTGCTCAATTAAAAGTATGGTTTAACTCTGTTAGCTGAATGCACAGATCAGAAAGAAGTTTCACCGAATGATTCTGTGTAGTTTATATTTGAAGACATTACTTTTTCCACTATTACCCTCTTAGCGCTCCGAATCTCCACTTGCATTTTCTACAAAAAGAGTGTTTCATAACTGCTCAATCAAAAATATGTTTTATCTCTGTTAACTGAATTTACAGAATAGAAATAAGTTTCACAGAATGCATCTGTGTAGTTTTTATTTGAAGATATTCTTTTTCTCAATGTAGGCCTCTTAGCGCTTAGCATGTCCAATTGCAGTTTCTACAGAAAGAGTGTTTCAGAACGGCTCAATCAAAAGTAAGGTTCAACTCTGTTAGTTGAATGCACAGAACAGAAAGAATTTTCACAAAATGCTACTGTGTAGTTTATATTTGCATATATTCCTTTTTCCACTATTACCCTCTTAGCGCTCCGAATGTCCACTTGCATTTTCTACAGAAAGAGTGTTCAGAACTGCGCAAACAAAAGTATGGTTTAACTCTGTTAGCTTAATGAACATATCAGAAATAAGTTTCACACAATGCTTCTGTGTAGTTTTTATTTGAAGATATTATTTTTCCCAATATAGACCTCTTAGTGCTCAGAATGTCCAATTGCAGTTTCTACAGAAAGAGTGTTTCAGAAAGGCTCAATCAAAAGTAAGGTTCAACTCTGTTAGTTGAATGCACAGAACAGAAAGAAGTTTCATACAATGCTTCTGTGTAGTTTATATTGGAACATATTCTTTTTTCCAGTATTACCCACTTAGCGCTACGAATGTCCAGTTGCATTTTCTACAGACAGAGTGTTTAAAAACTGCTCAATCAAAAGTATGGTTTAACTCTGTTAGCTGAATGCTCAGATCAGAAAGAAGTTTCACAGAATGCTTCTGTGTAGTTTATATTTGAATATATTCCTTTTTCCACTACTACTCTCTTAGCGCTCCAAATGTCCAGTTGCATTTTCTACAGAAAGAGTGTTCAGATCTGCTCAATCAACTGTGTGGTTTAACTCTGTTAGCTGAATGCACAGATCAGAAAGAAGTTTCACAGAATGATTCTGTGTAGTTTATATTTGGAGACATTCCTTTTTCCACTATTACCCTCTTTGCGCTCCGAATCTCCACTTGCATTTTCTACAGAAAGAGTGTTTCAGAACGGCTCAATCAAAACCAAGGTTCAACTCTTTTAGTTGAACAAACAGAACAGAAAGAAGTTTCACACAATTCTTCTGTGTAGTTTTTATTTGTAGACATTCTTTTTCCCAATATAGGCCTCTTAGCGCTTAGCATGTCCAATTGCAGTTTCTACAGAAAGAGTGTTTCAGAACGGCACAATCAAAAGTAAGGTTCAACTCTGTTAGTTGAATGCACAGAACAGAAAGAATTTTCACAGAATGCTACTGTGTAGTTTATATTTGAATATATTCCTTTTTCCACTATTGCCCTCTTAGCGCTCCGAATGTCCACTTGCATTTTCTACAGAAAGAGTGTTCAGAACTGCGCAAACAAAAGTATGGTTTAACTCTGTTAGCTTAATGAACATATCAGAAATAAGTTTCACACAATGCTTCTGTGTAGTTTTTATTTGAAGATATTATTTTTCCCAATATAGGCCTCTTAGCGCTCAGAATGTCCAATTGCAGTTTCTACAGAAAGAGTGTTTCAGAAAGGCTCAATCAAAGTAAGGTTCAACTCTGTTCGTTGAATGCACAGAACAGAAAGAAGTTTCATACAATGCTTCTGTGTAGTTTATATTGGAACATATTCTTTTTTCCACTATTACCCACTTAGCGCTACGAATGTCCAGTTGCATTTTCTACAGACAGAGTGTTTCAAAACTGCTCAATCAAAAGTATGGTTTAACTCTGTTAGCTGAATGCTCAGATCAGAAAGAAGTTTCACAGAATGCTTCTGTGTAGTTTATATTTGAATATGTTCCTTTTTCCACTACTACTCTCTTAGCGCTCCAAATGTCCAGTTGCATTTTCTACAGAAAGAGTGTTCAGATCTGCTCAACCAAAAATATGGTTTAACTCTGTTAGCTGAATGCACAGATCAGAAAGAAGTTTCACAGAATGATTCTGTGTAGTTTATATTTGGAGACATTCCTTTTTCCACTATTACCCTCTTAGCGCTCCGAATCTCCACTTGCATTTTCTACAGAAAGAGTGTTTCAGAACGGCTCAATCAAAACTAAGGTTCAACTCTTTTAGTTGAACAAACAGAACAGAAAGAAGTTTCACAAAATTCTTCTGTGTAGTTTTTATTTGTAGACATTCTTTTTCCCAATATAGGCCTCTTAGCACTCAGAATGTCCAACTGCAGTTTCTACAGAAAGAGTGTTTCAGAACGGCTCAATCAAAAGTAAGGTTCAACTCTGTTAGTTGAATGCACAGAACAGAAAGAAGTTTCATAAAATGCTTCTGTGTAGTTTATATTTGAACATATTTTTTTCCACTATTACCCACTTAGCGCTACGAATGTCCAGTTGCATTTTCTACAGACAGAGTGTTTCAAAACTGCTGAATCAAAATTATGGTTTAACTCTGTTAGCTGAATGCTCAGATCAGAAAGAAGTTTCACAGAATGCTTCTGTGTAGTTTATATTTGAATATATTCCTTTTTCCACTACTACGCTCTTAGCGCTCCAAATGTCCAGTTGCATTTTCTACAGAAAGAGTGTTTCAGAAAGGCTCAATCCAAAGTAAGGTTCAACTCTGTTAGCTGAATGCACAGATCAGAAAGTAGTTTCATACAATGCTTCTGTGTAGTTTATATTTGAACTTATTCTTTTTTCCACTATTACCCACTTAGCACTACGAATGTCCAGTTGCATTTTCTACAGACAGAGTGTTTCAAAACTGCTCAATCAAAAGTATGGTTTAACTCTGTTAGCTGAATGCTCAGAAAGAAGTTTCACAGAATGCTTCTGTGTAGTTTATATTTGAATATATTCCTTTTTCCACTACTACTCTCTTAGCCCTCCAAATGTCCAGTTGCATTTTCTACAGAAAGAGTGTTCAGATCTGCTCAATCAAAAGTATGTTTTAACTCTGTTAGCTGAATGCACAGATCAGATAGAAGTTTCACAGAATGATTCTGTGTAGTTTATATTTGGAGACATTCCTTTTTCCACTATTAACCTCTTATCGCTCCGAATCTCCACTTGCATTTTCTACAGAAAGAGTGTTTCAGAACGGCTCAATCAAAACTAAGGTTCAACTCTTTTAGTTGAACAAACAGAACAGAAAGAAGTTTCACACAATTCTTCTGTGTAATTTTTATTTTTAGACATTCTTTTTCCAAATATAGGCCTCTTAGCGCTCAGAATGTCCAATTGCAGTTTCTACAGAAAGAGTGTTTCAGAACGGCTCAATCAAAATTAAGGTTCAACTCTGTTAGTTGAATGCACAGAAAAGAAAGAAGTTTCATACAATGCTTCTGTGTAGTTTATATTTGAACATATTCTTTTTTCCACTATTACCCACTTAGCGCTACGAATGTCCAGTTGCATTTTCTACAGACAGAGTGTTTCAAAACGGCTCAATCAAAAGTATGTTTTAACTCTGTTAGCTGAATGCTCAGATCAGAAAGAAGTTTCACAGAATGCTTCTGTGTAGTTTATATTTGAATATATTCCTTTTTCCACTACTACGCT
Source organism: Symphalangus syndactylus (assembly GCF_028878055.3). Lineage (NCBI taxonomy): Eukaryota > Metazoa > Chordata > Mammalia > Primates > Hylobatidae > Symphalangus > Symphalangus syndactylus. Next base: position 5,646,965 of record NC_072428.2, read on the forward strand.
CTTAGCGCTCCAAATGTCCAGTTGCATTTTCTACAGAAAGAGTGTTCAGATCTGCTCAATCAAAAGTATGGTTTAACTCTGTTAGCTGAATGCACAGATCAGAAAGAAGTTTCACCGAATGATTCTGTGTAGTTTATATTTGAAGACATTCCTTTTTCCACTATTACCCTCTTAGCGCTCCGAATCTCCACTTGCATTTTCTACAAAAAGAGTGTTTCATAACTGCTGAATCAAAAATATGTTTTATCTCTGTTAACTGAATTTACAGATCAGAAATAAGTTTCACAGAATGCATCTGTGTAGTTTTTATTTGAAGATATTCTTTTTCCCAATGTAGGCCTCTTAGCGCTTAGCATGTCCAATTGCAGTTTGTACAGAAAGAGTGTTTCAGAACGGCTCAATCAAAAGTAAGGTTCAACCCTGTTAGTTGAATGCACAGAACAGAAAGAATTTTCACAGAATGCTACTGTGTAGTTTATATTTGAATATATTCCTTTTTCCACTATTACCCTCTTAGCGCTCCGAATGTCCACTTGCATTTTCTACAGAAAGAGTGTTCAGAACTGCGCAATCAAAAGTATGGTTTAACTCTGTTAGCTTAATGAACATATCAGAAATAAGTTTCACACAATGCTTCTGTGTAGTTTTTATTTGAAGATATTATTTTTCCCAGTAGAGGCCTCTTAGCGCTCAGAATGTCCAATTGCAGTTTCTACAGAAAGAGTGTTTCAGAAAGGCTCAATCAAAAGTAAGGTTCAACTCTGTTAGTTGAATGCACAGAACAGAAAGAAGTTTCATACAATGCTTCTGTGTAGTTTATATTTGAACATATTCTTTTTTCCACTAGTACCCACTTAGCGCTACGAATGTCCAGTTGCATTTTCTACAGACAGAGTGTTTCAAAACTGCTCAATCAAAAGTATGGTTTAACTCTGTTAGCTGAATGCTCAGATCAGAAATAAGTTTCACAGAATGCTTCTGTGTAGTTTATATTTGAATATATTCCTTTTTCCACTACTACGCTCTTAGCGCTCCAAATGTCCAGTTGCATTTTCTACAGAAAGAGTGTTCAGATCTGCTAAATCAAAAGTATGGTTTAACTCTGTTAGCTGAATGCACAGATCAGAAAGAATTTTCACCGAATGATTCTGTGTAGTTTATATTTGAAGACATTCCTTTTTCCACTATTACCCCCTTAGCGCTCCGAAACTCCACTTGCATTTTCTACAAAAAGAGTGTTTCATAACTGCTCAATCAAAAATACGTTTTATCTCTGTTAACTGAATTTGCCGATCAGAAATAAGTTTCACAGAATGCATCTGTGTAGTTTTTATTTGAAGATATTCTTTTTCCCAATGTAGGCCTCTTAGCGTTTAGCATGTCCAATTGCAGTTTCTACAGAAAGAGTGTTTCAGAACGGCTCAATCAAAAGTAAGGTTCAAATCTGTTAGTTGAATGCACAGAACAGAAAGAATTTTCACAGAATGCTACTGTGTAGTTTATATTTGAATATATTCCTTTTTCCACTATTACCCTCTTAGCGCTCCGAATGTCCACTTGCATTTTCTACAGAAAGAGTGTTCAGAACTGCGCAATCAAAAGTATGGTTTAACTCTGTTAGCTTAATGAACATATCAGAAATAAGTTTCACACAATGCTTCTGTGTAGTTTTTATTTGAAGATATTATTTTTCCCAATAGAGGCCTCTTAGTGCTCAGACTGTCCAATTGCAGTTTCTACAGAAAGAGTGTTTCAGAAAGGCTCAATCAAAAGTAAGGTTCAACTCTGTTAGTTGAATGCACAGAACAGAAAGAAGTTTCATACAATGCTTCTGTGTAGTTTATATTTGAACATATTCTTTTTTCCACTATTACCCACTTAGCGCTACGAATGTCCAGTTGCATTTTCTACAGACAGAGTGTTTCAAAACTGCTCAATCAAAAGTATGGTTTAACTCTGTTAGCTGAATGCTCAGAAAGAAGTTTCACAGAATGCTTCTGTGTAGTTTATATTTGAATATATTCCTTTTTCCACTACTACTCTCTTAGCGCTCCAAATGTCCAGTTGCATTTTCTACAGAAAGAGTGTTCAGATCTGCTCAATCAAAAGTATGTTTTAACTCTGTTAGCTGAATGCACAGATCAGATAGAAGTTTCACAGAATGATTCTGTGAAGTTTATATTTGGAGACATTCCTTTTTCCACTATTACCCTCTTATCGCTCCGAATCTCCACTTGCATTTTCTACAGAAAGAGTGTTTCAGAACGGCTCAATCAAAACTAAGGTTCAACTCTTTTAGTTGAACAAACAGAACAGAAAGAAGTTTCACACAATTCTTCTGTGTAATTTTTATTTTTAGACATTCTTTTTCCAAATATAGGCCTCTTAGCGCTCAGAATGTCCAATTGCAGTTTCTACAGAAAGAGTGTTTCAGAACGGCTCAATCAAAATTAAAGTTCAACTCTGTTAGTTGAATGCACAGAACAGAAAGAAGTTTCATACAATGCTTCTGTGTTGTTTATATTTGAACATATTCTTTTTTCCACTATTACCCACTTAGCGCTACGAATGTCCAGTTGCATTTTCTACAGACAGAGTGTTTCAAAACTGCTCAATCAAAAGTATGGTTTAACTCTGTTAGCTGAATGCTCAGATCAGAAAGAAGTTTAACAGAATGCTTCTGTGTAGTTTATATTTGAATATATTCCTTTTTCCACTACTACGCTCTTAGCGCTCCAAATGTCCAGTTGCATTTTCTACAGAAAGAGTGTTCAGATCTGCTCAATCAAAAGTATGGTTTAACTCTGTTAGCTGAATGCACAGATCAGAAAGAAGTTTCACCGAATGATTCTGTGTAGTTTATATTTGAAGACATTCCTTTTTCCACTATTACCCTCTTAGCGCTCCGAATCTCCACTTGCATTTTCTACAAAAAGAGTGTTTCATAACTGCTCAATCAAAAATATGTTTTATCTCTGTTAACTGAATTTACAGATCAGAAATAAGTTTCACAGAATGCATCTGTGTAGTTTTTATTTGAAGATATTCTTTTTCCCAATGTAGGCCTCTTAGCGCTTAGCATGTCCAATTGCAGTTTGTACAGAAAGAGTGTTTCAGAATGGCTCAATCAAAAGTAAGGTTCAACCCTGTTAGTTGAATGCACAGAACAGAAAGAATTTTCACAGAATGCTACTGTGTAGTTTATATTTGAATATATTCCTTTTTCCACTATTACCCTCTTAGCGCTCCGAATGTCCACTTGCATTTTCTACAGAAAGAGTGTTCAGAACTGCGCAATCAAAAGTATGGTTTAACTCTGTTAGCTTAATGAACATATCAGAAATAAGTTTCACAAAATGCTTCTGTGTAGTTTTTATTTGAAGATATTATTTTTCCCAATAGAGGCCTCTTAGCGCTCAGAATGTCCAATTGCAGTTTCTACAGAAAGAGTGTTTCAGAAAGGCTCAATCAAAAGTAAGGTTCAACTCTGTTAGTTGAATGCACAGAACAGAAAGAAGTTTCATACAATGCTTCTGTGTAGTTTATATTTGAACATATTCTTTTTTCCACTAGTACCCACTTAGCGCTACGAATGTCCAGTTGCATTTTCTACAGACAGAGTGTTTCAAAACTGCTCAATCAAAAGTATGGTTTAACTCTGTTAGCTGAATGCTCAGATCAGAAATAAGTTTCACAGAATGCTTCTGTGTAGTTTATATTTGAATATATTCCTTTTTCCACTACTACGCTCTTAGCGCTCCAAATGTCCAGTTGCATTTTCTACAGAAAGAGTGTTCAGATCTGCTAAATCAAAAGTATGGTTTAACTCTGTTAGCTGAATGCACAGATCAGAAAGAATTTTCACCGAATGATTCTGTGTAGTTTATATTTGAAGACATTCCTTTTTCCACTATTAACCTCTTAGCGCTCCGAAACTCCACTTGCATTTTCTACAAAAAGAGTGTTTCATAACTGCTCAATCAAAAATATGTTTTATCTCTGTTAACTGAATTTACCGATCAGAAATAAGTTTCACAGAATGCATCTGTGTAGTTTTTATTTGAAGATATTCTTTTTCCCAATGTAGGCCTCTTAGCGTTTAGCATGTCCAATTGCAGTTTCTACAGAAAGAGTGTTTCAGAACGGCTCAATCAAAAGTAAGGTTCAACTCTGTTAGTTGAATGCACAGAACAGAAAAATTTTAACAGAATGCTACTGTGTAGTTTATATTTGAATATATTCCTTTTTCCACTATTACCCTCTTAGCGCTCCGAATGTCCACTTGCATTTTCTACAGAAAGAGTGTTCAGAACTGCGCAATCAAAAGTATGGTTTAACTCTGTTAGCTTAATGAACATATCAGAAATAAGTTTCACACAATGCTTCTGTGTAGTTTTTATTTGAAGATATTATTTTTCCCAATAGAGGCCTCTTAGTGCTCAGACTGTCCAATTGCAGTTTCTACAGAAAGAGTGTTTCAGAAAGGCTCAATCAAAAGTAAGGTTCAACTCTGTTAGTTGAATGCACAGAACAGAAAGAAGTTTCATACAATGCTTCTGTGTAGTTTATATTTGAACATATTCTTTTTTCCACTATTACCCACTTAGCGCTACGAATGTCCAGTTGCATTTTCTACAGACAGAGTGTTTCAAAACTGCTCAATCAAAAGTATGGTTTAACTCTGTTAGCTGAATGCTCAGAAAGAAGTTTCACAGAATGCTTCTGTGTAGTTTATATTTGAATATATTCCTTTTTCCACTACTACTCTCTTAGCCCTCCAAATGTCCAGTTGCATTATCTAGAGAAAGAGTGTTCAGATCTGCTCAATCAAAAGTATGTTTTAACTCTGTTAGCTGAATGCACAGATCAGATAGAAGTTTCACAGAATGATTCTGTGTAGTTTATATTTGGAGACATTCCTTTTTCCACTATTACCCTCTTATCGCTCCGAATCTCCACTTGCATTTTCTACAGAAAGAGTGTTTCAGAACGGCTCAATCAAAACTAAGGTTCAACTCTTTTAGTTGAACAAACAGAACAGAAAGAAGTTTCACACAATTCTTCTGTGTAATTTTTATTTTTAGACATTCTTTTTCCAAATATAGGCCTCTTAGCGCTCAGAATGTCCAATTGCAGTTTCTACAGAAAGAGTGTTTCAGAACGGCTCAATCAAAATTAAGGTTCAACTCTGTTAGTTGAATGCACAGAAAAGAAAGAAGTTTCATACAATGCTTCTGTGTAGTTTATATTTGAACATATTCTTTTTTCCACTATAACCCACTTAGCGCTACGAATGTCCAGTTGCATTTTCTACAGACAGAGTGTTTCAAAACTGCTCAATCAAAAGTATGGTTTAACTCTGTTAGCTGAATGCTCAGATCAGAAAGAAGTTTCACAGAATGCTTCTGTGTAGTTTATATTTGAATATATTCCTTTATCCACTACTACGCTCTTAGCGCTCCAAATGTCCAGTTGCATTTTCTACAGAAAGAGTGTTCAGATCTGCTCAATCAAAAGTATGGTTTAACTCTGTTAGCTGAATGCACAGATCAGAAAGAAGTTTCACCGAATGATTCTGTGTAGTTTATATTTGAAGACATTCCTTTTTCCACTATTACCCTCTTAGCGCTCCGAATCTCCACTTGCATTTTCTACAAAAAGAGTGTTTCATAACTGCTCAATCAAAAATATGTTTTATCTCTGTTAACTGAATTTACAGATCAGAAATAAGTTTCACAGAATGCATCTGTGTAGTTTTTATTTGAAGATATTCTTTTTCCCAATGTAGGCCTCTTAGCGCTTAGCATGTCCAATTGCAGTTTGTACAGAAAGAGTGTTTCAGAACGGCTCAATCAAAAGTAAGGTTCAACCCTGTTAGTTGAATGCACAGAACAGAAAGAATTTTCACAGAATGCTACTGTGTAGTTTATATTTGAATATATTCCTTTTTCCACTATTACCCTCTTAGCGCTCCGAATGTCCACTTGCATTTTCTACAGAAAGAGTGTTCAGAACTGCGCAATCAAAAGTATGGTTTAACTCTGTTAGCTTAATGAACATATCAGAAATAAGTTTCACACAATGCTTCTGTGTAGTTTTTATTTGAAGATATTATTTTTCCCAATAGAGGCCTCTTAGCGCTCAGAATGTCCAATTGCAGTTTCTACAGAAAGAGTGTTTCAGAAAGGCTCAATCAAAAGTAAGGTTCAACTCTGTTAGTTGAATGCACAGAACAGAAAGAAGTTTCATACAATGCTTCTGTGTAGTTTATATTTGAACATATTCTTTTTTCCACTAGTACCCACTTAGCGCTACGAATGTCCAGTTGCATTTTCTACAGACAGAGTGTTTCAAAACTGCTCAATCAAAAGTATGGTTTAACTCTGTTAGCTGAATGCTCAGATCAGAAATAAGTTTCACAGAATGCTTCTGTGTAGTTTATATTTGAATATATTCCTTTTTCCACTACTACGCTCTTAGCGCTCCAAATGTCCAGTTGCATTTTCTACAGAAAGAGTGTTCAGATCTGCTAAATCAAAAGTATGGTTTAACTCTGTTAGCTGAATGCACAGATCAGAAAGAATTTTCACCGAATGATTCTGTGTAGTTTATATTTGAAGACATTCCTTTTTCCACTATTAACCTCTTAGCGCTCCGAAACTCCACTTGCATTTTCTACAAAAAGAGTGTTTCATAACTGCTCAATCAAAAATATGTTTTATCTCTGTTAACTGAATTTACCGATCAGAAATAAGTTTCACAGAATGCATCTGTGTAGTTTTTATTTGAAGATATTCTTTTTCCCAATGTAGGCCTCTTAGCGTTTAGCATGTCCAATTGCAGTTTCTACAGAAAGAGTGTTTCAGAACGGCTCAATCAAAAGTAAGGTTCAACTCTGTTAGTTGAATGCACAGAACAGAAAAATTTTAACAGAATGCTACTGTGTAGTTTATATTTGAATATATTCCTTTTTCCACTATTACCCTCTTAGCGCTCCGAATGTCCACTTGCATTTTCTACAGAAAGAGTGTTCAGAACTGCGCAATCAAAAGTATGGTTTAACTCTGTTAGCTTAATGAACATATCAGAAATAAGTTTCACACAATGCTTCTGTGTAGTTTTTATTTGAAGATATTATTTTTCCCAATAGAGGCCTCTTAGTGCTCAGACTGTCCAATTGCAGTTTCTACAGAAAGAGTGTTTCAGAAAGGCTCAATCAAAAGTAAGGTTCAACTCTGTTAGTTGAATGCACAGAACAGAAAGAAGTTTCATACAATGCTTCTGTGTAGTTTATATTTGAACATATTCTTTTTTCCACTATTACCCACTTAGCGCTACGAATGTCCAGTTGCATTTTCTACAGACAGAGTGTTTCAAAACTGCTCAATCAAAAGTATGGTTTAACTCTGTTAGCTGAATGCTCAGAAAGAAGTTTCACAGAATGCTTCTGTGTAGTTTATATTTGAATATATTCCTTTTTCCACTACTACTCTCTTAGCCCTCCAAATGTCCAGTTGCATTATCTAGAGAAAGAGTGTTCAGATCTGCTCAATCAAAAGTATGTTTTAACTCTGTTAGCTGAATGCACAGATCAGATAGAAGTTTCACAGAATGATTCTGTGTAGTTTATATTTGGAGACATTCCTTTTTCCACTATTACCCTCTTATCGCTCCGAATCTCCACTTGCATTTTCTACAGAAAGAGTGTTTCAGAACGGCTCAATCAAAACTAAGGTTCAACTCTTTTAGTTGAACAAACAGAACAGAAAGAAGTTTCACACAATTCTTCTGTGTAATTTTTATTTTTAGACATTCTTTTTCCAAATATAGGCCTCTTAGCGCTCAGAATGTCCAATTGCAGTTTCTACAGAAAGAGTGTTTCAGAACGGCTCAATCAAAATTAAGGTTCAACTCTGTTAGTTGAATGCACAGAAAAGAAAGAAGTTTCATACAATGCTTCTGTGTAGTTTATATTTGAACATATTCTTTTTTCCACTATAACCCACTTAGCGCTACGAATGTCCAGTTGCATTTTCTACAGACAGAGTGTTTCAAAACTGCTCAATCAAAAGTATGGTTTAACTCTGTTAGCTGAATGCTCAGATCAGAAAGAAGTTTCACAGAATGCTTCTGTGTAGTTTATATTTGAATATATTCCTTTATCCACTACTACGCTCTTAGCGCTCCAAATGTCCAGTTGCATTTTCTACAGAAAGAGTGTTCAGATCTGCTCAATCAAAAGTATGGTTTAACTCTGTTAGCTGAATGCACAGATCAGAAAGAAGTTTCACCGAATGATTCTGTGTAGTTTATATTTGAAGACATTCCTTTTTCCACTATTACCCTCTTAGCGCTCCGAATCTCCACTTGCATTTTCTACAAAAAGAGTGTTTCATAACTGCTCAATCAAAAATATGTTTTATCTCTGTTAACTGAATTTACAGATCAGAAATAAGTTTCACAGAATGCATCTGTGTAGTTTTTATTTGAAGATATTCTTTTTCCCAATGTAGGCCTCTTAGCGCTTAGCATGTCCAATTGCAGTTTGTACAGAAAGAGTGTTTCAGAACGGCTCAATCAAAAGTAAGGTTCAACCCTGTTAGTTGAATGCACAGAACAGAAAGAATTTTCACAGAATGCTACTGTGTAGTTTATATTTGAATATATTCCTTTTTCCACTATTACCCTCTTAGCGCTCCGAATGTCCACTTGCATTTTCTACAGAAAGAGTGTTCAGAACTGCGCAATCAAAAGTATGGTTTAACTCTGTTAGCTTAATGAACATATCAGAAATAAGTTTCACACAATGCTTCTGTGTAGTTTTTATTTGAAGATATTATTTTTCCCAATAGAGGCCTCTTAGCGCTCAGAATGTCCAATTGCAGTTTCTACAGAAAGAGTGTTTCAGAAAGGCTCAATCAAAAGTAAGGTTCAACTCTGTTAGTTGAATGCACAGAACAGAAAGAAGTTTCATACAATGCTTCTGTGTAGTTTATATTTGAACATATTCTTTTTTCCACTAGTACCCACTTAGCGCTACGAATGTCCAGTTGCATTTTCTACAGACAGAGTGTTTCAAAACTGCTCAATCAAAAGTATGGTTTAACTCTGTTAGCTGAATGCTCAGATCAGAAATAAGTTTCACAGAATGCTTCTGTGTAGTTTATATTTGAATATATTCCTTTTTCCACTACTACGCTCTTAGCGCTCCAAATGTCCAGTTGCATTTTCTACAGAAAGAGTGTTCAGGTCTGCTAAATCAAAAGTATGGTTTAACTCTGTTAGCTGAATGCACAGATCAGAAAGAATTTTCACCGAATGATTCTGTGTAGTTTATATTTGAAGACATTCCTTTTTCCACTATTACCCTCTTAGCGCTCCGAAACTCCACTTGCATTTTCTACAAAAAGAGTGTTTCATAACTGCTCAATCAAAAATATGTTTTATCTCTGTTAACTGAATTTACTGATCAGAAATAAGTTTCACAGAATGCATCTGTGTAGTTTTTATTTGAAGATATTCTTTTTCCCAATGTAGGCCTCTTAGCGTTTAGCATGTCCAATTGCAGTTTCTACAGAAAGAGTGTTTCAGAACGGCTCAATCAAAAGTAAGGTTCAACTCTGTTAGTTGAATGCACAGAACAGAAAGAATTTTAACAGAATGCTACTGTGTAGTTTATATTTGAATATATTCCTTTTTCCACTATTACCCTCTTAGCGCTCCGAATGTCCACTTGCATTTTCTACAGAAAGAGTGTTCAGAACTGCGCAATCAAAAGTATGGTTTAACTCTGTTAGCTTAATGAACATATCAGAAATAAGTTTCACACAATGCTTCTGTGTAGTTTTTATTTGAAGATATTATTTTTCCCAATAGAGGCCTCTTAGTGCTCAGACTGTCCAATTGCAGTTTCTACAGAAAGAGTGTTTCAGAAAGGCTCAATAAAAAGTAAGGTTCAACTCTGTTAGTTGAATGCACAGAACAGAAAGAAGTTTCATACAATGCTTCTGTGTAGTTTATATTTGAACATATTCTTTTTTCCACTATTACCCACTTAGCGCTACGAATGTCCAGTTGCATTTTCTACAGACAGAGTGTTTCAAAACTGCTCAATCAAAAGTATGGTTTAACTCTGTTAGCTGAATGCTCAGAAAGAAGTTTCACAGAATGCTTCTGTGTAGTTTATATTTGAATATATTCCTTTTTCCACTACTACTCTCTTAGCCCTCCAAATGTCCAGTTGCATTTTCTACAGAAAGAGTGTTCAGATCTGCTCAATCAAAAGTATGTTTTAACTCTGTTAGCTGAATGCACAGATCAGATAGAAGTTTCACAGAATGATTCTGTGTAGTTTATATTTGGAGACATTCCTTTTTCCACTATTACCCTCTTATCGCTCCGAATCTCCACTTGCATTTTCTACAGAAAGAGTGTTTCAGAACGGCTCAATCAAAACTAAGGTTCAACTCTTTTAGTTGAACAAACAGAACAGAAAGAAGTTTCACACAATTCTTCTGTGTAATTTTTATTTTTAGACATTCTTTTTCCAAATATAGGCCTCTTAGCGCTCAGAATGTCCAATTGCAGTTTCTACAGAAAGAGTGTTTCAGAACGGCTCAATCAAAATTAAGGTTCAACTCTGTTAGTTGAATGCACAGAAAAGAAAGAAGTTTCATACAATGCTTCTGTGTAGTTTATATTTGAACATATTCTTTTTTCCACTATTACCCACTTAGCGCTACGAATGTCCAGTTGCATTTTCTACAGACAGAGTGTTTCAAAACTGCTCAATCAAAAGTATGGTTTAACTCTGTTAGCTGAATGCTCAGATCAGAAAGAAGTTTCACAGAATGCTTCTGTGTAGTTTATATTTGAATATAGGCCTTTTTCCACTACTACGCTCTTAGCGCTCCAAATGTCCAGTTGCATTTTCTACAGAAAGAGTGTTCAGATCTGCTCAATCAAAAGTATGGTTTAACTCTGTTAGCTGAATGCACAGATCAGAAAGAAGTTTCACCGAATGATTCTGTGTAGTTTATATTTGAAGACATTCCTTTTTCCACTATTACCCTCTTAGCGCTCCGAATCTCCACTTGCATTTTCTACAAAAAGAGTGTTTCATAACTGCTCAATCAAAAATATGTTTTATCTCTGTTAACTGAATTTACAGATCAGAAATAAGTTTCACAGAATGCATCTGTGTAGTTTTTATTTGAAGATATTCTTTTTCCCAATGTAGGCCTCTTAGCGCTTAGCATGTCCAATTGCAGTTTGTACAGAAAGAGTGTTTCAGAACGGCTCAATCAAAAGTAAGGTTCAACCCTGTTAGTTGAATGCACAGAACAGAAAGAATTTTCACAGAATGCTACTGTGTAGTTTATATTTGAATATATTCCTTTTTCCACTATTACCCTCTTAGCGCTCCGAATGTCCACTTGCATTTTCTACAGAAAGAGTGTTCAGAACTGCGCAATCAAAAGTATGGTTTAACTCTGTTAGCTTAATGAACATATCAGAAATAAGTTTCACACAATGCTTCTGTGTAGTTTTTATTTGAAGATATTATTTTTCCCAACAGAGGCCTCTTAGCGCTCAGAATGTCCAATTGCAGTTTCTACAGAAAGAGTGTTTCAGAAAGGCTCAATCAAAAGTAAGGTTCAACTCTGTTAGTTGAATGCACAGAACAGAAAGAAGTTTCATACAATGCTTCTGTGTAGTTTATATTTGAACATATTCTTTTTTCCACTAGTACCCACTTAGCGCTACGAATGTCCAGTTGCATTTTCTACAGACAGAGTGTTTCAAAACTGCTCAATCAAAAGTATGGTTTAACTCTGTTAGCTGAATGCTCAGATCAGAAATAAGTTTCACAGAATGCTTCTGTGTAGTTTATATTTGAATATATTCCTTTTTCCACTACTACGCTCTTAGCGCTCCAAATGTCCAGTTGCATTTTCTACAGAAAGAGTGTTCAGATCTGCTAAATCAAAAGTATGGTTTAACTCTGTTAGCTGAATGCACAGATCAGAAAGAATTTTCACCGAATGATTCTGTGTAGTTTATATTTGAAGACATTCCTTTTTCCACTATTACCCTCTTAGTGCTCCGAAACTCCACTTGCATTTTCTACAAAAAGAGTGTTTCATAACTGCTCAATCAAAAATATGTTTTATCTCTGTTAACTGAATTTACCGATCAGAAATAAGTTTCACAGAATGCATCTGTGTAGTTTTTATTTGAAGATATTCTTTTTCCCAATGTAGGCCTCTTAGCGTTTAGCATGTCCAATTGCAGTTTCTACAGAAAGAGTGTTTCAGAACGGCTCAATCAAAACTAAGGTTCAACTCTTTTAGTTAAACAAACAGAACAGAAAGAAGTTTCACACAATTCTTCTGTGTAGTGTTTATTTGTAGACATTCTTTTTCCCTATATAGGCCTCTTAGCGCTCAGAATGTCCAATTGCAGTTTCTACAGAAAGAGTGTTTCAGAACGGCTCAATCAAAAGTAAGGTTCAACTCTGTTAGTTGAATGCACAGAACAGAAAGAAGTTTCATACAATGCTTCTGTGTAGTTTATATTTGAACATATTCTCTTTTCCACTATTACCCACTTAGCGCTACGAATGTCCAGTTGCATTTTCTACAGACAGAGTGTTTCAAAACTGCTCAATCAAAAGTATGGTTTAACTCTGTTAGCTGTATGCTCAGATCAGAAAGAAGTTTCACAGAATGCTTCTGTGTAGTTTATATTTGAATATATTCCTTTTTCCACTATTACCCTCTTAGCGCTCCGAAACTCCACTTGCATTTTCTACAAAAAGAGTGTTTCATAACTGCTCAATCAAAAATATGTTTTATCTCTGTTAACTGAATTTACAGATCAGAAATAAGTTTCACAGAATGCATCTGTGTAGTTTTTATTTGAAGATATTCTTTTTCCCAATGTAGGCCTCTTAGCGCTTAGCATGTCCAATTGCAGTTTGTACAGAAAGAGTGTTTCAGAACGGCTCAATCAAAAGTAAGGTTCAACCCTGTTAGTTGAATGCACAGAACAGAAAGAATTTTCACAGAATGCTACTGTGTAGTTTATATTTGAATATATTCCTTTTTCCACTATTACCCTCTTAGCGCTCCAAATGTCCACTTGCATTTTCTACAGAAAGAGTGTTCAGAACTGCGCAATCAAAAGTATGGTTTAACTCTGTTAGCTTAATGAACATATCAGAAATAAGTTTCACACAATGCTTCTGTGTAGTTTTTATTTGAAGATATTATTTTTCCCAATAGAGGCCTCTTAGCGCTCAGAATGTCCAATTGCAGTTTCTACAGAAAGAGTGTTTCAGAAAGGCTCAATCAAAAGTAAGGTTCAACTCCGTTAGTTGAATGCACAGAACAGAAAGAAGTTTCATACAATTCTTCTGTGTAGTTTATATTTGAACATATTCTTTTTTCCACTAGTACCCACTTAGCGCTACGAATGTCCAGTTGCATTTTCTACAGACAGAGTGTTTCAAAACTGCTCAATCAAAAGTATGGTTTAACTCTGTTAGCTGAATGCTCAGAAAGAAGTTTCACAGAATGCTTCTGTGTAGTTTATATTTGAATATATTCCTTTTTCCACTACTACTCTCTTAGCCCTCAAAATGTCCAGTTGCATTTTCTACAGAAAGAGTGTTCAGATCTGCTCAATCAAAAGTATGTTTTAACTCTGTTAGCTGAATGCACAGATCAGATAGAAGTTTCACAGAATGATTCTGTGTAGTTTATATTTGGAGACATTCCTTTTTCCACTATTACCCTCTTATCGCTCCGAATCTCCACTTGCATTTTCTACAGAAAGAGTGTTTCAGAACGGCTCAATCAAAACTAAGGTTCAACTCTTTTAGTTGAACAAACAGAACAGAAAGAAGTTTCACACAATTCTTCTGTGTAATTTTTATTTTTAGACATTCTTTTTCCAAATATAGGCCTCTTAGCGCTCAGAATGTCCAATTGCAGTTTCTACAGAAAGAGTGTTTCAGAACGGCTCAATCAAAAGTAAGGTTCAACTCTGTTAGTTGAATGCACAGAACAGAAAGAAGTTTCATACAATGCTTCTGTGTAGTTTATATTTGAACATATTCTTTTTTCCACTATTACCCACTTAGCGCTACGAACGTCCAGTTGCATTTTCTACAGACAGAGTGTTTCAAAACTGCTCAATCAAAAGTATGGTTTAACTCTGTTAGCTGAATGCTCAGAAAGAAGTTTCACAGAATGCTTCTGTGTAGTTTATATTTGAATATATTCATTTTTCCACTACTACTCTCTTAGCCCTCCAAATGTCCAGTTGCATTTTCTACAGAAAGAGTGTTCAGATCTGCTCAATCAAAAGTATGTTTTAACTCTGTTAGCTGAATGCACAGATCAGATAGAAGTTTCACAGAATGATTCTGTGTAGTTTATATTTGGAGACATTCCTTTTTCCACTATTACCCTCTTATCGCTCCCAATCTCCACTTGCATTTTCTACAGAAAGAGTGTTTCAGAACGGCTCAATCAAAACTAAGGTTCAACTCTTTTAGTTGAACAAACAGAACAGAAAGAAGTTTCACACAATTCTTCTGTGTAATTTTTATTTTTAGACATTCTTTTTCCAAATATAGGCCTCTTAGCGCTCAGAATGTCCAATTGCAGTTTCTACAGAAAGAGTGTTTCAGAACGGCTCAATCAAAAGTAAGGTTCAACTCTGTTAGTTGAATGCACAGAACAGAAAGAAGTTTCATACAATGCTTCTGTGTAGTTTATATTTGAACATATTCTTTTTTCCACTATTACCCACTTAGCGCTACAAATGTCCAGTTGCATTTTCTACAGACAGAGTGTTTCAAAACTGCTCAATCAAAAGTATGGTTTAACTCTGTTAGCTGAATGCTCAGATCAGAAAGAAGTTTCACAGAATGCTTCTGTGTAGTTTATATTTGAATATATTCCTTTTTCCACTACTACGCTCTTAGCGCTCCAAATGTCCAGTTGCATTTTCTACAGAAAGAGTGTTCAGATCTGCTCAATCAAAAGTATGGTTTAACTCTGTTAGCTGAATGCACAGATCAGAAAGAAGTTTCACCGAATGATTCTGTGTAGTTTATATTTGAACACATTCCTTTTTCCACTATTACCCACTTAGCGCTCCGAATCTCCACTTGCATTTTCTACAAAAAGAGTGTTTCATAACTGCTCAATCAAAAATATGTTTTATCTCTGTTAACTGAATTTACAGATCAGAAATAAGTTTCACAGAATGCATCTGTGTAGTTTTTATTTGAAGATATTCTTTTTCCCAATGTAGGCCTCTTAGAGCTTAGCATGTCCAATTGCAGTTTGTACAGAAAGAGTGTTTCAGAACGGCTCAATCAAAAGTAAGGTTCAACCCTGTTAGTTGAATGCACAGAACAGAAAGAATTTTCACAGAATGCTACTGTGTAGTTTATATTTGAATATATTCCTTTTTCCACTATTACCCTCTTAGCGCTCCGAATGTCCACTTGCATTTTCTACAGAAAGAGTGTTCAGAACTGCGCAATCAAAAGTATGGTTTAACTCTGTTAGCTTAATGAACATATCAGAAATAAGTTTCACACAATGCTTCTGTGTAGTTTTTATTTGAAGATATTATTTTTCCCAATAGAGGCCTCTTAGCGCTCTGAATGTCCAATTGCAGTTTCTACAGAAAGAGTGTTTCAGAAAGGCTCAATCAAAAGTAAGGTTCACCTCTGTTAGTTGAATGCACAGAACAGAAAGAAATTTCATACAATGCTTCTGTGTAGTTTATATTTGAACATATTCTTTTTTCCACTAGTACCCACTTAGCGCTACGAATGTCCAGTTGCATTTTCTACAGACAGAGTGTTTCAAAACTGCTCAATCAAAAGTATGGTTTAACTCTGTTTGCTGAATGCTCAGATCAGAAATAAGTTTCACAGAATGCTTCTGTGTAGTTTATATTTGAATATATTCCTTTTTCCACTACTACGCTCTTAGCGCTCCAAATGTCCAGTTGCATTTTCTACAGAAAGAGTGTTCAGATCTGCTAAATCAAAAGTATGGTTTAACTCTGTTAGCTGAATGCACAGATCAGAAAGAATTTTCACCGAATGATTCTGTGTAGTTTATATTTGAAGACATTCCTTTTTCCACTATTACCCTCTTAGCGCTCCGAAATTCCACTTGCATTTTCTACAAAAAGAGTGTTTCATAACTGCTCAATCAAAAATATGTTTTATCTCTGTTAACTGAATTTACCGATCAGAAATAAGTTTCACAGAATGCATCTGTGTAGTTTTTATTTGAAGATATTCTTTTTCCCAATGTAGGCCTCTTAGCGTTTAGCATGTCCAATTGCAGTTTCTACAGAAAGAGTGTTTCAGAACGGCTCAATCAAAAGTAAGGTTCAACTCTGTTAGTTGAATGCACAGAACAGAAAGAATTTTAACAGAATGCTACTGTGTAGTTTATATTTGAATATATTCCTTTTTCCACTATTACCTTCTTAGCGCTCCGAATGTCCACTTGCATTTTCTACAGAAAGAGTGTTCAGAACTGCGCAATCAAAAGTATGGTTTAACTCTGTTAGCTTAATGAACATATCAGAAATAAGTTTCACACAATGCTTCTGTGTAGTTTTTATTTGAAGATATTATTTTTCCCAATAGAGGCCTCTTAGTGCTCAGACTGTCCAATTGCAGTTTCTACAGAAAGAGTGTTTCAGAAAGGCTCAATCAAAAGTAAGGTTCAACTCTGTTAGTTGAATGCACAGAACAGAAAGAAGTTTCATACAATGCTTCTGTGTAGTTTATATTTGAACATATTCTTTTTTCCACTATTACCCACTTAGCGCTACGAATGTCCAGTTGCATTTTCTACAGACAGAGTGTTTCAAAACTGCTCAATCAAAAGTATGGTTTAACTCTGTTAGCTGAATGCTCAGAAAGAAGTTTCACAGAATGCTTCTGTGTAGTTTATATTTGAATATATTCCTTTTTCCACTACTACTCTCTTAGCCCTCCAAATGTCCAGTTGCATTTTCTACAGAAAGAGTGTTCAGATCTGCTCAATCAAAAGTATGTTTTAACTCTGTTAGCTGAATGCACAGATCAGATAGAAGTTTCACAGAATGATTCTGTGTAGTTTATATTTGGAGACATTCCTTTTTCCACTATTACCCTCTTAACGCTCCGAATCTCCACTTGCATTTTCTACAGAAAGAGTGTTTCAGAACGGCTCAATCAAAACTAAGGTTCAACTCTTTTAGTTGAACAAACAGAACAGAAAGAAGTTTCACACAATTCTTCTGTGTAATTTTTATTTTTAGACATTCTTTTTCCAAATATAGGCCTCTTAGCGCTCAGAATGTCCAATTGCAATTTCTACAGAAAGAGTGTTTCAGAACGGCACAATCAAAATTAAGGTTCAACTCTGTTAGTTGAATGCACAGAACAGAAAGAAGTTTCATACAATGCTTCTGTGTAGTTTATATTTGAACATATTATTTTTTCCACTATTACCCACTTAGCGCTACGAATGTCCAGTTGCATTTTCTACAGACAGAGTGTTTCAAAACTGCTCAATCAAAAGTATGGTTTAACTCTGTTAGCTGAATGCTCAGATCAGAAAGAAGTTTCACAGAATGCTTCTGTGTAGTTTATATTTGAATATATTCCTTTTTCCACTACTACGCTCTTAGCGCTCCAAATGTCCAGTTGCATTTTCTACAGAAAGAGTGTTCAGATCTGCTCAATCAAAAGTATGGTTTAACTCTGTTAGCTGAATGCACAGATCAGAAAGAAGTTTCACCGAATGATTCTGTGTAGTTTATATTTGAAGACATTCCTTTTTCCACTATTACCCTCTTAGCGCTCCGAATCTCCACTTGCATTTTCTACAAAAAGAGTGTTTCATAACTGCTCAATCAAAAATATGTTTTATCTCTGTTAACTGAATTTACAGATCAGAAATAAGTTTCACAGAATGCATCTGTGTAGTTTTTATTTGAAGATATTCTTTTTCCCAATGTAGGCCTCTTAGCGCTTAGCATGTCCAATTGCAGTTTGTACAGAAAGAGTGTTTCAGAACGGCTCAATCAAAAGTAAGGTTCAACCCTGTTAGTTGAATGCACAGAACAGAAAGAATTTTCACAGAATGCTACTGTGTAGTTTATATTTGAATATATTCCTTTTTCCACTATTACCCTCTTAGCGCTCCGAATGTCCACTTGCATTTTCTACAGAAAGAGTGTTCAGAACTGCGCAATCAAAAGTATGGTTTAACTCTGTTAGCTTAATGAACATATCAGAAATAAGTTTCACACAATGCTTCTGTTTAGTTTTTATTTGAAGATATTATTTTTCCCAATAGAGGCCTCTTAGCGCTCAGAATGTCCAATTGCAGTTTCTACAGAAAGAGTGTTTCAGAAAGGCTCAATCAAAAGTAAGGTTCAACTCTGTTAGTTGAATGCACAGAACAGAAAGAAGTTTCATACAATGCTTCTGTGTAGTTTATATTTGAACATATTCTTTTTTCCACTAGTACCCACTTAGCGCTACGAATGTCCAGTTGCATTTTCTACAGACAGAGTGTTTCAAAACTGCTCAATCAAAAGTATGGTTTAACTCTGTTAGCTGAATGCTCAGATCAGAAATAAGTTTCACAGAATGCTTCTGTGTAGTTTATATTTGAATATATTCCTTTTTCCACTACTACGCTCTTAGCGCTCCAAATGTCCAGTTGCATTTTCTACAGAAAGAGTGTTCAGATCTGCTCAATCAAAAGTATGGTTTAACTCTGTTAGCTGAATGCACAGATCAGAAAGAATTTTCACCGAATGATTCTGTGTAGTTTATATTTGAAGACATTCCTTTTTCCACTATTACCCTCTTAGCGCTCCGAAACTCCACTTGCATTTTCTACAAAAAGAGTGTTTCATAACTGCTCAATCAAAAATATGTTTTATCTCTGTTAACTGAATTTACCGATCAGAAATAAGTTTCACAGAATGCATCTGTGTAGTTTTTATTTGAAGATATTCTTTTTCCCAATGTAGGCCTCTTAGCGTTTAGCATGTCCAATTGCAGTTTCTACAGAAAGAGTGTTTCAGAACGGCTCAATCAAAAGTAAGGTTCAACTCTGTTAGTTGAATGCACAGAACAGAAAGAATTTTCACAGAATGCTACTGTGTAGTTTATATTTGAATATATTCCTTTTTCCACTATTACCCTCTTAGCGCTCCGAATGTCCACTTGCATTTTCTACAGAAAGAGTGTTCAGAACTGCGCAATCAAAAGTATGGTTTAACTCTGTTAGCTTAATGAACATATCAGAAATAAGTTTCACACAATGCTTCTGTGTAGTTTTTATTTGAAGATATTATTTTTCCCAATAGAGGCCTCTTAGCGCTCAGAATGTCCAATTGCAGTTTCTACAGAAAGAGTGTTTCAGAAAGGCTCAATCAAAAGTAAGGTTCAACTCTGTTAGTTGAATGCACAGAACAGAAAGAAGTTTCATACAATGCTTCTGTGTAGTTTATATTTGAACATATTCTTTTTTCCACTATTACCCACTTAGCGCTACGAATGTCCAGTTGCATTTTCTACAGACAGAGTGTTTCAAAACTGCTCAATCAAAAGTATGGTTTAACTCTGTTAGCTGAATGCTCAGATCAGAAAGAAGTTTCACAGAATGCTTCTGTGTAGTTTATATTTGAATATATTCCTTTTTCCACTACTACGCTCTTAGCGCTCCAAATGTCCAGTTGCATTTTCTACAGAAAGAGTGTTCAGATCTGCTCAATCAAAAGTATGGTTTAACTCTGTTAGCTGAATGCACAGATCAGAAAGAAGTTTCACCGAATGATTCTGTGTAGTTTATATTTGAAGACATTCCTTTTTCCACTATTACCCTCTTAGCGCTCCGAATCTCCACTTGCATTTTCTACAAAAAGAGTGTTTCATAACTGCTCAATCAAAAATATTTTTTATCTCTGTTAACTGAATTTACAGATCAGAAATAAGTTTCACAGAATGCATCTGTGTAGTTTTTATTTGAAGATATTCTTTTTCCCAATATATGCCTCTTAGCGCTTAGCATGTCCAATTGCAGTTTCTACAGAAAGAGTGTTTCAGAACGGCTCAATCAAAAGTAAGGTTCAACTCTGTTAGTTGAATGCACAGAACAGAAAGAATTTTCACAGAATGCTACTGTGTAGTTTATATTTGAATATATTCCTTTTTCCACTCATACCCTCTTAGCGCTCCGAATGTCCACTTGCATTTTCTACAGAAAGAGTGTTCAGAACTGCGCAATCAAAAGTATGGTTTAACTCTGTTAGCTTAATGAACATATCAAAAATAAGTTTCACACAATGCTTCTGTGTAGTTTTTATTTGAAGATATTATTTTTCCCAATAGAGGCCTCTTAGCGCTCAGAATGTCCAATTGCAGTTTCTACAGAAAGAGTGTTTCAGAAAGGCTCAATCAAAAGTAAGGTTCAACTCTGTTAGTTGAATGCACAGAACAGAAAGAAGTTTCATACAATGCTTCTGTGTAGTTTATATTTGAACATATTCTTTTTTCCACTAGTACCCACTTAGCGCTACGAATGTCCAGTTGCATTTTCTACAGACAGAGTGTTTCAAAACTGCTCAATCAAAAGTATGGTTTAACTCTGTTAGCTGAATGCTCAGATCAGAAATAAGTTTCACAGAATGCTTCTGTGTAGTTTATATTTGAATATATTACTTTTTCCACTACTACGCTCTTAGCGCTCCAAATGTCCAGTTGCATTTTCTACAGAAAGAGTGTTCAGATCTGCTAAATCAAAAGTATGGTTTAACTCTGTTAGCTGAATGCACAGATCAGAAAGAAGTTTCACCGAATGATTCTGTGTAGTTTATATTTGAAGACATTCCTTTTTCCACTATTACCCTCTTAGCGCTCCGAATCTCCACTTGCATTTTCTACAAAAAGAGTGTTTCATAACTGCTCAATCAAAAATATGTTTTATCTCTGTTAACTGAATTTACAGATCAGAAATAAGTTTCACAGAATGCATCTGTGTAGTTTTTATTTGAAGATATTCTTTTTCCCAATATAGGCCTCTTAGCGCTTAGCATGTCCAATTGCAGTTTGTACAGAAAGAGTGTTTCAGAACGGCTCAATCAAAAGTAAGGTTCAATTCTGTTAGTTGAATGCACAGAACAGAAAGAATTTTCACAGAATGCTACTGTGTATTTTATATTTGAATATATTCCTTTTTCCACTATTACCCTCTTAGCGCTCCGAATGTCCACTTGCATTTTCTACAGAAAGAGTGTTCAGAACTGCGCAATCAAAAGTATGGTTTAACATTGTTAGCTTAATGAACATATCAGAAATAAGTTTCACACAATGCTTCTGTGTAGTTTTTATTTGAAGATATTATTTTTCCCAATAGAGGCCTCTTAGCGCTCAGAATGTCCAATTGCAGTTTCTACAGAAAGAGTGTTTAAGAACGGCTCAATCAAAAGTAAGGTTCAACTCTGTTAGCTGAATGCTCAGATCAGAAAGAAGTTTCACAGAATGCTTCTGTGTAGTTTATATTTGAATATATTCCTTTTTCCACTACTACGCTCTTAGCGCTCCAAATGTCCAGTTGCATTTTCTACAGAAAGAGTGTTCAGATCTGCTCAATCAAAAGTATGGTTTAACTCTGTTAGCTGAATGCACAGATCAGAAAGAAGTTTCACAGAATGATTCTATGTAGTTTATATTTGGAGACATTCCTTTTTCCACTATTACCCTCTTAGCGCTCCGAAACTCCACTTGCATTTTCTAGAGAAAGAGTGTTTCAGAACGGCTCAATCAAAACTAAGGTTCAACTCTTTTAGTTGAACAAACAGAACGGAAAGAAGTTTCACACAATTCTTCTGTGTAGTTTTTATTTGTAGACATTCTTTTTCCCAATATAGGCCTCTTAGCGCTGAGAATGTCCAATTGCAGTTTCTACAGAAAGAGTGTTTCAGAACGGCTCAATCAAAAGTAAGGTTCAACTCTGTTAGTTGAATGCACAGAACAGAAAGAAGTTTCATACAATGCTTCTGTGTAGTTTCTATTTGAACATATTCTTTTTTCCACTATTACCCACTTAGCGCTACGAATGTCCAGTTGCATTTTCTACAGACAGAGTGTTTCAAAACTGCTCAATCAAAAGTATGGTTTAACTCTGTTAGCTGAATGCTCAGATCAGAAAGAAGTTTCACAGAATGCTTCTGTGTAGTTTATATTTGAATATATTCCTTTTTCCACTACTACGCTCTTAGCGCTCAAAATGTCCAGTTGCATTTTCTACAGAAAGAGTGTTCAGATCTGCTCAATCAAAAGTATGGTTTAACTCTGTTAGCTGAATGCACAGATCAGAAAGAAGTTTCACCGAATGATTCTGTGTAGTTTATATTTGAAGACATTCCTTTTTCCACTATTACCCTCTTAGCGCTCCGAATCTCCACTTGCATTTTCTACAAAAAGAGTGTTTCATAACTGCTCAATCAAAAATATTTTTTATCTCTGTTAACTGAATTTACAGATCAGAAATAAGTTTCACAGAATGCATCTGTGTAGTTTTTATTTGAAGATATTCTTTTTCCCAATATAGGCCTCTTAGCGCTTAGCATGTCCAATTGCAGTTTCTACAGAAAGAGTGTTTCAGAACGGCTCAATCAAAAGTAAGGTTCAACACTGTTAGTTGAATGCACAGAACAGAAAGAATTTTCACAGAATGCTACTGTGTAGTTTATATTTGAATATATTCCTTTTTCCACTATTACCCTCTTAGCGCTCCGAATGTCCACTTGCATTTTCTACAGAAAGAGTGTTCAGAACTGCGCAATCAAAAGTATGGTTTAACTCTGTTAGCTTAATGAACATATCAGAAATAAGTTTCACACAATGCTTCTGTGTAGTTTTTATTTGAAGATATTATTTTTCCCAATAGAGGCCTCTTAGCGCTCAGAATGTCCAATTGCAGTTTCTACAGAAAGAGTGTTTCAGAAAGGCTCAATCAAAAGTAAGGTTCAACTCTGTTAGTTGAATGCACAGAACAGAAAGAAGTTTCATACAATGCTTCTGTGTAGTTTATATTTGAACATATTCTTTTTTCCACTATTACCCACTTAGCGCTACGAATGTCCAGTTGCATTTTCTACAGACAGAGGGTTTCAAAACTGCTCAATCAAAAGTATGGTTTAACTCTGTTAGCTGAATGCTCAGATCAGAAAGAAGTTTCACAGAATGCTTCTGTGTAGTTTATATTTGAATATATTCCTTTTTCCACTACTACGCTCTTAGCGCTCAAAATGTCCAGTTGCATTTTCTACAGAAAGAGTGTTCAGATCTGCTCAATCAAAAGTATGGTTTAACTCTGTTAGCTGAATGCACAGATCAGAAAGAAGTTTCACCGAATGATTCTGTGTAGTTTATATTTGAAGACATTCCTTTTTCCACTATTACCCTCTTAGCGCTCCGAATCTCCACTTGCATTTTCTACAAAAAGAGTGTTTCATAACTGCTCAATCAAAAATATTTTTTATCTCTGTTAACTGAATTTACAGATCAGAAATAAGTTTCACAGAATGCATCTGTGTAGTTTTTATTTGAAGATATTCTTTTTCCCAATATAGGCCTCTTAGCGCTTAGCATGTCCAATTGCAGTTTCTACAGAAAGAGTGTTTCAGAACGGCTCAATCAAAAGTAAGGTTCAACACTGTTAGTTGAATGCACAGAACAGAAAGAATTTTCACAGAATGCTACTGTGTAGTTTATATTTGAATATATTCCTTTTTCCACTATTACCCTCTTAGCGCTCCGAATGTCCACTTGCATTTTCTACAGAAAGAGTGTTCAGAACTGCGCAATCAAAAGTATGGTTTAACTCTGTTAGCTTAATGAACATATCAGAAATAAGTTTCACACAATGCTTCTGTGTAGTTTTTATTTGAAGATATTATTTTTCCCAATAGAGGCCTCTTAGCGCTCAGAATGTCCAATTGCAGTTTCTACAGAAAGAGTGTTTCAGAAAGGCTCAATCAAAAGTAAGGTTCAACTCTGTTAGTTGAATGCACAGAACAGAAAGAAGTTTCATACAATGCTTCTGTGTAGTTTATATTTGAACATATTCTTTTTTCCACTATTACCCACTTAGCGCTACGAATGTCCAGTTGCATTTTCTACAGACAGAGTGTTTCAAAACTGCTCAATCAAAAGTATGGTTTAACTCTGTTAGCTGAATGCTCAGATCAGAAAGAAGTTTCACAGAATGCTTCTGTGTAGTTTATATTTGAATATATTCCTTTTTCCACTACTACGCTCTTAGCGCTCCAAATGTCCAGTTGCATTTTCTACAGAAAGAGTGTTCAGATCTGCTAAATCAAAAGTATGGTTTAACTCTGTTAGCTGAATGCACAGATCAGAAAGAATTTTCACCGAATGATTCTGTGTAGTTTATATTTGAAGACATTCCTTTTTCCACTATTACCCTCTTAGCGCTCCGAAACTCCACTTGCATTTTCTACAAAAAGAGTGTTTCATAACTGCTCAATCAAAAATATGTTTTATCTCTGTTAACTGAATTTACCGATCAGAAATAAGTTTCACAGAATGCATCTGTGTAGTTTTTATTTGAAGATATTCTTTTTCCCAATGTAGGCCTCTTAGCGTTTAGCATGTCAAATTGCAGTTTCTACAGAAAGAGTGTTTCAGAATGGCTCAATCAAAAGTAAGGTTCAACTCTGTTAGTTGAATGCACAGAACAGAAAGAATTTTAACAGAATGCTACTGTGTAGTTTATATTTGAATATATTCCTTTTTCCACTATTACCTTCTTAGCGCTCCGAATGTCCACTTGCATTTTCTACAGAAAGAGTGTTCAGAACTGCGCAATCAAAAGTATGGTTTAACTCTGTTAGCTTAATGAACATATCAGAAATAAGTTTCACACAATGCTTCTGTGTAGTTTTTATTTGAAGATATTATTTTTCCCAATAGAGGCCTCTTAGTGCTCAGACTGTCCAATTGCAGTTTCTACAGAAAGAGTGTTTCAGAAAGGCTCAATCAAAAGTAAGGTTCAACTCTGTTAGTTGAATGCACAGAACAGAAAGAAGTTTCATACAATGCTTCTGTGTAGTTTATATTTGAACATATTCTTTTTTCCACTATTACCCACTTAGCGCTACGAATGTCCAGTTGCATTTTCTACAGACAGAGTGTTTCAAAACTGCTCAATCAAAAGTATGGTTTAACTCTGTTAGCTGAATGCTCAGAAAGAAGTTTCACAGAATGCTTCTGTGTAGTTTATATTTGAATATATTCCTTTTTCCACTACTACTCTCTTAGCCCTCCAAATGTCCAGTTGCATTTTCTACAGAAAGAGTGTTCAGATCTGCTCAATCAAAAGTATGTTTTAACTCTGTTAGCTGAATGCACAGATCAGATAGAAGTTTCACAGAATTATTCTGTGTAGTTTATATTTGGAGACATTCCTTTTTCCACTATTACCCTCTTATCGCTCCGAATCTCCACTTGCATTTTCTACAGAAAGAGTGTTTCAGAACGGCTCAATCAAAACTAAGGTTCAACTCTTTTAGTTGAACAAACAGAACAGAAAGAAGTTTCACACAATTCTTCTGTGTAATTTTTATTTTTAGACATTCTTTTTCCAAATATAGGCCTCTTAGCGCTCACAATGTCCAATTGCAGTTTCTACAGAAAGAGTGTTTCAGAACGGCACAATCAAAATTAAGGTTCAACTCTGTTAGTTGAATGCACAGAACAGAAAGAAGTTTCATACAATGCTTCTGTGTAGTTTATATATGATCATATTCTTTTTTCCACTATTACCCACTTAGCGCTACGAATGTCCAGTTGCATTTTCTACAGACAGAGTGTTTCAAAACTGCTCAATCAAAAGTATGGTTTAACTCTGTTAGCTGAATGCTCAGATCAGAAAGAAGTTTCACAGAATGCTTCTGTGTAGTTTATATTTGAATATATTCCTTTTTCCACTACTACGCTCTTAGCGCTCCAAATGTCCAGTTGCATTTTCTACAGAAAGAGTGTTCAGATCTGCTCAATCAAAAGTATGGTTTAACTCTGTTAGCTGAATGCACAGATCAGAAAGAAGTTTCACCGAATGATTCTGTGTAGTTTATATTTGAAGACATTCCTTTTTCCACTATTACCCTCTTAGCGCTCCGAATCTCCACTTGCATTTTCTACAAAAAGAGTGTTTCATAACTGCTCAATCAAAAATATGTTTTATCTCTGTTAACTGAATTTACAGATCAGAAATAAGTTTCACAGAATGCATCTGTGTAGTTTTTATTTGAAGATATTCTTTTTCCCAATGTAGGCCTCTTAGCGCTTAGCATGTCCAATTGCAGTTTGTACAGAAAGAGTGTTTCAGAACGGCTCAATCAAAAGTAAGGTTCAACCCTGTTACTTGAATGCACAGAACAGAAAGAATTTTCACAGAATGCTACTGTGTAGTTTATATTTGAATATATTCCTTTTTCCACTATTACCCTCTTAGCGCTCCGAATGTCCACTTGCATTTTCTACAGAAAGAGTGTTCAGAACTGCGCAATCAAAAATATGGTTTAACTCTGTTAGCTTAATGAACATATCAGAAATAAGTTTCACACAATGCTTCTGTGTAGTTTTTATTTGAAGATATTATTTTTCCCAATAGAGGCCTCTTAGCGCTCAGAATGTCCAATTGCAGTTTCTACAGAAAGAGTGTTTCAGAAAGGCTCAATCAAAAGTAAGGTTCAACTCTGTTAGTTGAATGCACAGAACAGAAAGAAGTTTCATACAATGCTTCTGTGTAGTTTATATTTGAACATATTCTTTTTTCCACTATTACCCACTTAGCGCTACGAATGTCCAGTTGCATTTTCTACAGACAGAGTGTTTCAAAACTGCTCAATCAAAAGTATGGTTTAACTCTGTTAGCTGAATGCTCAGATCAGAAAGAAGTTTCACAGAATGCTTCTGTGTAGTTTATATTTGAATATATTCCTTTTTCCACTACTACGCTCTTAGCGCTCCAAATGTCCAGTTGCATTTTCTACAGAAAGAGTGTTCAGATCTGCTAAATCAAAAGTATGGTTTAACTCTGTTAGCTGAATGCACAGATCAGAAAGAATTTTCACCGAATGATTCTGTGTAGTTTATATTTGAAGACATTCCTTTTTCCACTATTACCCTCTTAGCGCTCCGAAACTCCACTTGCATTTTCTACAAAAAGAGTGTTTCATAACTGCTCAATCAAAAATATGTTTTATCTCTGTTAACTGAATTTACCGATCAGAAATAAGTTTCACAGAATGCATCTGTGTAGTTTTTATTTGAAGATATTCTTTTTCCCAATGTAGGCCTCTTAGCGTTTAGCATGTCCAATTGCAGTTTCTACAGAAAGAGTGTTTCAGAATGGCTCAATCAAAAGTAAGGTTCAACTCTGTTAGTTGAATGCACAGAACAGAAAGAATTTTAACAGAATGCTACTGTGTAGTTTATATTTGAATATATTCCTTTTTCCACTATTACCTTCTTAGCGCTCCGAATGTCCACTTGCATTTTCTACAGAAAGAGTGTTCAGAACTGCGCAATCAAAAGTATGGTTTAACTCTGTTAGCTTAATGAACATATCAGAAATAAGTTTCACAAAATGCTTCTGTGTAGTTTTTATTTGAAGATATTATTTTTCCCAATAGAGGCCTCTTAGTGCTCAGACTGTCCAATTGCAGTTTCTACAGAAAGAGTGTTTCAGAAAGGCTCAATCAAAAGTAAGGTTCAACTCTGTTAGTTGAATGCACAGAACAGAAAGAAGTTTCATACAATGCTTCTGTGTAGTTTATATTTGAACATATTCTTTTTTCCACTATTACCCACTTAGCGCTACGAATGTCCAGTTGCATTTTCTACAGACAGAGTGTTTCAAAACTGCTCAATCAAAAGTATGGTTTAACTCTGTTAGCTGAATGCTCAGAAAGAAGTTTCACAGAATGCTTCTGTGTAGTTTATATTTGAATATATTCCTTTTTCCACTACTACTCTCTTAGCCCTCCAAATGTCCAGTTGCATTTTCTACAGAAAGAGTGTTCAGATCTGCTCAATCAAAAGTATGTTTTAACTCTGTTAGCTGAATGCACAGATCAGATAGAAGTTTCACAGAATGATTCTGTGTAGTTTATATTTGGAGACATTCCTTTTTCCACTATTACCCTCTTATCGCTCCGAATCTCCACTTGCATTTTCTACAGAAAGAGTGTTTCAGAACGGCTCAATCAAAACTAAGGTTCAACTCTTTTAGTTGAACAAACAGAACAGAAAGAAGTTTCACACAATTCTTCTGTGTAATTTTTATTTTTAGACATTCTTTTTCCAAATATAGGCCTCTTAGCGCTCAGAATGTCCAATTGCAGTTTCTACAGAAAGAGTGTTTCAGAACGGCACAATCAAAATTAAGGTTCAACTCTGTTAGTTGAATGCACAGAACAGAAAGAAGTTTCATACAATGCTTCTGTGTAGTTTATATATGAACATATTCTTTTTTCCACTATTACCCACTTAGCGCTACGAATGTCCAGTTGCATTTTCTACAGACAGAGTGTTTCAAAACTGCTCAATCAAAAGTATGGTTTAACTCTGTTAGCTGAATGCTCAGATCAGAAAGAAGTTTCACAGAATGCTTCTGTGTAGTTTATATTTGAATATATTCCTTTTTCCACTACTACGCTCTTAGCGCTCCAAATGTCCAGTTGCATTTTCTACAGAAAGAGTGTTCAGATCTGCTCAATCAAAAGTATGGTTTAACTCTGTTAGCTGAATGCACAGATCAGAAAGAAGTTTCACCGAATGATTCTGTGTAGTTTATATTTGAAGACATTCCTTTTTCCACTATTACCCTCTTAGCGCTCCGAATCTCCACTTGCATTTTCTACAAAAAGAGTGTTTCATAACTGCTCAATCAAAAATATGTTTTATCTCTGTTAACTGAATTTACAGATCAGAAATAAGTTTCACAGAATGCATCTGTGTAGTTTTTATTTGAAGATATTCTTTTTCCCAATGTAGGCCTCTTAGCGCTTAGCATGTCCAATTGCAGTTTGTACAGAAAGAGTGTTTCAGAACGGCTCAATCAAAAGTAAGGTTCAACCCTGTTACTTGAATGCACAGAACAGAAAGAATTTTCACAGAATGCTACTGTGTAGTTTATATTTGAATATATTCCTTTTTCCACTATTACCCTCTTAGCGCTCCGAATGTCCACTTGCATTTTCTACAGAAAGAGTGTTCAGAACTGCGCAATCAAAAGTATGGTTTAACTCTGTTAGCTTAATGAACATATCAGAAATAAGTTTCACACAATGCTTCTGTGTAGTTTTTATTTGAAGATATTATTTTTCCCAATAGAGGCCTCTTAGCGCTCAGAATGTCCAATTGCAGTTTCTACAGAAAGAGTGTTTCAGAAAGGCTCAATCAAAAGTAAGGTTCAACTCTGTTAGTTGAATGCACAGAACAGAAAGAAGTTTCATACAATGCTTCTGTGTAGTTTATATTTGAACATATTCTTTTTTCCACTAGTACCCACTTAGCGCTACGAATGTCCAGTTGCATTTTCTACAGACAGAGTGTTTCAAAACTGCTCAATCAAAAGTATGGTTTAACTCTGTTAGCTGAATGCTCAGATCAGAAAGAAGTTTCACAGAATGCTTCTGTGTAGTTTATATTTGAATATATTCCTTTTTCCACTACTACGCTCTTAGCGCTCCAAATGTCCAGTTGCATTTTCTACAGAAAGAGTGTTCAGATCTGCTAAATCAAAAGTATGGTTTAACTCTGTTAGCTGAATGCACAGATCAGAAAGAATTTTCACCGAATGATTCTGTGTAGTTTATATTTGAAGACATTCCTTTTTCCACTATTACCCTCTTAGCGCTCCGAAACTCCACTTGCATTTTCTACAAAAAGAGTGTTTCATAACTGCTCAATCAAAAATATGTTTTATCTCTGTTAACTGAATTTACCGATCAGAAATAAGTTTCACAGAATGCATCTGTGTAGTTTTTATTTGAAGATATTCTTTTTCCCAATGTAGGCCTCTTAGCGTTTAGCATGTCCAATTGCAGTTTCTACAGAAAGAGTGTTTCAGAACGGCTCAATCAAAAGTAAGGTTCAACTCTGTTAGTTGAATGCACAGAACAGAAAGAATTTTAACAGAATGCTACTGTGTAGTTTATATTTGAATATATTCCTTTTTCCACTATTACCTTCTTAGCGCTCCGAATGTCCACTTGCATTTTCTACAGAAAGAGTGTTCAGAACTGCGCAATCAAAAGTATGGTTTAACTCTGTTAGCTTAATGAACATATCAGAAATAAGTTTCACACAATGCTTCTGTGTAGTTTTTATTTGAAGATATTATTTTTCCCAATAGAGGCCTCTTAGTGCTCAGACTGTCCAATTGCAGTTTCTACAGAAAGAGTGTTTCAGAAAGGCTCAATCAAAAGTAAGGTTCAACTCTGTTAGTTGAATGCACAGAACAGAAAGAAGTTTCATACAATGCTTCTGTGTAGTTTATATTTGAACATATTCTTTTTTCCACTATTACCCACTTAGCGCTACGAATGTCCAGTTGCATTTTCTACAGACAGAGTGTTTCAAAACTGCTCAATCAAAAGTATGGTTTAACTCTGTTAGCTGAATGCTCAGAAAGAAGTTTCACAGAATGCTTCTGTGTAGTTTATATTTGAATATATTCCTTTTTCCACTACTACTCTCTTAGCCCTCCAAATGTCCAGTTGCATTTTCTACAGAAAGAGTGTTCAGATCTGCTCAATCAAAAGTATGTTTTAACTCTGTTAGCTGAATGCACAGATCAGATAGAAGTTTCACAGAATGATTCTGTGTAGTTTATATTTGGAGACATTCCTTTTTCCACTATTACCCTCTTATCGCTCCGAATCTCCACTTGCATTTTCTACAGAAAGAGTGTTTCAGAACGGCTCAATCAAAACTAAGGTTCAACTCTTTTAGTTGAACAAACAGAACAGAAAGAAGTTTCACACAATTCTTCTGTGTAATTTTTATTTTTAGACATTCTTTTTCCAAATATAGGCCTCTTAGCGCTCAGAATGTCCAATTGCAGTTTCTACAGAAAGAGTGTTTCAGAACGGCACAATCAAAATTAAGGTTCAACTCTGTTAGTTGAATGCACAGAACAGAAAGAAGTTTCATACAATGCTTCTGTGTAGTTTATATATGAACATATTCTTTTTTCCACTATTACCCACTTAGCGCTACGAATGTCCAGTTGCATTTTCTACAGACAGAGTGTTTCAAAACTGCTCAATCAAAAGTATGGTTTAACTCTGTTAGCTGAATGCTCAGATCAGAAAGAAGTTTCACAGAATGCTTCTGTGTAGTTTATATTTGAATATATTCCTTTTTCCACTACTACGCTCTTAGCGCTCCAAATGTCCAGTTGCATTTTCTACAGAAAGAGTGTTCAGATCTGCTCAATCAAAAGTATGGTTTAACTCTGTTAGCTGAATGCACAGATCAGAAAGAATTTTCACCGAATGATTCTGTGTAGTTTATATTTGAAGACATTCCTTTTTCCACTATTACCCTCTTAGCGCTCCGAATCTCCACTTGCATTTTCTACAAAAAGAGTGTTTCATAACTGCTCAATCAAAAATATGTTTTATCTCTGTTAACTGAATTTACAGATCAGAAATAAGTTTCACAGAATGCATCTGTGTAGTTTTTATTTGAAGATATTCTTTTTCCCAATGTAGGCCTCTTAGCGCTTAGCATGTCCAATTGCAGTTTGTACAGAAAGAGTGTTTCAGAACGGCTCAATCAAAAGTAAGGTTCAACCCTGTTACTTGAATGCACAGAACAGAAAGAATTTTCACAGAATGCTACTGTGTAGTTTATATTTGAATATATTCCTTTTTCCACTATTACCCTCTTAGCGCTCCGAATGTCCACTTGCATTTTCTACAGAAAGAGTGTTCAGAACTGCGCAATCAAAAGTATGGTTTAACTCTGTTAGCTTAATGAACATATCAGAAATAAGTTTCACACAATGCTTCTGTTTAGTTTTTATTTGAAGATATTATTTTTCCCAATAGAGGCCTCTTAGCGCTCAGAATGTCCAATTGCAGTTTCTACAGAAAGAGTGTTTCAGAAAGGCTCAATCAAAAGTAAGGTTCAACTCTGTTAGTTGAATGCACAGAACAGAAAGAAGTTTCATACAATGCTTCTGTGTAGTTTATATTTGAACATATTCTTTTTTCCACTAGTACCCACTTAGCGCTACGAATGTCCAGTTGCATTTTCTACAGACAGAGTGTTTCAAAACTGCTCAATCAAAAGTATGGTTTAACTCTGTTAGCTGAATGCTCAGATCAGAAATAAGTTTCACAGAATGCTTCTGTGTAGTTTATATTTGAATATATTCCTTTTTCCACTACTACGCTCTTAGCGCTCCAAATGTCCAGTTGCATTTTCTACAGAAAGAGTGTTCAGATCTGCTCAATCAAAAGTATGGTTTAACTCTGTTAGCTGAATGCACAGATCAGAAAGAAGTTTCACCGAATGATTCTGTGTAGTTTATATTTGAAGACATTCCTTTTTCCACTATTACCCTCTTAGCGCTCCGAAACTCCACTTGCATTTTCTACAAAAAGAGTGTTTCATAACTGCTCAATCAAAAATATGTTTTATCTCTGTTAACTGAATTTACAGATCAGAAATAAGTTTCACAGAATGCATCTGTGTAGTTTTTATTTGAAGATATTCTTTTTCCCAATATATGCCTCTTAGCGCTTAGCATGTCCAATTGCAGTTTCTACAGAAAGAGTGTTTCAGAACGGCTCAATCAAAAGTAAGGTTCAACTCTGTTAGTTGAATGCACAGAACAGAAAGAATTTTCACAGAATGCTACTGTGTAGTTTATATTTGAATATATTCCTTTTTCCACTCTTACCCTCTTAGCGCTCCGAATGTCCACTTGCATTTTCTACAGAAAGAGTGTTCAGAACTGCGCAATCAAAAGTATGGTTTAACTCTGTTAGCTTAATGAACATATCAAAAATAAGTTTCACAAAATGCTTCTGTGTAGTTTTTATTTGAAGATATTATTTTTCCCAATAGAGGCCTCTTAGCGCTCAGAATGTCCAATTGCAGTTTCTACAGAAAGAGTGTTTCAGAAAGGCTCAATCAAAAGTAAGTTTCAACTCTGTTAGTTGAATGCACAGAACAGAAAGAAGTTTCATACAATGCTTCTGTGTAGTTTATATTTGAACATATTCTTTTTTCCACTAGTACCCACTTAGCGCTACGAATGTCCAGTTGCATTTTCTACAGACAGAGTGTTTCAAAACTGCTCAATCAAAAGTATGGTTTAACTCTGTTAGCTGAATGCTCAGATCAGAAATAAGTTTCACAGAATGCTTCTGTGTAGTTTATATTTGAATATATTCCTTTTTCCACTACTACGCTCTTAGCGCTCCAAATGTCCAGTTGCATTTTCTACAGAAAGAGTGTTCACATCTGCTAAATCAAAAGTATGGTTTATCTCTGTTAGCTGAATGCACAGATCAGAAAGAAGTTTCACCGAATGATTCTGTGTAGTTTATATTTGAAGACATTCCTTTTTCCACTATTACCCTCTTAGCGCTCCGAATCTCCACTTGCATTTTCTACAAAAAGAGTGTTTCATAACTGCTCAATCAAAAATATGTTTTATCTCTGTTAACTGAATTTACAGATCAGAAATAAGTTTCACAGAATGCATCTGTGTAGTTTTTATTTGAAGATATTCTTTTTCCCAATGTAGGCCTCTTAGCGCTTAGCATGTCCAATTGCAGTTTGTACAGAAAGAGTGTTTCAGAACGGCTCAATCAAAAGTAAGGTTCAACTCTGTTAGTTGAATGCACAGAACAGAAAGAATTTTCACAGAATGCTACTGTGTATTTTATATTTGAATATATTCCTTTTTCCACTATTACCCTCTTAGCGCTCCGAATGTCCACTTGCATTTTCTACAGAAAGAGTGTTCAGAATTGCGCAATCAAAAGTATGGTTTAACATTGTTAGCTTAATGAACATATCAGAAATAAGTTTCACACAATGCTTCTGTGTAGTTTTTATTTGAAGATATTATTTTTCCCAATAGAGGCCTCTTAGCGCTCAGAATGTCCAATTGCAGTTTCTACAGAAAGAGTGTTTCAGAAAGGCTCAATCAAAAGTAAGGTTCAACTCTGTTAGTTGAATGCACAGAACAGAAAGAAGTTTCATACAATGCTTCTGTGTAGTTTATATTTGAACATATTCTTTTTTCCACTATTACCCACTTAGCGCTACGAATGTCCAGTTGCATTTTCTACAGACAGAGTGTTTCAAAACTGCTCAATCAAAAGTATGGTTTAACTCTGTTAGCTGAATGCTCAGATCAGAAAGTAGTTTCACAGAATGCTTCTGTGTAGTTTATATTTGAATATATACCTTTTTCCACTACTAATCTCTTACCGCTCCAAATGTCCAGTTGCATTTTCTACAGAAAGAGTGTTCAGATCTGCTCAATCAAAAGTATGGTTTAACTCTGTTAGCTGAATGCACAGATCAGAAAGAAGTTTCACAGAATGATTCTGTGTAGTTTATATTTGGAGACATTCCTTTTTCCACTATTACCCTCTTAGCGCTCCGAATCTCCACTTGCATTTTCTACAGAAAGAGTGTTTCAGAACGGCTCAATCAAAACTAAGGTTCAACTCTTTTAGTTGAACAAACAGAACAGAAAGAAGTTTCACACAATTCTTCTGTGTAGTTTTTATTTGTAGACATTCTTTTTCCCAATATAGGCCTCTTAGCGCTCAGAATGTCCAATTGCAGTTTCTACAGAAAGAGTGTTTCAGAACGGCTCAATCAAAAGTAAGGTTCAACTCTGTTAGTTGAATGCACAGAACAGAAAGAAGTTTCATACAATGCTTCTGTGTAGTTTATATTTGAACATATTCTTTTTTCCACTATTACCCACTTAGCGCTACGAATGTCCAGTGGCATTTCCTACAGACAGAGTGTTTCAAAACTGCTCAATCAAAAGTATGGTTTAACTCTGTTAGCTGAATGCTCAGATCAGAAAGAAGTTTCACAGAATGCTTCTGTGTAGTTTATATTTGAATATATTCCTTTTTCCACTACTACGCTCTTAGCGCTCCAAATGTCCACTTGCATTTTCTACAGAAAGAGTGTTCAGATCTGCTCAATCAAAAGTATGGTTTAACTCTGTTAGCTGAATGCACAGATCAGAAAGAAGTTTCACAGAATGATTCTATGTAGTTTATATTTGGAGACATTCCTTTTTCCACTATTACCCTCTTAGCGCTCCGAAACTCCACTTGCATTTTCTACAGAAAGAGTGTTTCAGAACGGCTCAATCAAAACTAAGGTTCAACTCTTTTAGTTGAACAAACAGAACGGAAAGAAGTTTCACACAATTCTTCTGTGTAGTTTTTATTTGTAGACATTCTTTTTCCCAATATAGGCCTCTTAGCGCTCAGAATGTCCAATTGCAGTTTCTACAGAAAGAGTGTTTCAGAACGGCTCAATCAAAAGTAAGGTTCAACTCTGTTAGTTGAATGCACAGAACAGAAAGAAGTTTCCTACAATGCTTCTGTGTAGTTTCTATTTGAACATATTCTTTTTTCCACTATTACCCACTTAGCGCTACGAATGTCCAGTTGCATTTTCTACAGACAGAGTATTTCAAAACTGCTCAATCAAAAGTATGGTTTAACTCTGTTAGCTGAATGCTCAGATCAGAAAGAAGTTTCACAGAATGCTTCTGTGTAGTTTATATTTGAATATATTCCTTTTTCCACTACTACGCTCTTAGCGCTCAAAATGTCCAGTTGCATTTTCTACAGAAAGAGTGTTCAGATCTGCTCAATCAAAAGTATGGTTTAACTCTGTTAGCTGAATGCACAGATCAGAAAGAAGTTTCACCGAATGATTCTGTGTAGTTTATATTTGAAGACATTCCTTTTTCCACTATTACCCTCTTAGCGCTCCGAATCTCCACTTGCATTTTCTACAAAAAGAGTGTTTCATAACTGCTCAATCAAAAATATTTTTTATCTCTGTTAACTGAATTTACAGATCAGAAATAAGTTTCACAGAATGCATCTGTGTAGTTTTTATTTGAAGATATTCTTTTTCCCAATATAGGCCTCTTAGCGCTTAGCATGTCCAAATGCAGTTTCTACAGAAAGAGTGTTTCAGAACGGCTCAATCAAAAGTAAGGTTCAACTCTGTTAGTTGAATGCACAGAACAGAAAGAATTTTCACAAAATGCTACTGTGTAGTTTATATTTGAATATATTCCTTTTTCCACAATTACCCTCTTAGCGCTCCGAATGTCCACTTGCATTTTCTACAGAAAGAGTGTTCAGAACTGCGCAATCAAAAGTATGGTTTAACTCTGTTAGCTTAATGAACATATCAGAAATAAGTTTCACACAATGCTTCTGTGTAGTTTTTATTTGAAGATATTATTTTTCCCAATAGAGGCCTCTTAGCGCTCAGAATGTCCAATTGCAGTTTCTACAGAAAGAGTGTTTCAGAAAGGCTCAATCAAAAGTAAGGTTGAACTCTGTTAGTTGAATGCACAGAACAGAAAGAAGTTTCATACAATGCTTCTCTGTAGTTTATATTTGAACATATTCTTTTTTCCACTATTACCCACTTAGCGCTACGAATGTCCAGTTGCATTTTCTACAGACAGAGTGTTTCAAAACTGCTCAATCAAAAGTATGGTTTAACTCTGTTAGCTGAATGCTCAGATGAGAAAGAAGTTTCACAGAATGCTTCTGTGTAGTTTATATTTGAATATATTCCTTTTTCCACTACTACGCTCTTAGCGCTCCAAATGTCCAGTTGCATTTTCTACAGAAAGAGTGTTCAGATCTGCTCAATCAAAAGTATGGTTTAACTCTGTTAGCTGAATGCACAGATCAGAAAGAAGTTTCACCGAATGATTCTGTGTAGTTTATATTTGAAGACATTCCTTTTTCCACTATTACCCTCTTAGCGCTCCGAATCTCCACTTGCATTTTCTACAAAAAGAGTGTTTCATAACTGCTCAATCAAAAATATGTTTTATCTCTGTTAACTGAATTTACAGATCAGAAATAAGTTTCACAGAATGCATCTGTGTAGTTTTTATTTGAAGATATTCTTTTCCCCAAGGTAGGCCTCTTAGCGCTTAGCATGTCCAATTGCAGTTTGTACAGAAAGAGTGTTTCAGAACGGCTCAATCAAAAGTAAGGTTCAACTCTGTTAGTTGAATGCACAGAACAGAAAGAATTTTCACAGAATGCTACTGTGTAGTTTATATTTGAATATATTCCTTTTTCCACTATTACCCTCTTAGCGCTCCGAATGTCCACTTGCATTTTCCACAGAAAGAGTGTTCAGAACTGCGCAATCAAAAGTATGGTTTAACTCTGTTACCTTAATGAACATATCAGAAATAAGTTTCACACAATGCTTCTGTGTAGCTTTTATTTGAAGATATTATTTTTCCCAATAGAGGCCTCTTAGCGCTCAGAATGTCCAATTGCAGTTTCTACAGAAAGAGTGTTTCAGAAAGGCTCAATCAAAAGTTAGGTTCAAATCTGTTAGTTGAATGCACAGAACAGAAAGAAGTTTCATACAATGCTTCTGTGTAGTTTATATTTGAACATATTCTTTTTTCCACTATTACCCACTTAGCGCTACGAATGTCCAGTTGCATTTTCTACAGACAGAATGTTTCAAAACTGCTCAATCAAAAGTATGGTTTAACTCTGTTAGCTGAATGCTCAGATCAGAAAGAAATTTCACAGAATGCTTCTGTGTAGTTTATATTTGAATATATTCCTTTTTCCACTACTACTCTCTTAGCGCTCCAAATGTCCAGTTGCATTTTCTACAGAAAGAGTGTTCAGATCTGCTCAATCAAAAGTATGGTTTAACTCTGTTAGCTGAATGCACAGATCAGAAATAAGTTTCACAGAATGATTCTATGTAGTTTATATTTGGAGACATTCCTTTTTCAACTATTACCCTCTTAGCGCTCCGAAACTCCACTTGCATTTTCTACAGAAAGAGTGTTTCAGAACGGCTCAATCAAAACTAAGGTTCAACTCTTTTAGTTGAACAAACAGAACGGAAAGAAGTTTCACACAATTCTTCTGTGTAGTTTTTATTTGTAGACATTCTTTTTCCCAATTTAGGCCTCTTAGCGCTCAGAATGTCCAATTGCAGTTTCTACAGAAAGAGTGTTTCAGAACGGCTCAATCAAAAGTAAGGTTCAACTCTGTTAGTTGAATGCACAGAACAGAAAGAAGTTTCATACAATGCTTCTGTGTAGTTTATATTTGAACATATTCTTTTTTCCACTATTACCCACTTAGCGCTACGAATGTCCAGTTGCATTTTCTACAGACAGAGTGTTTCAAAACTGCTCAATCAAAAGTATGGTTTAACTCTGTTAGCTGAATGCTCAGATCAGAAAGAAGTTTCACAGAATGCTTCTGTGTAGTTTATATTTGAATATATTCCTTTTTCCACTACTACGCTCTTAGCGCTCCAAATGTCCAGTTGCATTTTCTACAGAAAGAGTGTTCAGATCTGCTCAATCAAAAGTATGGTTTAACTCTGTTAGCTGAATGCACAGATCAGAAAGAAGTTTCACCGAATGATTCTGTGTAGTTTATATTTGAAGACATTCCTTTTTCCACTATTACCCTCTTAGCGCTCCGAATCTCCACTTGCATTTCCTACAAAAAGAGTGTTTCATAACTGCTCAATCAAAAATATGTTTTATCTCTGTTAACTGAATTTACAGATCAGAAATAAGTTTCACAGAATGCATCTGTGTAGTTTTTATTTGAAGATATTCTTTTTCCCAATGTAGGCCTCTTAGCGCTTAGAATGTCCAATTGCAGTTTCTACAGAAAGAGTGTTTCAGAACGGCTCAATCAAAAGTAAGGTTCAACTCTGTTAGTTGAATGCACAGAACAGAAAGAAGTTTCACAGAATGTTACTGTGTAGTTTATATTTGAATATATTCCTTTTTCCACTATTACACTCTTAGCGCTCCGAATGTCCACTTGCATTTTCTACAGAAAGAGTGTTCAGAACTGCGCAATCAAAAGTATGATTTAACTCTGTTAGCTTAATGAACATATCAGAAATAAGTTTCACACAATGCTTCTGTGTAGTTTTTATTTGAAGATATTATTTTTCCCAATAGAGGCCTCTTAGCGCTCAGAATGTCCAATTGCAGTTTCTACAGAAAGAGTGTTTCAGAAAGGCTCAATCAAAAGTAAGGTTCAACTCTGTTAGTTGAATGAACAGAACAGAAAGAAGTTTCATACAATGCTTCTGTGTAGTTTATATTTGAACATATTCTTTTTTCCACTATTACCCACTCAGCGCTACGAATGTCCCGTTGCATTTTCTACAGACAGAGTGTTTCAAAACTGCTCAATCAAAAGTATGGTTTAACTCTGTTAGCTGAATGCTCAGATCAGAAAGAAGTTTCACAGAATGCTTCTGTGTAGTTTATATTTGAATATATTCCTTTTTCCACTACGACTCTCTTAGGGCTCCAAATGTCCAGTTGCATTTTCTACAGAAAGAGTGTTCAGATCTGCTCAATCAAAAGTATGGTTTAACTCTGTTAGCTGAATGCACAGATCAGAAAGATGTTTCACAGAATGATTCAGTGTAGTTTATGTTTGGAGACATTCCTTTTTCCAATATTACCCTCTTAGCGCTCCGAATATCCACTTGCATTTTCTACAGAAAGAGTGTTTCAGAACGGCTCAATCAAAACTAAGGTTCAACTCTTTTAGTTGAACAAACAGAACAGAAAGAAGTTTCACACAATTCTTCTGTGTAGTTTTTATTTGTAGACATTCTTTTTCCCAATATAGGCCTCTTAGCGCTCAGAATGTCCAATTGCAGTTTCTACAGAAAGAGTGTTTCAGAACGGCTCAATCAAAAGTAAGGTTCAACTCTGTTAGTTGAATGCACAGAACAGAAAGAAGTTTCATACAATGCTTCTGTGTAGTTTATATTTGAACATATTATTTTTTCCACTATTACCCACTTAGCGCTACGAATGTCCAGTGGCATTTTCTACAGACAGAGTGTTTCAAAACTGCTCAATCAAAAGTATGGTTTAACTCTGTTAGCTGAATGCTCAGATCAGAAAGAAGTTTCACAGAATGCTTCTGTGTAGTTTATATTTGAATATATTCCTTTTTCCACTACTACCCTCTTAGCGCTCAAAATGTCCAGTTGCATTTTCTACAGAAAGAGTGTTCAGATCTGCTCAATCAAAAGTATGGTTTAACTCTGTTAGCTGAATGCACAGATCAGAAAGAAGTTTCACCGAATGATTCTGTGTAGTTTATATTTGAAGACATTCCTTTTTCCACTAGTACCCTCTTAGCGCTCCGAATCTCCACTTGCATTTTCTACAAAAAGAGTGTTTCATAACTGCTCAATCAAAAATATGTTTTATCTCTGTTAACTGAATTTACAGATCAGAAATAAGTTTCACAGAATGCATCTGTGTAGTTTTTATTTGAAGATATTCTTTTTCCCAATGTAGGCCTCTTAGCGCTTAGCATGTCCAATTGCAGTTTCTACAGAAAGAGTGTTTCAGAACGGCTCAATCAAAAGTAAAGTTCAACTCTGTTAGTTGAATGCACAGAACAGAAAGAATTTTCACAGAATGCTACTGTGTAGTTTATATTTGAATATATTCCTTTTTCCACTATTACCCTCTTAGCGCTCCGAATGTCCACTTGCATTTTCTACAGAAAGAGTGTTCAGAACTGCGCAATCAAAAGTATGGTTTAACTCTGTTAGCTTAATGAACATATCAGAAATAAGTTTCACACAATGCTTCTGTGTAGTTTTTATTTGAAGATATTATTTTTCCCAATAGAGGCCTCTTAGCGCTCAGAATGTCCAATTGCAGTTTCTACAGAAAGAGTGTTTCAGAAAGGCTCAATCAAAAGTAAGTTTCAACTCTGTTAGTTGAATGCACAGAACAGAAAGAAGTTTCATACAATGCTTCTGTGTAGTTTATATTTGAACATATTCTTTTTTCCACTATTACCCACTTAGCGCTACGAATGTCCCGTTGCATTTTCTACAGACAGAGTGTTTCAAAACTGCTCAATCAAAAGTATGGTTTAACTCTGTTAGCTGAATGCTCAGATCAGAAAGAAGTTTTACAGAATGCTTCTGTGTAGTTTATATTTGAATATATTCCTTTTTCCACTACTACTCTCTTAGCGCTCCAAATGTCCAGTTGCATTTTCTACAGAAAGGGTGTTCAGATCTGCTCAATCAAAAGTATGGTTTAACTCTGTTAGCTGAATGCACAGATCAGAAAGAAGTTTCACAGAATGATTCTGTGTAGTTTATATTTGGAGACATTCCTTTTTCCACTATTAACCTCTTAGCGCTCCGAATCTCCACTTGCATTTTCTACAGAAAGAGTGTTTCAGAACGGCTCAATCAAAACTAAGGTTCAACTCTTTTAGTTGAACAAACAGAACAGAAAGAAGTTTCACACAATTCTTCTGTGTAGTTTTTATTTGTAGACATTCTTTTTCCCAATATAGGCCTCTTAGCGCTCAGAATGTCCAATTGCAGTTTCTACAGAAAGAGTGTTTCAGAACGGCTCAATCAAAAGTAAGGTTCAACTCTGTTAGTTGAATGCACAGAACAGAAAGAAGTTTCATACAATGCTTCTGTGTAGTTGATATTTGAACATATTCTTTTTTCCACTATTACCCACTTAACGCTACGAATGTCCAGTTGCATTTTCTACAGACAGAGTGTTTCAAAACTGCTCAATCAAAAGTATGGTTTAACTCTGTTAGCTGAATGCTCAGATCAGAAAGAAGTTTCACAGAATGCTTCTGTGAAGTTTATATTTGAATATATTCCTTTTTCCACTACTACGCTCTTAGCGCTCCAAATGTCCAGTTGCATTTTCTACAGAAAGAGTGTTCAGATCTGCTCAATCAAAAGTATGGTTTAACTCTGTTAGCTGAATGCACAGATCAGAAAGAAATTTCACCGAATGATTCTGTGTAGTTTATATTTGAAGACACTCCTTTTTCCACTAGTACCCTCTTAGCGCTCCGAATCTCCACTTGCATTTTCTACAAAAAGAGTGTTTCATAACTGCTCAATCAAAAATATGTTTTATCTCTGTTAACTGAATTAACAGATCAGAAATAAGTTTCACAGAATGCATCTGTGTAGTTTTTATTTGAAGATATTCTTTTTCCCAAGGTAGGCCTCTTAGCGCTTAGCATGTCCAATTGCAGTTTCTACAGAAAGAGTGTTTCAGAACGGCTCAATCAAAAGTAAGGTTCAACTCTGTTAGTTGAATGCACAGAACAGAAAGAAGTTTCATACAATGCTTCTGTGTAGTTTATATTTGAACATATTCTTTTTTCCACTATTACCCACTTAGCGCTACGAATGTCCAGTTGCATTTTCTACAGACAGAGTGTTTCAAAACTGCTCAATCAAAAGTATGGTTTAACTCTGTTAGCTGAATGCTCAGATCAGAAAGAAGTTTCACAGAATGCTTCTGTGTAGTTTATATTTGAATATATTCCTTTTTCCACTACTACTCTCTTAGCGCTCCAAATGTCCAGTTGCATTTTCTACAGAAAGAGTGTTCAGATCTGCTCAATCAAAAGTATGGTTTAACTCTGTTAGCTGAATGCACAGATCAGAAAGAAGTTTCACAGAATGATTCTGTGTAGTTTATATTTGGAGACATTCCTTTTTCCACTATTACCCTCTTAGCGCTCCGAATCTCCACTTGCATTTTCTACAGAAAGAGTGTTTCAGAACGGCTCAATCAAAACTAAGGTTCAAATCTTTTAGTTGAACAAACAGAACAGAAAGAAGTTTCACACAATTCTTCTGTGTAGTTTTTATTTGTAGACATTCTTTTTCCCAATATAGGCCTCTTAGCGCTCAGAATGTCCAATTGCAGTTTCTACAGAAAGAGTGTTTCAGAACGGCTCAATCAAAAGTAAGGTTCAACTCTGTTAGTTGAATGCACAGAACAGAAAGAAGTTTCATACAATGCTTCTGTGTAGTTTATATTTGAACATATTCTTTTTTCCACTATTAACCACTTAGCGCTACGAATGTCCAGTGGCATTTTCTACAGACAGAGTGTTTCAGAACTGCTCAAT
Source organism: Symphalangus syndactylus (assembly GCF_028878055.3). NCBI lineage: Eukaryota > Metazoa > Chordata > Mammalia > Primates > Hylobatidae > Symphalangus > Symphalangus syndactylus. The sequence continues at coordinate 5,690,330 of NC_072428.2, forward strand.
CAAAAGTATGGTTTAACTCTGTTAGCTGAATGCTCAGATCAGAAAGAAGTTTCACAGAATGCTTCTGTGTAGTTTATATTTGAATATATTCCTTTTTCCACTACTACGCTCTTAGCGCTCCAAATGTCCAGTTGCATTTTCTACAGAAAGAGTGTTCAGATCTGCTCAATCAAAAGTATGGTTTAACTCTGTTAGCTGAAGGCACAGATCAGAAAGAAGTTTCACTGAATGATTCTGTGTAGTTTATATTTGAAGACATTCCTTTTTCCACTAGTACCCTCTTAGCGCTCCGAATCTCCACTTGCATTTTCTACAAAAAGAGTGTTTCATAACTGCTCAATCAAAAATATGTTTTATCTCTGTTAACTGAATTTACAGATCAGAAATAAGTTTCACAGAATGCATCTGTGTAGTTTTTATTTGAAGATATTCTTTTTCCCAAGGTAGGCCTCTTAGCGCTTAGCATGTCCAATTGCAGTTTGTACAGAAAGAGTGTTTCAGAACGGCTCAATCAAAAGTAAGGTTCAACTCTGTTAGTTGAATGCACAGAACAGAAAGAATTTTCACAGAATGCTACTGTGTAGTTTATATTTGAATATATTCCTTTTTCCACTATTACCCTCTTAGCGCTCCGAATGTCCACTTGCATTTTCTACAGAAAGAGTGTTCAGAACTGCGCAATCAAAAGTATGGTTTAATTCTGTTAGCTTAATGAACATATCAGAAATAAGTTTCACACAATGCTTCTGTGTAGTTTTTATTTGAAGATATTATTTTTCACAATAGAGGCCTCTTAGCGCTCAGAATGTCCAATTGCAGTTTCTACAGAAAGAGTGTTTCAGAAAGGCTCAATCAAAAGTAAGGTTCAACTCTGTTAGTTGAATGCACAGAACAGAAAGAAGTTTCATACAATGCTTCTGTGCAGTTTATATTTGAACATATTCTTTTTTCCACTATTACCCACTTAGCGCTACGAATGTCCAGTTGCATTTTCTACAGACAGAGTGTTTCAAAACTGCTCAATCAAAAGTATGGTTTAACTCTGTTAGCTGAATGCTCAGATCAGAAAGAAGTTTCACAGAATGCTTCTGTGTAGTTTATATTTGAATATATTCCTTTTTCCACTACTACTCTCTTAGCGCTCCAAATGTCCAGTTGCATTTTCTACAGAAAGAGTGTTCAGATCTGCTCAATCAAAAGTATGGTTTAACTCTGTTAGCTGAATGCACAGATCAGAAAGAAGTTTCACAGAATGATTCTGTGTAGTTTATATTTGGAGACATTCCTTTTTCCACTATTACACTCTTAGCACTCCGAATCTCCACTTGCATTTTCTACAGAAAGAGTTTTTCAGAACGGCTCAATCAAAACTAAGGTTCAACTCTTTTAGTTGAACAAACAGAACAGAAAGAAGTTTCACACAATTCTTCTGTGTAGTTTTTATTTGTAGACATTCTTTTTCCCAATATATGCCTCTTAGCGCTCAGAATGTCCAATTGCAGTTTCTACAGAAAGAGTGTTTCAGAACGGCTCAATCAAAAGTAAGGTTCAACTCTGTTAGTTGAATGCACAGAACAGAAAGAAGTTTCATACAATGCTTCTGTGTAGTTTATATTTGAACATATTCTTTTTTCCACTATTACCCACTTAGCGCTACGAATGTCCAGTGGCATTTTCTACAGACAGAGTGTTTCAAAACTGCTCAATCAAAAGTATGGTTTAACTCTGTTAGCTGAATGCTCAGATCAGAAAGAAGTTTAACAGAATGCTTCTGTGTAGTTTATATTTGAATATATTCCTTTTTCCACTACTACGCTCTTAGCGCTCCAAATGTCCAGTTGCATTTTCTACAGAAAGAGTGTTCAGATCTGCTCAATCAAAAGTATGGTTTAACTCTGTTAGCTGAATGCACAGATCAGAAAGAAGTTTCACCGAATGATTCTGTGTAGTTTATATTTGAAGACATTCCTTTTTCCACTAGTAACCTCTTAGCGCTCCGAATCTCCACTTGCATTTTCTACAAAAAGAGTGTTTCATAACTGCTCAATCAAAAATATGTTTTATCTCTGTTAACTGAATTTACAGATCAGAAATAAGTTTCACAGAATGCATCTGTGTAGTTTTTATTTGAAGATATTCTTTTTCCCAAGGTAGGCCTCTTAGCGCTTAGCATGTCCAATTGCAGTATCTACAGAAAGAGTGTTTCAGAACGGCTCAATCAAAAGTAAGGTTCAACTCTGTTAGTTGAATGTACAGAACAGAAAGAATTTTCACAGAATGCTACTGTGTAGTTTATATTTGAATATATTCCTTTTTCCACTATTACCCTCTTAGCGCTCCGAATGTCCACTTGCATTTTCTACAGAAAGAGTGTTAAGAACTGCGCAATCAAAAGTATGGTTTAACTCTGTTAGCTTAATGAACATATCAGAAATAAGTTTCACACAATGCTTCTGTGTAGTTTTTATTTGAAGATATTTTTTTTCCCAATAGAGGCCTCTTAGCGCTCAGAATGTCCAATTGCAGTTTCTACAGAAAGAGTGTTTCAGAAAGGCTCAATCAAAAGTAAGGTTCAACTCTGTTAGTTGAATGCACAGAACAGAAAGAAGTTTCATACAATGCTTCTGTGTAGTTTATATTTGAACATATTCTTTTTTCCACTATTACCCACTTAGCGCTACGAATGTCCAGTTGCATTTTCTACGGACAGAGTGTTTCAAAACTCCTCAATCAAAAGTATGGTTTAACTCTGTTAGCTGAATGCTCAGATCAGAAAGAAGTTTCACAGAATGCTTCTGTGTAGTTTATATTTGAATATATTCCTTTTTCCACTACTACTCTCTTAGCGCTCCAAATGTCCAGTTGCATTTTCTACAGAAAGAGTGTTCAGATCTGCTCTATCAAAAGTATGGTTTAACTCTGTTAGCTGAATGCACAGATCAGAAAGAAGTTTCACAGAATGATTCTGTGTAGTTTATATTTGGAGACATTCCTTTTTCCACTATTACCCTCTTAGCGCTCCGAATCTCCACTTGCATTTTCTACAGAAAGAGTGTTTCAGAACGGCTCAATCAAAACTAAGGTTCAACTCTTTTAGTTGAACAAACAGAACAGAAAGAAGTTTCACACAATTCTTCTGTGTAGTTTTTATTTGTAGACATTCATTTTCCCAATATAGGCCTCTTAGCGCTCCGAATGTCCAATTGCAGTTTCTACAGAAAGAGACTTTCAGAACGGCTCAATCAAAAGTAAGGTTCAACTCTGTTAGTTGAATGCACAGAACAGAAAGAAGTTTCACAGAATGCTACTGTGTAGTTTATATTTGAATATATTCCTTTTTCCACTATTACCCTCTTAGCGCTCCGAATGTCCACTTGCATTTTCTACAGAAAGAGTGTTCAGAACTGCGCAATCAAAAGTATGGTTTAACTCTGTTAGCTTAATGAACATATCAGAAATAAGTTTCACACAATGCTTCTGTGTAGTTTTTATTTGAAGATATTATTTTTCCCAATAGAGGCCTCTTAGCGCTCAGAATGTCCAATTGCAGTTTCTACAGAAAGAGTGTTTCAGAAAGGCTCAATCAAAAGTAAGGTTCAACTCTGTTAGTTGAATGCACAGAACAGAAAGAAGTTTCATACAATGCTTCTGTGTAGTTTATATTTGAACATATTCTTTTTTCCACTATTACCCACTTAGCGCTACGAATGTCCAGTTGCATTTTCTACAGACAGAGTGTTTCAAAACTGCTCAATCAAAAGTATGGTTTAACTCTGTTAGCTGAATGCTCAGATCAGAAAGAAGTTTCACAGAATGCTTCTGTGTAGTTTATATTTGAATATATTCCTTTTTCCACTACTACTCTCTTAGCGCTCCAAATGTCCAGTTGCATTTTCTACAGAAAGAGTGTTCAGATCTGCTCAATCAAAAGTATGGTTTAACTCTGTTAGCTGAATGCACAGATCAGAAAGAAGTTTCACAGAATGATTCTGTGTAGTTTATATTTGGAGACATTCCTTTTTCCACTATTACCCTCTTAGCGCTCCGAATCTCCACTTGCATTTTCTACAGAAAGAGTGTTTCAGAACTGCTCAATCAAAACTAATGTTCAACTCTTTTAGTTGAACAAACAGAACAGAAAGAAGTTTCACACAATTCTTCTGTGTAGTTTTTATTTGTAGACATTCTTTTTCCCAATATAGGCCTCTTAGCGCTCAGAATGTCCAACTGCAGTTTCTACAGAAAGAGTGTTTCAGAACGGCTCAATCAAAAGTAAGGTTCAACTCTGTTAGTTGAATGCACAGAACAGAAAGAAGTTTCATACAATGCTTCTGTGTAGTTTATATTTGAACATAATCTTTTTTCCACTATTACCCACTTAGCGCTACGAATGTCCCGTTGCATTTTCTAGAGACAGAGTGTTTCAAAACTGCTCAATCAAAAGTATGGTTTAACTCAGTTAGCTGAATGCTCAGATCAGAAAGAAGTTTTACAGAATGCTTCTGTGTAGTTTATATTTGAATATATTCCTTTTTCCACTACTACTCTCTTAGCGCTCCAAATGTCCAGTTGCATTTTCTACAGAAAGGGTGTTCAGATCTGCTCAATCAAAAGTATGTTTTAACTCTGTTAGCTGAATGCACAGATCAGAAAGAAGTTTCACAGAATGATTCTGTGTAGTTTATATTTGTAGAAATTCCTTTTTCCACTATTACCCTCTTAGCGCTCCGAATCTCCACTTGCATTTTCTACAGAAAGAGTGTTTCAGAACGGCTCAATCAAAACTAAGGTTCAACTCTTTTAGTTGAACAAACAGAAGAGAAAGAAGTTTCACACAATTCTTCTTTGTAGTTTTTATTTGTAGACATTCTTTTTCCCAATATAGTCCTCTTAGCGCTCAGAATGTCCAATTGCAGTTTCTACAGAAAGAGTGTTTCAGAACGGCTCAATCAAAAGTAAGGTTCAACTCTGTTAGTTGAATGCACAGAACAGAAAGAAGTTTCATACAATGCTTCTGTGTAGTTTATATTTGAACATATTCTTTTTTCCACTATTACCCACTTAGCGCTACGAATATCCAGTTGCATTTTCTACAGACAGAGTGTTTCAAAACTGCTCAATCAAATGTATGGTTTAACTCTGTTAGCTGAATGCTCAGATCAGAAAGAAGTTTCACAGAATGCTTCTGTGTAGTTTATATTTGAATATATTCCTTTTTCCACTACTACGCTCTTAGCGCTCCAAATGTCCAGTTGCATTTTCTACAGAAAGAGTGTTCAGATCTGCTCAATCAAAAGTATGGTTTAACTCTGTTAGCTGAAGGCACAGATCAGAAAGAAGTTTCACTGAATGATTCTGTGTAGTTTATATTTGAAGACATTCCTTTTTCCACTAGTACCCTCTTAGCGCTCCGAATCTCCACTTGCATTTTCTACAAAAAGAGTGTTTCATAACTGCTCAATCAAAAATATGTTTTATCTCTGTTAACTGAATTTACAGATCAGAAATAAGTTTCACAGAATGCATCTGTGTAGTTTTTATTTGAAGATATTCTTTTTCCCAAGGTAGGCCTCTTAGCGCTTAGCATGTCCAATTGCAGTTTCTACAGAAAGAGTGTTTCAGAACGGCTCAATCAAAAGTAAGGTTCAACTCTGTTAGTTGAATGCACAGAACAGAAAGAATTTTCACAGAATGCTACTGTGTAGTTTATATTTGAATATATTCCTTTTTCCACTATTACCCTCTTAGCGCTCCGAATGTCCACTTGCATTTTCTACAGAAAGAGTGTTCAGAACTGCGCAATCAAAAGTATGGTTTAATTCTGTTAGCTTAATGAACATATCAGAAATAAGTTTCACACAATGCTTCTGTGTAGTTTTTATTTGAAGATATTATTTTTCACAATAGAGGCCTCTTAGCGCTCAGAATGTCCAATTGCAGTTTCTACAGAAAGAGTGTTTCAGAAAGGCTCAATCAAAAGTAAGGTTCAACTCTGTTAGTTGAATGCACAGAACAGAAAGAAGTTTCATACAATGCTTCTGTGCAGTTTATATTTGAACATATTCTTTTTTCCACTATTACCCACTTAGCGCTACGAATGTCCAGTTGCATTTTCTACAGACAGAGTGTTTCAAAACTGCTCAATCAAAAGTATGGTTTAACTCTGTTAGCTGAATGCTCAGATCAGAAAGAAGTTTCACAGAATGCTTCTGTGTAGTTTATATTTGAATATATTCCTTTTTCCACTACTACTCTCTTAGCGCTCCAAATGTCCAGTTGCATTTTCTACAGAAAGAGTGTTCAGATCTGCTCAATCAAAAGTATGGTTTAACTCTGTTAGCTGAATGCACAGATCAGAAAGAAGTTTCACAGAATGATTCTGTGTAGTTTATATTTGGAGACATTCCTTTTTCCACTATTACCCTCTTAGCACTCCGAATCTCCACTTGCATTTTCTACAGAAAGAGTGTTTCAGAACGGCTCAATCAAAACTAAGGTTCAACTCTTTTAGTTGAACAAACAGAACAGAAAGAAGTTTCACACAATTCTTCTGTGTAGTTTTTATTTGTAGACATTCTTTTTCCCAATATAGGCCTCTTAGCGCTCAGAATGTCCAATTGCAGTTTCTACAGAAAGAGTGTTTCAGAACGGCTCAATCAAAAGTAAGGTTCAACTCTGTTAGTTGAATGCACAGAACAGAAAGAAGTTTCATACAATGCTTCTGTGTAGTTTATATTTGAACATATTCTTTTTTCCACTATTACCCACTTAGCGCTACGAATGTCCAGTGGCATTTTCTACAGACAGAGTGTTTCAAAACTGCTCAATCAAAAGTATGGTTTAACTCTGTTAGCTGAATGCTCAGATCAGAAAGAAGTTTCACAGAATGCTTCTGTGTAGTTTATATTTGAATATATTCCTTTTTCCACTACTACGCTCTTAGCGCTCCAAATGTCCAGTTGCATTTTCTACAGAAAGAGTGTTCAGATCTGCTCAATCAAAAGTATGGTTTAACTCTGTTAGCTGAATGCACAGATCAGAAAGAAGTTTCACCGAATGATTCTGTGTAGTTTATATTTGAAGACATTCCTTTTTCCACTAGTAACCTCTTAGCGCTCCGAATCTCCACTTGCATTTTCTACAAAAAGAGTGTTTCATAACTGCTCAATCAAAAATATGTTTTATCTCTGTTAACTGAATTTACAGATCAGAAATAAGTTTCACAGAATGCATCTGTGTAGTTTTTATTTGAAGATATTCTTTTTCCCAAGGTAGGCCTCTTAGCGCTTAGCATGTCCAATTGCAGTTTCTACAGAAAGAGTGTTTCAGAACGGCTCAATCAAAAGTAAGGTTCAACTCTGTTAGTTGAATGTACAGAACAGAAAGAATTTTCACAGAATGCTACTGTGTAGTTTATATTTGAATATATTCCTTTTTCCACTATTACCCTCTTAGCGCTCCGAATGTCCACTTGCATTTTCTACAGAAAGAGTGTTAAGAACTGCGCAATCAAAAGTATGGTTTAACTCTGTTAGCTTAATGAACATATCAGAAATAAGTTTCACACAATGCTTCTGTGTAGTTTTTATTTGAAGATATTTTTTTTCCCAATAGAGGCCTCTTAGCGCTCAGAATGTCCAATTGCAGTTTCTACAGAAAGAGTGTTTCAGAAAGGCTCAATCAAAAGTAAGGTTCAACTCTGTTAGTTGAATGCACAGAACAGAAAGAAGTTTCATACAATGCTTCTGTGTAGTTTATATTTGAACATATTCTTTTTTCCACTATTACCCACTTAGCGCTACGAATGTCCAGTTGCATTTTCTACAGACAGAGTGTTTCAAAACTCCTCAATCAAAAGTATGGTTTAACTCTGTTAGCTGAATGCTCAGATCAGAAAGAAGTTTCACAGAATGCTTCTGTGTAGTTTATATTTGAATATATTCCTTTTTCCACTACTACTCTCTTAGCGCTCAAAATGTCCAGTTGCATTTTCTACAGAAAGAGTGTTCAGATCTGCTCTATCAAAAGTATGGTTTAACTCTGTTAGCTGAATGCACAGATCAGAAAGAAGTTTCACAGAATGATTCTGTGTAGTTTATATTTGGAGACATTCCTTTTTCCACTATTACCCTCTTAGCGCTCCGAATCTCCACTTGCATTTTCTACAGAAAGAGTGTTTCAGAACGGCTCAATCAAAACTAAGGTTCAACTCTTTTAGTTGAACAAACAGAACAGAAAGAATTTTCACACAATTCTTCTGTGTAGTTTTTATTTGTAGACATTCATTTTCCCAATATAGGCCTCTTAGCGCTCCGAATGTCCAATTGCAGTTTCTACAGAAAGAGTCTTTCAGAACGGCTCAATCAAAAGTAAGGTTCAACACTGTTAGTTGAATGCACAGAACAGAAAGAAGTTTCACAGAATGCTACTGTGTAGTTTATATTTGAATATATTCCTTTTTCCACTATTACCCTCTTAGCGCTCCGAATGTCCACTTGCATTTTCTACAGAAAGAGTGTTCAGAACTGCGCAATCAAAAGTATGGTTTAACTCTGTTAGCTTAATGAACATATCAGAAATAAGTTTCACACAATGCTCTGTGTAGTTTTTATTTGAAGATATTATTTTTCCCAATAGAGGCCTCTTAGCGCTCAGAATGTCCAATTGCAGTTTCTACAGAAAGAGTGTTTCAGAACGGCTCAATCAAAAGTAAGTTTCAACTCTGTTAGTTGAATGCACAGAACAGAAAGAAGTTTCATACAATGCTTCTGTGTAGTTTATATTTGAACATATTCTTTTTTCCACTATTACCCACTTAGCGCTACGAATATCCAGTTGCATTTTCTACAGACAGAGTGTTTCAAAACTGCTCAATCAAATGTATGGTTTAACTCTGTTAGCTGAATGCTCAGATCAGAAAGAAGTTTCACAGAATGCTTCTGTGTAGTTTATATTTGAATATATTCCTTTTTCCACTACTACGCTCTTAGCGCTCCAAATGTCCAGTTGCATTTTCTACAGAAAGAGTGTTCAGATCTGCTCAATCAAAAGTATGGTTTAACTCTGTTAGCTGAAGGCACAGATCAGAAAGAAGTTTCACTGAATGATTCTGTGTAGTTTATATTTGAAGACATTCCTTTTTCCACTAGTACCCTCTTAGCGCTCCGAATCTCCACTTGCATTTTCTACAAAAAGAGTGTTTCATAACTGCTCAATCAAAAATATGTTTTATCTCTGTTAACTGAATTTACAGATCAGAAATAAGTTTCACAGAATGCATCTGTGTAGTTTTTATTTGAAGATATTCTTTTTCCCAAGGTAGGCCTCTTAGCGCTTAGCATGTCCAATTGCAGTTTCTACAGAAAGAGTGTTTCAGAACGGCTCAATCAAAAGTAAGGTTCAACTCTGTTAGTTGAATGCACAGAACAGAAAGAATTTTCACAGAATGCTACTGTGTAGTTTATATTTGAATATATTCCTTTTTCCACTATTACCCTCTTAGCGCTCCGAATGTCCACTTGCATTTTCTACAGAAAGAGTGTTCAGAACTGCGCAATCAAAAGTATGGTTTAATTCTGTTAGCTTAATGAACATATCAGAAATAAGTTTCACACAATGCTTCTGTGTAGTTTTTATTTGAAGATATTATTTTTCACAATAGAGGCCTCTTAGCGCTCAGAATGTCCAATTGCAGTTTCTACAGAAAGAGTGTTTCAGAAAGGCTCAATCAAAAGTAAGGTTCAACTCTGTTAGTTGAATGCACAGAACAGAAAGAAGTTTCATACAATGCTTCTGTGCAGTTTATATTTGAACATATTCTTTTTTCCACTATTACCCACTTAGCGCTACGAATGTCCAGTTGCATTTTCTACAGACAGAGTGTTTCAAAACTGCTCAATCAAAAGTATGGTTTAACTCTGTTAGCTGAATGCTCAGATCAGAAAGAAGTTTCACAGAATGCTTCTGTGTAGTTTATATTTGAATATATTCCTTTTTCCACTACTACTCTCTTAGCGCTCCAAATGTCCAGTTGCATTTTCTACAGAAAGAGTGTTCAGATCTGCTCAATCAAAAGTATGGTTTAACTCTGTTAGCTGAATGCACAGATCAGAAAGAAGTTTCACAGAATGATTCTGTGTAGTTTATATTTGGAGACATTCCTTTTTCCACTATTACCCTCTTAGCACTCCGAATCTCCACTTGCATTTTCTACAGAAAGAGTGTTTCAGAACGGCTCAATCAAAACTAAGGTTCAACTCTTTTAGTTGAACAAACAGAACAGAAAGAAGTTTCACACAATTCTTCTGTGTAGTTTTTATTTGTAGACATTCTTTTTCCCAATATAGGCCTCTTAGCGCTCAGAATGTCCAATTGCACTTTCTACAGAAAGAGTGTTTCAGAACGGCTCAATCAAAAGTAAGGTTCAACTCTGTTAGTTGAATGCACAGAACAGAAAGAAGTTTCATACAATGCTTCTGTGTAGTTTATATTTGAACATATTCTTTTTTCCACTATTACCCACTTAGCGCTACGAATGTCCAGTGGCATTTTCTACAGACAGAGTGTTTCAAAACTGCTCAATCAAAAGTATGGTTTAACTCTGTTAGCTGAATGCTCAGATCAGAAAGAAGTTTCACAGAATGCTTCTGTGTAGTTTATATTTGAATATATTCCTTTTTCCACTACTACGCTCTTAGCGCTCCAAATGTCCAGTTGCATTTTCTACAGAAAGAGTGTTCAGATCTGCTCAATCAAAAGTATGGTTTAACTCTGTTAGCTGATAGCACAGATCAGAAAGAAGTTTCACCGAATGATTCTGTGTAGTTTATATTTGAAGACATTCCTTTTTCCACTAGTAACCTCTTAGCGCTCCGAATCTCCACTTGCATTTTCTACAAAAAGAGTGTTTCATAACTGCTCAATCAAAAATATGTTTTATCTCTGTTAACTGAATTTACAGATCAGAAATAAGTTTCACAGAATGCATCTGTGTAGTTTTTATTTGAAGATATTCTTTTTCCCAAGGTAGGCCTCTTAGCGCTTAGCATGTCCAATTGCAGTTTCTACAGAAAGAGTGTTTCAGAACGGCTCAATCAAAAGTAAGGTTCAACTCTGTTAGTTGAATGTACAGAACAGAAAGAATTTTCACAGAATGCTACTGTGTAGTTTATATTTGAATATATTCCTTTTTGGACTATTACCCTCTTAGCGCTCCGAATGTCCACTTGCATTTTCTACAGAAAGAGTGTTAAGAACTGCGCAATCAAAAGTATGGTTTAACTCTGTTAGCTTAATGAACATATCAGAAATAAGTTTCACACAATGCTTCTGTGTAGTTTTTATTTGAAGATATTTTTTTTCCCAATAGAGGCCTCTTAGCGCTCAGAATGTCCAATTGCAGTTTCTACAGAAAGAGTGTTTCAGAAAGGCTCAATCAAAAGTAAGGTTCAACTCTGTTAGTTGAATGCACAGAACAGAAAGAAGTTTCATACAATGCTTCTGTGTAGTTTATATTTGAACATATTCTTTTTTCCACTATTACCCACTTAGCGCTACGAATGTCCAGTTGCATTTTCTACAGACAGAGTGTTTCAAAACTCCTCAATCAAAAGTATGGTTTAACTCTGTTAGCTGAATGCTCAGATCAGAAAGAAGTTTCACAGAATGCTTCTGTGTAGTTTATATTTGAATATATTCCTTTTTCCACTACTACTCTCTTAGCGCTCCAAATGTCCAGTTGCATTTTCTACAGAAAGAGTGTTCAGATCTGCTCTATCAAAAGTATGGTTTAACTCTGTTAGCTGAATGCACAGATCAGAAAGAAGTTTCACAGAATGATTCTGTGTAGTTTATATTTGGAGACATTCCTTTTTCCACTATTACCCTCTTAGCGCTCCGAATCTCCACTTGCATTTTCTACAGAAAGAGTGTTTCAGAACGGCTCAATCAAAACTAAGGTTCAACTCTTTTAGTTGAACAAACAGAACAGAAAGAAGTTTCACACAATTCTTCTGTGTAGTTTTTATTTGTAGACATTCATTTTCCCAATATAGGCCTCTTAGCGCTCCGAATGTCCAATTGCAGTTTCTACAGAAAGAGTCTTTCAGAACGGCTCAATCAAAAGTAAGGTTGAACTCTGTTAGTTGAATGCACAGAACAGAAAGAAGTTTCACAGAATGCTACTGTGTAGTTTATATTTGAATATATTCCTTTTTCCACTATTACCCTCTTAGCGCTCCGAATGTCCACTTGCATTTTCTACAGAAAGAGTGTTCAGAACTGCGCAATCAAAAGTATGGTTTAACTCTGTTAGCTTAATGAACATATCAGAAATAAGTTTCACACAATGCTTCTGTGTAGTTTTTATTTGAAGATATTATTTTTCCCAATAGAGGCCTCTTAGCGCTCAGAATGTCCAATTGCAGTTTCTACAGAAAGAGTGTTTCAGAAAGGCTCAATCAAAAGTAAGGTTCAACTCTGTTAGTTGAATGCACAGAACAGAAAGAAGTTTCATACAATGCTTCTGTGTAGTTTATATTTGAACATATTCTTTTTTCCACTATTACCCACTTAGCGCTACGAATGTCCAGTTGCATTTTCTACAGACAGAGTGTTTCAAAACTGCTCAATCAAAAGTATGGTTTAACTCTGTTAGCTGAATGCTCAGATCAGAAAGAAGTTTCACAGAATGCTTCTGTGTAGTTTATATTTGAATATATTCCTTTTTCCACTACTACTCTCTTAGCGCTCCAAATGTCCATTTGCATTTTCTACAGAAAGAGTGTTCAGATCTGCTCAATCAAAAGTATGGTTTAACTCTGTTAGCTGAATGCACAGATCAGAAAGAAGTTTCACAGAATGATTCTGTGTAGTTTATATTTGGAGACATTCCTTTTTCCACTATTACCCTCTTAGCGCTCCGAATCTCCACTTGCATTTTCTACAGAAAGAGTGTTTCAGAACGGCTCAATCAAAACTAATGTTCAACTCTTTTAGTTGAACAAACAGAACAGAAAGAAGTTTCACACAATTCTTCTGTGTAGTTTTTATTTGTAGACATTCATTTTCCCAATATAGGCCTCTTAGCGCTCAGAATGTCCAATTGCAGTTTCTACAGAAAGAGTGTTTCAGAACGGCTCAATCAAAAGTAAGGTTCAACTCTGTTAGTTGAATGCACAGAACAGAAAGAAGTTTCATACAATGCTTCTGTGTAGTTTATATTTGAACATATTCTTTTTTCCACTATTACCCACTTAGCGCTACGAATGTCCAGTTGCATTTTCTACAGACAGAGTGTTTCAAAACTGCTGAATCAAAAGTATGGTTTAACTCTGTTAGCTGAATGCTCACATCAGAAAGAAGTTTCACAGAATGCTTCTGTGTAGTTTATATTTGAATATATTCCTTTTTCCACTACTACGCTCTTAGCGCTCCAAATGTCCAGTTGCATTTTCTACAGAAATAGTGTTCAGATGTGCTCAATCAAAAGTATGGTTTAACTCTGTTAGCTGAATGCACAGATCAGGAAGAAGTTTCACCGAATGATTCTGTGTAGTTTATATTTGAAGACATTCCTTTTTCCACTAGTACCCCCTTAGCGCTCCGAATCTCCACTTGCATTTTCTACAAAAAGAGTGTTTCATAACTGCTCAATCAAAAATATGTTTTATCTCTGTTAACTGAATTTACAGGTCAGAAATAAGTTTCACAGAATGCATCTGTGTAGTTTTTATTTGAAGATATTCTTTTTCCCAATGTAGGCCTCTTAGAGCTTAGCATGTCCAATTGCAGTTTCTACAGAAAGAGTGTTTCAGAACGGCTCAATCAAAAGTAAGGTTCAACTCTGTTAGTTGAATGCACAGAACAGAAAGAAGTTTCACAGAATGCTACTGTGTAGTTTATATATGAATATATTCCTTTTTCCACTATTACCCTCTTAGCGCTCCGAATGTCCACTTGCATTTTCTACAGAAAGAGTGTTCAGAACTGCGCAATCAAAAGTATGGTTTAACTCTGTTAGCTTAATGAACATATCAGAAATAAGTTTCACACAATGCTTCTGTGTAGTTTTTATTTGAAGATATTATTTTTTTCAATAGAGGCCTCTTAGCGCTCAGAATGTCCAATTGCAGTTTCTACAGAAAGAGTGTTTCAGAAAGGCTCAATCAAAAGTAAGGTTCAACTCTGTTAGTTGAATGCACAGAACAGAAAGAAGTTTCATACAATGCTTCTGTGTAGTTTATATTTGAACATATTCTTTTTTGCACTATTACCCACTTAGCGCTATGAATGTACAGTTGCATTTTCTACAGACAGAGTGTTTCAAAACTGCTCAATCAAAAGTATGGTTTAACTCTGTTAGCTGAATGCTCAGATCAGAAAGAAGTTTCACAGAATGCTTCTGTGTAGTTTATATTTGAATATATTCCTTTTTCCACTACTACTCTCTTAGCGCTCCAAATGTCCAGTTGCATTTTCTACAGAAAGAGTGTTCAGATCTGCTCAATCAAAAGTATGGTTTAACTCTGTTAGCTGAATGCACAGATCAGAAAGAAGTTTCACCGAATGATTCTGTGTAGTTTATATTTGAAGACATTCCTTTTTCCACTAGTACCCTCTTATCGCCCCGAATCTCCACTTGCATTTTCTACAAAAAGAGTGTTTCATAACTGCTCAATCAAAAATATGTTTTATCTCTGTTAACTGAATTTACAGATCAGAAATAAGTTTCACAGAATGCATCTGTGTAGTTTTTATTTGAAGATATTCTTTTTCCCAAGGTAGGCCTCTTAGCGCTTAGCATGTCCAATTGCAATTTCTACAGAAAGAGTGTTTCAGAACGGCTCAATCAAAAGTAAGGTTCAACTCTGTTAGTTGAATGCACAGAACAGAAAGAATTTTCACAGAATGCTACTGTGTAGTTTATATTTGAATATATTCCTTTTTCCACTATTACCCTCTTAGCGCTCCGAATGTCCACTTGCATTTTCTACAGAAAGAGTGTTCAGAACTGCGCAATCAAAAGTATGGTTTAACTCTGTTAGCTTAATGAACATATCAGAAATAAGTTTCACACAATGCTTCTGTGTAGTTTTTATTTGAAGATATTATTTTTCCCAATAGAGGCCTCTTAGCGCTCAGAATGTCCAATTGCAGTTTCTACAGAAAGAGTGTTTCAGAAAGGCTCAATCAAAAGTAAGGTTCAACTCTGTTAGTTGAATGCACAGAACAGAAAGAAGTTTCATACAATGCTTCTGTGCAGTTTATATTTGAACATATTCTTTTTTCCACTATTACCCACTTAGCGCTACGAATGTCCAGTTGCATTTTCTACAGACAGAGTGTTTCAAAACTGCTCAATCAAAAGTATGGTTTAACTCTGTTAGCTGAATGCTCAGATCAGAAAGAAGTTTCACAGAATGCTTCTGTGTAGTTTATATTTGAATATATTCCTTTTTCCACTACTACTCTCTTAGCGCTCCAAATGTCCAGTTGCATTTTCTACAGAAAGAGTGTTCAGATCTGCTCAATCAAAAGTATGGTTTAACTCTGTTAGCTGAATGCACAGATCAGAAAGAAGTTTCACAGAATGATTCTGTGTAGTTTATATTTGGAGACATTCCTTTTTCCACTATTACCCTCTTAGCACTCCGAATCTCCACTTGCATTTTCTACAGAAAGAGTGTTTCAGAACGGCTCAATCAAAACTAAGGTTCAACTCTTTTAGTTGAACAAACAGAACAGAAAGAAGTTTCACACAATTCTTCTGTGTAGTTTTTATTTGTAGACATTCTTTTTCCCAATATAGGCCTCTTAGCGCTCAGAATGTCCAATTGCACTTTCTACAGAAAGAGTGTTTCAGAACGGCTCAATCAAAAGTAAGGTTCAACTCTGTTAGTTGAATGCACAGAACAGAAAGAAGTTTCATACAATGCTTCTGTGTAGTTTATATTTGAACATATTCTTTTTTCCACTATTACCCACTTAGCGCTACGAATGTCCAGTGGCATTTTCTACAGACAGAGTGTTTCAAAACTGCTCAATCAAAAGTATGGTTTAACTCTGTTAGCTGAATGCTCAGATCAGAAAGAAGTTTCACAGAATGCTTCTGTGTAGTTTATATTTGAATATATTCCTTTTTCCACTACTACGCTCTTAGCGCTCCAAATGTCCAGTTGCATTTTCTACAGAAAGAGTGTTCAGATCTGCTCAATCAAAAGTATGGTTTAACTCTGTTAGCTGATAGCACAGATCAGAAAGAAGTTTCACCGAATGATTCTGTGTAGTTTATATTTGAAGACATTCCTTTTTCCACTAGTAACCTCTTAGCGCTCCGAATCTCCACTTGCATTTTCTACAAAAAGAGTGTTTCATAACTGCTCAATCAAAAATATGTTTTATCTCTGTTAACTGAATTTACAGATCAGAAATAAGTTTCACAGAATGCATCTGTGTAGTTTTTATTTGAAGATATTCTTTTTCCCAAGGTAGGCCTCTTAGCGCTTAGCATGTCCAATTGCAGTTTCTACAGAAAGAGTGTTTCAGAACGGCTCAATCAAAAGTAAGGTTCAACTCTGTTAGTTGAATGTACAGAACAGAAAGAATTTTCACAGAATGCTACTGTGTAGTTTATATTTGAATATATTCCTTTTTGGACTATTACCCTCTTAGCGCTCCGAATGTCCACTTGCATTTTCTACAGAAAGAGTGTTAAGAACTGCGCAATCAAAAGTATGGTTTAACTCTGTTAGCTTAATGAACATATCAGAAATAAGTTTCACACAATGCTTCTGTGTAGTTTTTATTTGAAGATATTTTTTTTCCCAATAGAGGCCTCTTAGCGCTCAGAATGTCCAATTGCAGTTTCTACAGAAAGAGTGTTTCAGAAAGGCTCAATCAAAAGTAAGGTTCAACTCTGTTAGTTGAATGCACAGAACAGAAAG
The DNA here is from genome assembly GCF_028878055.3 of Symphalangus syndactylus. NCBI lineage: Eukaryota > Metazoa > Chordata > Mammalia > Primates > Hylobatidae > Symphalangus > Symphalangus syndactylus. Next base: position 5,707,273 of record NC_072428.2, read on the forward strand.
AAGTTTCATACAATGCTTCTGTGTAGTTTATATTTGAACATATTCTTTTTTCCACTATTACCCACTTAGCGCTACGAATGTCCAGTTGCATTTTCTACAGACAGAGTGTTTCAAAACTCCTCAATCAAAAGTATGGTTTAACTCTGTTAGCTGAATGCTCAGATCAGAAAGAAGTTTCACAGAATGCTTCTGTGTAGTTTATATTTGAATATATTCCTTTTTCCACTACTACTCTCTTAGCGCTCCAAATGTCCAGTTGCATTTTCTACAGAAAGAGTGTTCAGATCTGCTCTATCAAAAGTATGGTTTAACTCTGTTAGCTGAATGCACAGATCAGAAAGAAGTTTCACAGAATGATTCTGTGTAGTTTATATTTGGAGACATTCCTTTTTCCACTATTACCCTCTTAGCGCTCCGAATCTCCACTTGCATTTTCTACAGAAAGAGTGTTTCAGAACGGCTCAATCAAAACTAAGGTTCAACTCTTTTAGTTGAACAAACAGAACAGAAAGAAGTTTCACACAATTCTTCTGTGTAGTTTTTATTTGTAGACATTCATTTTCCCAATATAGGCCTCTTAGCGCTCCGAATGTCCAATTGCAGTTTCTACAGAAAGAGTCTTTCAGAACGGCTCAATCAAAAGTAAGGTTGAACTCTGTTAGTTGAATGCACAGAACAGAAAGAAGTTTCACAGAATGCTACTGTGTAGTTTATATTTGAATATATTCCTTTTTCCACTATTACCCTCTTAGCGCTCCGAATGTCCACTTGCATTTTCTACAGAAAGAGTGTTCAGAACTGCGCAATCAAAAGTATGGTTTAACTCTGTTAGCTTAATGAACATATCAGAAATAAGTTTCACACAATGCTTCTGTGTAGTTTTTATTTGAAGATATTATTTTTCCCAATAGAGGCCTCTTAGCGCTCAGAATGTCCAATTGCAGTTTCTACAGAAAGAGTGTTTCAGAAAGGCTCAATCAAAAGTAAGGTTCAACTCTGTTAGTTGAATGCACAGAACAGAAAGAAGTTTCATACAATGCTTCTGTGTAGTTTATATTTGAACATATTCTTTTTTCCACTATTACCCACTTAGCGCTACGAATGTCCAGTTGCATTTTCTACAGACAGAGTGTTTCAAAACTGCTCAATCAAAAGTATGGTTTAACTCTGTTAGCTGAATGCTCAGATCAGAAAGAAGTTTCACAGAATGCTTCTGTGTAGTTTATATTTGAATATATTCCTTTTTCCACTACTACTCTCTTAGCGCTCCAAATGTCCATTTGCATTTTCTACAGAAAGAGTGTTCAGATCTGCTCAATCAAAAGTATGGTTTAACTCTGTTAGCTGAATGCACAGATCAGAAAGAAGTTTCACAGAATGATTCTGTGTAGTTTATATTTGGAGACATTCCTTTTTCCACTATTACCCTCTTAGCGCTCCGAATCTCCACCTGCATTTTCTACAGAAAGAGTGTTTCAGAACGGCTCAATCAAAACTAATGTTCAACTCTTTTAGTTGAACAAACAGAACAGAAAGAAGTTTCACACAATTCTTCTGTGTAGTTTTTATTTGTAGACATTCATTTTCCCAATATAGGCCTCTTAGCGCTCAGAATGTCCAATTGCAGTTTCTACAGAAAGAGTGTTTCAGAACGGCTCAATCAAAAGTAAGGTTCAACTCTGTTAGTTGAATGCACAGAACAGAAAGAAGTTTCATACAATGCTTCTGTGTAGTTTATATTTGAACATATTCTTTTTTCCACTATTACCCACTTAGCGCTACGAATGTCCAGTTGCATTTTCTACAGACAGAGTGTTTCAAAACTGCTGAATCAAAAGTATGGTTTAACTCTGTTAGCTGAATGCTCACATCAGAAAGAAGTTTCACAGAATGCTTCTGTGTAGTTTATATTTGAATATATTCCTTTTTCCACTACTACGCTCTTAGCGCTCCAAATGTCCAGTTGCATTTTCTACAGAAATAGTGTTCAGATGTGCTCAATCAAAAGTATGGTTTAACTCTGTTAGCTGAATGCACAGATCAGGAAGAAGTTTCACCGAATGATTCTGTGTAGTTTATATTTGAAGACATTCCTTTTTCCACTAGTACCCCCTTAGCGCTCCGAATCTCCACTTGCATTTTCTACAAAAAGAGTGTTTCATAACTGCTCAATCAAAAATATGTTTTATCTCTGTTAACTGAATTTACAGGTCAGAAATAAGTTTCACAGAATGCATCTGTGTAGTTTTTATTTGAAGATATTCTTTTTCCCAATGTAGGCCTCTTAGAGCTTAGCATGTCCAATTGCAGTTTCTACAGAAAGAGTGTTTCAGAACGGCTCAATCAAAAGTAAGGTTCAACTCTGTTAGTTGAATGCACAGAACAGAAAGAAGTTTCACAGAATGCTACTGTGTAGTTTATATATGAATATATTCCTTTTTCCACTATTACCCTCTTAGCGCTCCGAATGTCCACTTGCATTTTCTACAGAAAGAGTGTTCAGAACTGCGCAATCAAAAGTATGGTTTAACTCTGTTAGCTTAATGAACATATCAGAAATAAGTTTCACACAATGCTTCTGTGTAGTTTTTATTTGAAGATATTATTTTTTTCAATAGAGGCCTCTTAGCGCTCAGAATGTCCAATTGCAGTTTCTACAGAAAGAGTGTTTCAGAAAGGCTCAATCAAAAGTAAGGTTCAACTCTGTTAGTTGAATGCACAGAACAGAAAGAAGTTTCATACAATGCTTCTGTGTAGTTTATATTTGAACATATTCTTTTTTGCACTATTACCCACTTAGCGCTATGAATGTACAGTTGCATTTTCTACAGACAGAGTGTTTCAAAACTGCTCAATCAAAAGTATGGTTTAACTCTGTTAGCTGAATGCTCAGATCAGAAAGAAGTTTCACAGAATGCTTCTGTGTAGTTTATATTTGAATATATTCCTTTTTCCACTACTACTCTCTTAGCGCTCCAAATGTCCAGTTGCATTTTCTACAGAAAGAGTGTTCAGATCTGCTCAATCAAAAGTATGGTTTAACTCTGTTAGCTGAATGCACAGATCAGAAAGAAGTTTCACCGAATGATTCTGTGTAGTTTATATTTGAAGACATTCCTTTTTCCACTAGTACCCTCTTATCGCCCCGAATCTCCACTTGCATTTTCTACAAAAAGAGTGTTTCATAACTGCTCAATCAAAAATATGTTTTATCTCTGTTAACTGAATTTACAGATCAGAAATAAGTTTCACAGAATGCATCTGTGTAGTTTTTATTTGAAGATATTCTTTTTCCCAAGGTAGGCCTCTTAGCGCTTAGCATGTCCAATTGCAATTTCTACAGAAAGAGTGTTTCAGAACGGCTCAATCAAAAGTAAGGTTCAACTCTGTTAGTTGAATGCACAGAACAGAAAGAATTTTCACAGAATGCTACTGTGTAGTTTATATTTGAATATATTCCTTTTTCCACTATTACCCTCTTAGCGCTCCGAATGTCCACTTGCATTTTCTACAGAAAGAGTGTTCAGAACTGCGCAATCAAAAGTATGGTTTAACTCTGTTAGCTTAATGAACATATCAGAAATAAGTTTCACACAATGCTTCTGTGTAGTTTTTATTTGAAGATATTATTTTTCCCAATAGAGGCCTCTTAGCGCTCAGAATGTCCAATTGCAGTTTCTACAGAAAGAGTGTTTCAGAAAGGCTCAATCAAAAGTAAGGTTCAACTCTGTTAGTTGAATGCACAGAACAGAAAGAAGTTTCATACAATGCTTCTGTGTAGTTTATATTTGAACATATTCTTTTTTGCACTATTACCCACTTAGCGCTACGAATGTCCAGTTGCATTTTCTACAGACAGAGTGTTTCAAAACTGCTCAATCAAAAGTATGGTTTAACTCTGTTAGCTGAATGCTCAGATCAGAAAGAAGTTTCACAGAATGCTTCTGTGTAGTTTATATTTGAATATATTCCTTTTTCCACTACTACTCTCTTAGCGCTCCAAATGTCCAGTTGCATTTTCTACAGAAAGAGTGTTCAGATGTGCTCAATCAAAAGTATGGTTTAACTCTGTTAGCTGAATGCACAGATCAGAAAGAAGTTTCACAGAATGATTCTGTGTAGTTTATATTTGGAGACATTCCTTTTTCCACTATTACCCTCTTAGCGCTCCGAATCTCCACTTGCATTTTCTACAGAAAGAGTGTTTCAGAACGGCTCAATCAAAACTAAGGTTCAACTCTTTTAGTTGAACAAACAGAACAGAAAGAAGTTTCACACAATTCTTCTGTGTAGTTTTTATTTGTAGACATTCATTTTCCCAATATAGGCCTCTTAGCGCTCAGAATGTCCAATTGCAGTTTCTACAGAAAGAGTGTTTCAGAACGGCTCAATCAAAAGTAAGGTTCAACTCTGTTAGTTGAATGCACAGAACAGAAAGAAGTTTCATACAATGCTTCTGTGTAGTTTATATTTGAACATATTCTTTTTTCCACTATTACCCACTTAGCGCTACGAATGTCCAGTTGCATTTTCTACAGACAGAGTGTTTCAAAACTGCTGAATCAAAAGTATGGTTTAACTCTGTTAGCTGAATGCTCACATCAGAAAGAAGTTTCACAGAATGCTTCTGTGTAGTTTATATTTGAATATATTCCTTTTTCCACTACTACGCTCTTAGCGCTCCAAATGTCCAGTTGCATTTTCTACAGAAATAGTGTTCAGATGTGCTCAATCAAAAGTATGGTTTAACTCTGTTAGCTGAATGCACAGATCAGGAAGAAGTTTCACCGAATGATTCTGTGTAGTTTATATTTGAAGACATTCCTTTTTCCACTAGTACCCCCTTAGCGCTCCGAATCTCCACTTGCATTTTCTACAAAAAGAGTGTTTCATAACTGCTCAATCAAAAATATGTTTTATCTCTGTTAACTGAATTTACAGGTCAGAAATAAGTTTCACAGAATGCATCTGTGTAGTTTTTATTTGAAGATATTCTTTTTCCCAATGTAGGCCTCTTAGAGCTTAGCATGTCCAATTGCAGTTTCTACAGAAAGAGTGTTTCAGAACGGCTCAATCAAAAGTAAGGTTCAACTCTGTTAGTTGAATGCACAGAACAGAAAGAAGTTTCACAGAATGCTACTGTGTAGTTTATATATGAATATATTCCTTTTTCCACTATTACCCTCTTAGCGCTCCGAATGTCCACTTGCATTTTCTACAGAAAGAGTGTTCAGAACTGCGCAATCAAAAGTATGGTTTAACTCTGTTAGCTTAATGAACATATCAGAAATAAGTTTCACACAATGCTTCTGTGTAGTTTTTATTTGAAGATATTATTTTTTTCAATAGAGGCCTCTTAGCGCTCAGAATGTCCAATTGCAGTTTCTACAGAAAGAGTGTTTCAGAAAGGCTCAATCAAAAGTAAGGTTCAACTCTGTTAGTTGAATGCACAGAACAGAAAGAAGTTTCATACAATGCTTCTGTGTAGTTTATATTTGAACATATTCTTTTTTCCACTATTACCCACTTAGCGCTACGAATGTCCAGTTGCATTTTCTACAGACAGAGTGTTTCAAAACTGCTCAATCAAAAGTATGGTTTAACTCTGTTAGCTGAATGCTCAGATCAGAAAGAAGTTTCACAGAATGCTTCTGTGTAGTTTATATTTGAATATATTCCTTTTTCCACTACTACTCTCTTAGCGCTCCAAATGTCCAGTTGCATTTTCTACAGAAAGAGTGTTCAGATCTGCTCAATCAAAAGTATGGTTTAACTCTGTTAGCTGAATGCACAGATCAGAAAGAAGTTTCACCGAATGATTCTGTGTAGTTTATATTTGAAGACATTCCTTTTTCCACTAGTACCCTCTTATCGCCCCGAATCTCCACTTGCATTTTCTACAAAAAGAGTGTTTCATAACTGCTCAATCAAAAATATGTTTTATCTCTGTTAACTGAATTTACAGATCAGAAATAAGTTTCACAGAATGCATCTGTGTAGTTTTTATTTGAAGATATTCTTTTTCCCAAGGTAGGCCTCTTAGCGCTTAGCATGTCCAATTGCAATTTCTACAGAAAGAGTGTTTCAGAACGGCTCAATCAAAAGTAAGGTTCAACTCTGTTAGTTGAATGCACAGAACAGAAAGAATTTTCACAGAATGCTACTGTGTAGTTTATATTTGAATATATTCCTTTTTCCACTATTACCCTCTTAGCGCTCCGAATGTCCACTTGCATTTTCTACAGAAAGAGTGTTCAGAACTGCGCAATCAAAAGTATGGTTTAACTCTGTTAGCTTAATGAACATATCAGAAATAAGTTTCACACAATGCTTCTGTGTAGTTTTTATTTGAAGATATTATTTTTCCCAATAGAGGCCTCTTAGCGCTCAGAATGTCCAATTGCAGTTTCTACAGAAAGAGTGTTTCAGAAAGGCTCAATCAAAAGTAAGGTTCAACTCTGTTAGTTGAATGCACAGAACAGAAAGAAGTTTCATACAATGCTTCTGTGTAGTTTATATTTGAACATATTCTTTTTTCCACTATTACCCACTTAGCGCTACGAATGTCCAGTTGCATTTTCTACAGACAGAGTGTTTCAAAACTCCTCAATCAAAAGTGTGGTTTAACTCTGTTAGCTGAATGCTCAGATCAGAAAGAAGTTTCACAGAATGCTTCTGTGTAGTTTATATTTGAATATATTCCTTTTTCCACTACTACTCTCTTAGCGCTCCAAATGTCCAGTTGCATTTTCTACAGAAAGAGTGTTCAGATCTGCTCTATCAAAAGTATGGTTTAACTCTGTTAGCTGAATGCACAGATCAGAAAGAAGTTTCACAGAATGATTCTGTGTAGTTTATATTTGGAGACATTCCTTTTTCCACTATTACCCTCTTAGCGCTCCGAATCTCCACTTGCATTTTCTACAGAAAGAGTGTTTCAGAACGGCTCAATCAAAACTAAGGTTCAACTCTTTTAGTTGAACAAACAGAACAGAAAGAAGTTTCACACAATTCTTCTGTGTAGTTTTTATTTGTAGACATTCATTTTCCCAATATAGGCCTCTTAGCGCTCAGAATGTCCAATTGCAGTTTCTACAGAAAGAGTGTTTCAGAACGGCTCAATCAAAAGTAAGGTTCAACTCTGTTAGTTGAATGCACAGAACAGAAAGAAGTTTCATACAATGCTTCTGTGTAGTTTATATTTGAACATATTCTTTTTTCCACTATTACCCACTTAGCGCTACGAATGTCCAGTTGCATTTTCTACAGACAGAGAGTTTCAAAACTGCTGAATCAAAAGTATGGTTTAACTCTGTTAGCTGAATGCTCACATCAGAAAGAAGTTTCACAGAATGCTTCTGTGTAGTTTATATTTGAATATATTCCTTTTTCCACTACTACGCTCTTAGCGCTCCAAATGTCCAGTTGCATTTTCTACAGAAAGAGTGTTCAGATCTGCTCAATCAAAAGTATGGTTTAACTCTGTTAGCTGAATGCACAGATCAGGAAGAAGTTTCACCGAATGATTCTGTGTAGTTTATATTTGAAGACATTCCTTTTTCCACTAGTACCCTCTTAGCGCTCCGAATCTCCACTTGCATTTTCTACAAAAAGAGTGTTTCATAACTGCTCAATCAAAAATATGTTTTATCTCTGTTAACTGAATTTACAGGTCAGAAATAAGTTTCACAGAATGCATCTGTGTAGTTTTTATTTGAAGATATTCTTTTTCCCAATGTAGGCCTCTTAGCGCTTAGCATGTCCAATTGCAGTTTCTACAGAAAGAGTGTTTCAGAACGGCTCAATCAAAAGTAAGGTTCAACTCTGTTAGTTGAATGCACAGAACAGAAAGAAGTTTCACAGAATGCTACTGTGTAGTTTATATTTGAATATATTCCTTTTTCCACTATTACCCTCTTAGCGCTCCGAATGTCCACTTGAATTTTCTACAGAAAGAGTGTTCAGAACTGCGCAATCAAAAGTATGGTTTAACTCTGTTAGCTTAATGAACATATCAGAAATAAGTTTCACACAATGCTTCTGTGTAGTTTTTATTTGAAGATATTATTTTTCCCAATAGAGGCCTCTTAGCGCTCAGAATGTCCAATTGCAGTTTCTACAGAAAGAGTGTTTCAGAAAGGCTCAATCAAAAGTAAGGTTCAACTCTGTTAGTTGAATGCACAGAACAGAAAGAAGTTTCACACAATTCTTCTGTGTAGTTTTTATTTGTAGACATTCATTTTCCCAATATAGGCCTCTTAGCGCTCAGAATGTCCAATTGCAGTTTCTACAGAAAGAGTCTTTCAGAACGGCTCAATCAAAAGTAAGGTTCAACTCTGTTAGTTGAATGCACAGAACAGAAAGAAGTTTCATACAATGCTTCTGTGTAGTTTATATTTGAACATATTCTTTTTTCCACTATTACCCACTTAGCGCTACGAATGTCCAGTTGCATTTTCTACAGACAGAGTGTTTCAAAACTGCTCAATCAAAAGTATGGTTTAACTCTGTTAGCTGAATGCTCAGATCAGAAAGAAGTTTCACAGAATGCTTCTGTGTAGTTTATATTTGAATATATACCTTTTTCCACTACTACTCTCTTAGCGCTCCAAATGTCCAGTTGCATTTTCTACAGAAAGAGTGTTCAGATCTCCTCAATCAAAAGTATGGTTTAACTCTGTTAGCTGAATGCACAGATCAGAAAGAAGTTTCACAGAATGATTCTGTGTAGTTTATATTTGGAGACATTTCTTTTTCCACTATTACCCTCTTAGCACTCCGAATCTCCACTTGCATTTTCTACAGAAAGAGTGTTTCAGAACGGCTCAATCAAAACTAAGGTTCAACTCTTTTAGTTGAACAAACAGAACAGAAACAAGTTTCACACAATTCTTCTGTGTAGTTTTTATTTGTAGACATTCTTTTTCCCAATATAGGCCTCTTAGCGCTCAGAATGTCCAATTGCAGTTTCTACAGAAAGAGTGTTTCAGAACGGCTCAATCAAAAGTAAGGTTCAACTCTGTTAGTTGAATGCACAGAACAGAAAGAAGTTTCATACAATGCTTCTGTGTAGTTTATATGTGAACATATTCTTTTTTCCACTATTACCCACTTAGCGCTACGAATGTCCAGTGGCATTTTCTACAGACAGAGTGTTTCAAAACTGCTCAATCAAAAGTATGGTTTAACTCTGTTAGCTGAATGCTCAGATCAGAAAGAAGTTTCACAGAATGCTTCTGTGTAGTTTATATTTGAATATATTCCTTTTTCCACTACTACGCTCTTAGCGCTCCAAATGTCCAGTTGCATTTTCTACAGAAAGAGTGTTCAGATCTGCTCAATCAAAAGTATGGTTTAACTCTGTTAGCTGAATGCACAGATCAGAAAGAAGTTTCACCGAATGATTCTGTGTAGTTTATATTTGAAGACATTCCTTTTTCCACTAGTAACCTCTTAGCGCTCCGTATCTCCACTTGCATTTTCTACAAAAAGAGTGTTTCATAACTACTCAATCAAAAATATGTTTTATCTCTGTTAACTGAATTTACAGATCAGAAATAAGTTTCACAGAATGCATCTGTGTAGTTTTTATTTGAAGATATTCTTTTTCCCAAGGTAGGCCTCTTAGCGCTTAGCATGTCCAATTGCAGTTTCTACAGAAAGAGTGTTTCAGAACGGCTCAATCAAAAGTAAGGTTCAACTCTGTTAGTTGAATGTACAGAACAGAAAGAATTTTCACAGAATGCTACTGTGTAGTTTATATTTGAATCTATTCCTTTTTCCACTATTACCCTCTTAGCGCTCCGAATGTCCACTTGCATTTTCTACAGAAAGAGTGTTCAGAACTGCGCAATCAAAAGTATGGTTTAACTCTGTTAGCTAAATGAACATATCAGAAATAAGTTTCACACAATGCTTCTGTGTAGTTTTTATTTGAAGATATTATTTTTCCCAATAGAGGCCTCTTAGCGCTCAGAATGTACAATTGCAGTTTCTACAGAAAGAGTGTTTCAGAAAGGCTCAATCAAAAGTAAGTTTCAACTCTGTTAGTTGAATGCACAGAACAGAAAGAAGTTTCATACAATGCTTCTGTGTAGTTTATATTTGAACATATTCTTTTTTCCACTATTACCCACTTAGCGCTACGAATGTCCAGTTGCATTTTCTACAGACAGAGTGTTTCAAAACTCCTCAATCAAACGTATGGTTTAACTCTGTTAGCTGAATGCTCAGATCAGAAAGAAGTTTCACAGAATGCTTCTGTGTAGTTTATATTTGAATATATTCCTTTTTCCACTACTACTCTCTTAGCGCTCCAAATGTCCAGTTGCATTTTCTACAGAAAGAGTGTTCAGATCTGCTCTATCAAAAGTATGGTTTAACTCTGTTAGCTGAATGCACAGATCAGAAAGAAGTTTCACAGAATGATTCTGTGTAGTTTATATTTGGAGACATTCCTTTTTCCACTATTACCCTCTTAGCGCTCCGAATCTCCACTTGCATTTTCTACAGAAAGAGTGTTTCAGAACGGCTCAATCAAAACTAAGGTTCAACTCTTTTAGTTGAACAAACAGAACAGAAAGAAGTTTCACACAATTCTTCTGTGTAGTTTTTATTTGTAGACATTCTTTTTCCCAATATAGGCCTCTTAGCGCTCAGAATGTCCAATTGCAGTTTCTACAGAAAGAGTGTTTCAGAACGGCTCAATCAAAAGTAAGGTTCAACTCTGTTAGTTGAATGCACAGAACAGAAAGAAGTTTCATACAATGCTTCTGTGTAGTTTATATGTGAACATATTCTTTTTTCCACTATTACCCACTTAGCGCTACGAATGTCCAGTTGCATTTTCTACAGACAGAGTTTTTCAAAACTGCTCAATCAAAAGTATGGTTTAACTCTGTTAGCTGAATGCTCAGATCAGAAAGAAGTTTCACAGAATGCTTCTGTGTAGTTTATATTTGAATATATTCCTTTTTCCACTACTACGCTCTTAGCGCTCCAAATGTCCAGTTGCATTTTCTACAGAAAGAGTGTTCAGATCTGCTCAATCAAAAGTATGGTTTAACTCTGTTAGCTGAATGCACAGATCAGAAAGAAGTTTCACCGAATGATTCTGTGTAGTTTATATTTGAAGTCATTCCTTTTTCCACAAGTAACCTCTTAGCGCTAAGAATCTCCACTTGCATTTTCTACAAAAAGAGTGTTTCATAACTGCTCAATCAAAAATATGTTTTATCTCTGTTAACTGAATTTACAGATCAGAAATAAGTTTCACAGAATGCATCTGTGTAGTTTTTATTTGAAGATATTCTTTTTCCCAAGGTAGGCCTCTTAGCGCTTAGCATGTCCAATTGCAGTTTCTACAGAAAGAGTGTTTCAGAACGGCTCAATCAAAAGTAAGGTTCAACTCTGTTAGTTGAATGTACAGAACAGAAAGAATTTTCACAGAATGCTACTGTGTAGTTTATATTTGAATATATTCCTTTTTCCACTATTACCCTCTTAGCGCTCCGAATGTCCACTTGCATTTTCTACAGAAAGAGTGTTCAGAACTGCGCAATCAAAAGTATGGTTTAACTCTGTTAGCTAAATGAACATATCAGAAATAAGTTTCACACAATGCTTCTGTGTAGTTTTTATTTGAAGATATTATTTTTCCCAATAGAGGCCTCTTAGCGCTCAGAATGTCCAATTGCAGTTTCTACAGAAAGAGTGTTTCAGAAAGGCTCAATCAAAAGTAAGGTTCAACTCTGTTAGTTGAATGCACAGAACAGAAAGAAGTTTCATACAATGCTTCTGTGTAGTTTATATTTGAACATATTCTTTTTTCCACTATTACCCACTTAGCGCTACGAATGTCCAGTTGCATTTTCTACAGACAGAGTGTTTCAAAACTCCTCAATCAAAAGTATGGTTTAACTCTGTTAGCTGAATGCTCAGATCAGAAAGAAGTTTCACAGAATGCTTCTGTGTAGTTTATATTTGAATATATTCCTTTTTCCACTACTACTCTCTTAGCGCTCCAAATGTCCAGTTGCATTTTCTACAGAAAGAGTGTTCAGATCTGCTCTATCAAAAGTATGGTTTAACTCTGTTAGCTGAATGCACAGATCAGAAAGAAGTTTCACAGAATGATTCTGTGTAGTTTATATTTGGAGACATTCATTTTTCCACTATTACCCTCTTAGCGCTCCGAATCTCCACTTGCATTTTCTACAGAAAGAGTGTTTCAGAACGGCTCAATCAAAACTAAGATTCAACTCTTTTAGTTGAACAAACAGAACAGAAAGAAGTTTCACACAATTCTTCTGTGTAGTTTTTATTTGTAGACATTCTTTTTCCCAATATAGGCCTCTTAGCCCTCAGAATGTCCAATTGCAGTTTCTACAGAAAGAGTGTTTCAGAACGGCTCAATCAAAAGTAAGGTTCAACTCTGTTAGTTGAATGTACAGAACAGAAAGAATTTTCACAGAATGCTACTGTGTAGTTTATATTTGAATATATTGCTTTTTCCACTATTACCCTCTTAGCGCTCCGAATGTCCACTTGCATTTTCTACAGAAAGAGTGTTCAGAACTGCGCAATCAAAAGTATGGTTTAACTCTGTTAGCTTAATGAACATATCAGAAATAAGTTTCACACAATGCTTCTGTGTAGTTTTTATTTGAAGATATTATTTTTCCCAATAGAGGCCTCTTAGCGCTCAGAATGTCCAATTGCAGTTTCTACAGAAAGAGTGTTTCAGAAAGGCTCAATCAAAAGTAAGGTTCAACTCTGTTAGTTGAATGCACAGAACAGAAAGAAGTTTCATACAATGCTTCTGTGTAGTTTATATTTGAACATATTCTTTTTTCCACTATTACCCACTTAGCGCTACGAATGTCCAGTTGCATTTTCTACAGACAGAGTGTTTCAAAACTCCTCAATCAAAAGTATGGTTTAACTCTGTTAGCTGAATGCTCAGATCAGAAAGAAGTTTCACAGAATGCTTCTGTGTAGTTTATATTTGAATATATTCCTTTTTCCACTACTACTCTCTTAGCGCTCCAAATGTCCAGTTGCATTTTCTACAGAAAGAGTGTTCAGATCTGCTCTATCAAAAGTATGGTTTAACTCTGTTAGCTGAATGCACAGATCAGAAAGAAGTTTCACAGAATGATTCTGTGTAGTTTATATTTGGAGACATTCCTTTTTCCACTATTACCCTCTTAGCGCTCCGAATCTCCACTTGCATTTTCTACAGAAATTGTGTTTCAGAACGGCTCAATCAAAACTAAGGTTCAACTCTTTTAGTTGAACAAACAGAACAGAAAGAAGTTTCACACAATTCTTCTTTGTAGTTTTTATTTGTAGACATTCATTTTCCCAATATAGGCCTCTTAGCGCTCAGAATGTCCAATTGCAGTTTCTACAGAAAGAGTCTTTCAGAACGGCTCAATCAAAAGTAAGGTTCAACTCTGTTAGTTGAATGCACAGAACAGAAAGAAGCTTCACAGAATGCTACTGTGTAGTTTATATTTGAATATATTCCTTTTTCCACTATTACCCTCTTAGCGCTCCGAATGTCCACTTGCATTTTCTACAGAAAGAGTGTTCAGAACTGCGCAATCAAAAGTATGGTTTAACTCTGTTAGCTTAATGAACATATCAGAAATAAGTTTCACACAATGCTCTGTGTAGTTTTTATTTGAAGATATTATTTTTCCCAATAGAGGCCTCTTAGCGCTCAGAATGTCCAATTGCAGTTTCTACAGAAAGAGTGTTTCAGAACGGCTCAATCATAAGTAAGGTTCAACTCTGTTATTTGAATGCACAGAACAGAAAGAAGTTTCATACAATGCTTCTGTGTAGTTTATATTTGAACATATTCTTTTTTCCACTATTACCCACTTAGCGCTACGAATGTCCAGTTGCATTTTCAACAGACAGAGTGTTTCAAAACTGCTCAATCAAAAGTATGGTTTAACTCTGTTAGCTGAATGCTCAGATCAGAAAGAAGTTTCACAGAATGCTTCTGTGTAGTTTATATTTGAATATATTCCTTTTTCCACTACTACTCTCTTAGCCCTCCAAATGTCCAGTTGCATTTTCTACAGAAAGAGTGTTCAGATCTGCTCAATCAAAAGTATGGTTTAATTCTGTTAGCTGAATGCACAGATCAGAAAGAAGTTTCACAGAATGATTCTGTGTAGTTTATATTTGGAGACATTCCTTTTTCCACTATTACCCTCTTAGCGCTCCGAATCTCCACTTGCATTTTCTACAGAAAGAGTGTTTCAGAACGGCTCAATCAAAACTAAGGTTCAACTCTTTTAGTTGAACAAACAGAACAGAAAGAAGTTTCACACAATTCTTCTGTGTAGTTTTTATTTGTAGACATTCTTTTTCCCAATATAGGCCTCTTAGCGCTCAGAATGTCCAATTGCAGTTTCTACAGAAAGAGTGTTTCAGAACGGCTCAATCAAAAGTAAGGTTCAACTCTGTTAGTTGAATGCACAGAACAGAAAGAAGTTTCATACAATGCTTCTGTGTAGTTTATATGTGAACATATTCTTTTTTCCACTATTACCCACTTAGCGCTACGAATGTCCAGTTGCATTTTCTACAGACAGAGTGTTTCAAAACTGCTCAATCAAAAGTATGGTTTAACTCTGTTAGCTGAATGCTCAGATCAGAAAGAAGTTTCACAGAATGCTTCTGTGTAGTTTATATTTGAATATATTCCTTTTTCCACTACTACGCTCTTAGCGCTCCAAATGTCCAGTTGCATTTTCTACAGAAAGAGTGTTCAGATCTGCTCAATCAAAAGTATGGTTTAACTCTGTTAGCTGAATGCACAGATCAGAAAGAAGTTTCACCGAATGATTCTGTGTAGTTTATATTTGAAGACATTCCTTTTTCCACTAGTAACCTCTTAGCGCTCCGAATCTCCACTTGCATTTTCTACAAAAAGAGTGTTTCATAACTGCTCAATCAAAAATATGTTTTATCTCTGTTAACTGAATTTACAGATCAGAAATAAGTTTCACAGAATGTATCTGTGTAGTTTTTATTTGAAGATATTCTTTTTCCCAAGGTAGGCCTCTTAGCGCTTAGCATGTCCAATTGCAGTTTCTACAGAAAGAGTGTTTCAGAACGGCTCAATCAAAAGTAAGGTTCAACTCTGTTAGTTGAAAGTACAGAACAGAAAGAATTTTAACAGAATGCTACTGTGTAGTTTATATTTGAATATATTCCTTTTTCCACTATTACCCTCTTAGCGCTCCGAATGTCCACTTGCATTTTCTACAGAAAGAGTGTTCAGAACTGCGCAATCAAAAGTATGGTTTAACTCTGTTAGCTAAATGAACATATCAGAAATAAGTTTCACACAATGCTTCTGTGTAGTTTTTATTTGAAGATATTATTTTTCCCAATAGAGGCCTCTTAGCGCTCAGAATGTCCAATTGCAGTTTCTACAGAAAGAGTGTTTCAGAAAGGCTCAATCAAAAGTAAGGTTCAACTCTGTTAGTTGAATGCACAGAACAGAAAGAAGTTTCATACAATGCTTCTGTGTAGTTTATATTTGAACATATTCTTTTTTCCACTATTACCCACTTAGCGCTACGAATGTCCAGTTGCATTTTCTACAGACGGAGTGTTTCAAAACTCCTCAATCAAAAGTATGGTTTAACTCTGTTAGCTGAATGCTCAGATCAGAAAGAAGTTTCACAGAATGCTTCTGTGTAGTTTATATTTGAATATATTCCTTTTTCCACTACTACTCTCTTAGCGCTCCAAATGTCCAGTTGCATTTTCTACAGAAAGGGTGTTCAGATCTGCTCTATCAAAAGTATGGTTTAACTCTGTTAGCTGAATGCACAGATCAGAAAGAAGTTTCACAGAATGATTCTGTGTAGTTTATATTTGGAGACATTCCTTTTTCCACTATTACCCTCTTAGCGCTCCGAATCTCCACTTGCATTTTCTACTGAAAGAGTGTTTCAGAACGGCTCAATCAAAACTAAGGTTCAACTCTTTTAGTTGAACAAACAGAACAGAAAGAAGTTTCACACAATTCTTCTGTGTAGTTTTTATTTGTAGACATTCATTTTCCCAATATAGGCCTCTTAGCGCTCAGAATGTCCAATTGCAGTTTCTACAGAAAGAGTCTTTCAGAACGGCTCAATCAAAAGTAAGGTTCATCTCTGTTAGTTGAATGCACAGAACAGAAAGAAGTTTCACAGAATGCTACTGTGTAGTTTATATTTGAATATATTCCTTTTTCCACTATTACCCTCTTAGCGCTCCGAATGTCCACTTGCATTTTCTACAGAAAGAGTGTTCAGAACTGCGCAATCAAAAGTATGGTTTAACTCTGTTAGCTTAATGAACATATCAGAAATAAGTTTCACACAATGCTTCTGTGTAGTTTTTATTTGAAGATATTATTTTTCCCAATAGAGGCCTCTTAGCGCTCAGAATGTCCAATTGCAGTTTCTACAGAAAGAGTGTTTCAGAAAGGCTCAATCAAAAGTAAGGTTCAACTCTGTTAGTTGAATGCACAGAACAGAAAGAAGTTTCATACAATGATTCTGTGTAGTTTATATTTGAACATATTCTTTTTTCCACTATTACCCACTTAGCGCTACGAATGTCCAGTTGCATTTTCTACAGACAGAGTGTTTCAAAACTCCTCAATCAAAAGTATGGTTTAACTCTGTTAGCTGAATGCTCAGATCAGAAAGAAGTTTCACAGAATGCTTCTGTGTAGTTTATATTTGAATATATTCCTTTTTCCACTACTACTCTCTTAGCGCTCCAAATGTCCAGTTGCATTTTCTACAGAAAGAGTGTTCAGATCTGCTCCATCAAAAGTATGGTTTAACTCTGTTAGCTGAATGCACAGATCAGAAAGAAGTTTCACAGAATGATTCTGTGTAGTTTATATTTGGAGACATTCCTTTTTCCACTATTACCCTCTTAGCGCTCCGAATCTCCACTTGCATTTTCTACAGAAAGAGTGTTTCAGAACGGCTCAATCAAAACTAAGGTTCAACTCTTTTAGTTGAACAAACAGAACAGAAAGAAGTTTCACACAATTCTTCTGTGTAGTTTTTATTTGTAGACATTCTTTTTCCCAATATAGGCCTCTTAGCGCTCAGAATGTCCAATTGCAGTTTCTACAGAAAGAGTGTTTCAGAACGGCTCAATCAAAAGTAAGGTTCAACTCTGTTAGTTGAATGCACAGAACAGAAAGAAGTTTCATACAATGCTTCTGTGTAGTTTATATGTGAACATATTCTTTTTTCCACTATTACCCACTTAGCGCTACGAATGTCCAGTTGCATTTTCTACAGACAGAGTGTTTCAAAACTGCTCAATCAAAAGTATGGTTTAACTCTGTTAGCTGAATGCTCAGATCAGAAAGAAGTTTCACAGAATGCTTCTGTGTAGTTTATATTTGAATATATTCCTTTTTCCACTACTACGCTCTTAGCGCTCCAAATGTCCAGTTGCATTTTCTACAGAAAGAGTGTTCAGATCTGCTCAATCAAAAGTATGGTTTAACTCTGTTAGCTGAATGCACAGATCAGAAAGAAGTTTCACCGAATGATTCTGTGTAGTTTATGTTTGAAGACATTCCTTTTTCCACTAGTAACCTCTTAGCGCTCCGAATCTCCACTTGCATTTTCTACAAAAAGAGTGTTTCATAACTGCTCAATCAAAAATATGTTTTATCTCTGTTAACTGAATTTACAGATCAGAAATAAGTTTCACAGAATGCATCTGTGTAGTTTTTATTTGAAGATATTCTTTTTCCCAAGGTAGGCCTCTTAGCGCTTAGCATGTCCAATTGCAGTTTCTACAGAAAGAGTGTTTCAGAACGGCTCAATCAAAAGTAAGGTTCAACTCTGTTAGTTGAATGTACAGAACAGAAAGAATTTTCACAGAATGCTACTGTGTAGTTTATATTTGAATATATTCCTTTTTCCACTATTACCCTCTTAGCGCTCCGAATGTCCACTTGCATTTTCTACAGAAAGAGTGTTCAGAACTGCGCAATCAAAAGTATGGTTTAACTCTGTTAGCTAAATGAACATATCAGAAATAAGTTTCACACAATGCTTCTGTGTAGTTTTTATTTGAAGATATTATTTTTCCCAATAGAGGCCTCTTAGCGCTCAGAATGTCCAATTGCAGTTTCTACAGAAAGAGTGTTTCAGAAAGGCTCAATCAAAAGTAAGGTTCAACTCTGTTAGTTGAATGCACAGAACAGAAAGAAGTTTCATACAATGCTTCTGTGTAGTTTATATTTGAACATATTCTTTTTTCCACTATTACCCACTTAGCGCTACGAATGTCCAGTTGCATTTTCTACAGACGGAGTGTTTCAAAACTCCTCAATCAAAAGTATGGTTTAACTCTGTTAGCTGAATGCTCAGATCAGAAAGAAGTTTCACAGAATGCTTCTGTGTAGTTTATATTTGAATATATTCCTTTTTCCACTACTACTCTCTTAGCGCTCCAAATGTCCAGTTGCATTTTCTACAGAAAGAGTCTTCAGATCTGCTCAATCAAATGTATGGTTTAACTCTGTTAGCTGAATGCACAGATCAGAAAGAAGTTTCACAGAATGATTCTGTGTAGTTTATATTTGGAGACATTCCTTTTTCCACTATTACCCTCTTAGCGCTCCGAATCTCCACTTGCATTTTCTACTGAAAGAGTGTTTCAGAACGGCTCAATCAAAACTAAGGTTCAACTCTTTTAGTTGAACAAACAGAACAGAAAGAAGTTTCACACAATTCTTCTGTGTAGTTTTTATTTGTAGACATTCATTTTCCCAATATAGGCCTCTTAGCGCTCAGAATGTCCAATTGCAGTTTCTACAGAAAGAGTCTTTCAGAACGGCTCAATCAAAAGTAAGGTTCATCTCTGTTAGTTGAATGCACAGAACAGAAAGAAGTTTCACAGAATGCTACTGTGTAGTTTATATTTGAATATATTCCTTTTTCCACTATTACCCTCTTAGCGCTCCGAATGTCCACTTGCATTTTCTACAGAAAGAGTGTTCAGAACTGCGCAATCAAAAGTATGGTTTAACTCTGTTAGCTTAATGAACATATCAGAAATAAGTTTCACACAATGCTTCTGTGTAGTTTTTATTTGAAGATATTATTTTTCCCAATAGAGGCCTCTTAGCGCTCAGAATGTCCAATTGCAGTTTCTACAGAAAGAGTGTTTCAGAAAGGCTCAATCAAAAGTAAGGTTCAACTCTGTTTGTTGAATGCACAGAACAGAAAGAAGTTTCATACAATGCTTCTGTGTAGTTTATATTTGAACATATTCTTTTTTCCACTATTACCCACTTAGCGCTACGAATGTCCAGTTGCATTTTCTACAGACAGAGTGTTTCAAAACTCCTCAATCAAAAGTATGGTTTAACTCTGTTAGCTGAATGCTCAGATCAGAAAGAAGTTTCACAGAATGCTTCTGTGTAGTTTATATTTGAATATATTCCTTTTTCCACTACTACTCTCTTAGCGCTCCAAATGTCCAGTTGCATTTTCTACAGAAAGAGTGTTCAGATCTGCTCTATCAAAAGTATGGTTTAACTCTGTTAGCTGAATGCACAGATCAGAAAGAAGTTTCACAGAATGATTCTGTGTAGTTTATATTTGGAGACATTCCTTTTTCCACTATTACCCTCTTAGCGCTCCGAATCTCCACTTGCATTTTCTACAGAAAGAGTGTTTCAGAACGGCTCAATCAAAACTAAGGTTCAACTCTTTTAGTTGAACAAACAGAACAGAAAGAAGTTTCACACAATTCTTCTGTGTAGTTTTTATTTGTAGACATTCTTTTTCCCAATATAGGCCTCTTAGCGCTCAGAATGTCCAATTGCAGTTTCTACAGAAAGAGTGTTTCAGAACGGCTCAATCAAAAGTAAGGTTCAACTCTGTTAGTTGAATGCACAGAACAGAAAGAAGTTTCATACAATGCTTCTGTGTAGTTTATATGTGAACATATTCTTTTTTCCACTATTACCCACTTAGCGCTACGAATGTCCAGTTGCATTTTCTACAGACAGAGTGTTTCAAAACTGCTCAATCAAAAGTATGGTTTAACTCTGTTAGCTGAATGCTCAGATCAGAAAGAAGTTTCACAGAATGCTTCTGTGTAGTTTATATTTGAATATATTCCTTTTTCCACTACTACGCTCTTAGCGCTCCAAATGTCCAGTTGCATTTTCTACAGAAAGAGTGTTCAGATCTGCTCAATCAAAAGTGTGGTTTAACTCTGTTAGCTGAATGCACAGATCAGAAAGAAATTTCACCGAATGATTCTGTGTAGTTTATGTTTGAAGACATTCCTTTTTCCACTAGTAACCTCTTAGCGCTCCGAATCTCCACTTGCATTTTCTACAAAAAGAGTGTTTCATAACTGCTCAATCAAAAATATGTTTTATCTCTGTTAACTGAATTTACAGATCAGAAATAAGTTTCACAGAATGCATCTGTGTAGTTTTTATTTGAAGATATTCTTTTTCCCAAGGTAGGCCTCTTAGCGCTTAGCATGTCCAATTGCAGTTTCTACAGAAAGAGTGTTTCAGAACGGCTCAATCAAAAGTAAGGTTCAACTCTGTTAGTTGAAAGTACAGAACAGAAAGAATTTTCACAGAATGCTACTGTGTAGTTTATATTTGAATATATTCCTTTTTCCACTATTACCCTCTTAGCGCTCCGAATGTCCACTTGCATTTTCTACAGAAAGAGTGTTCAGAACTGCGCAATCAAAAGTATGGTTTAACTCTGTTAGCTAAATGAACATATCAGAAATAAGTTTCACACAATGCTTCTGTGTAGTTTTTATTTGAAGATATTATTTTTCCCAATAGAGGCCTCTTAGCGCTCAGAATGTCCAATTGCAGTTTCTACAGAAAGAGTGTTTCAGAAAGGCTCAATCAAAAGTAAGGTTCAACTCTGTTAGTTGAATGCACAGAACAGAAAGAAGTTTCATACAATGCTTCTGTGTAGTTTATATTTGAACATATTCTTTTTTCCACTATTACCCACTTAGCGCTACGAATGTCCAGTTGCATTTTCTACAGACGGAGTGTTTCAAAACTCCTCAATCAAAAGTATTGTTTAACTCTGTTAGCTGAATGCTCAGATCAGAAAGAAGTTTCACAGAATGCTTCTGTGTAGTTTATATTTGAATATATTCCTTTTTCCACTACTACTCTCTTAGCGCTCCAAATGTCCAGTTGCATTTTCTACAGAAAGAGTGTTCAGATCTGCTCTATCAAAAGTATGGTTTAACTCTGTTAGCTGAATGCACAGATCAGAAAGAAGTTTCACAGAATGATTCTGTGTAGTTTATATTTGGAGACATTCCTTTTTCCACTATTACCCTCTTAGCGCTCCGAATCTCCACTTGCATTTTCTACTTAAAGAGTGTTTCAGAACGGCTCAATCAAAACTAAGGTTCAACTCTTTTAGTTGAACAAACAGAACAGAAAGAAGTTTCACACAATTCTTCTGTGTAGTTTTTATTTGTAGACATTCATTTTCCCAATATAGGCCTCTTAGCGCTCAGAATGTCCAATTGCAGTTTCTACAGAAAGAGTCTTTCAGAACGGCTCAATCAAAAGTAAGGTTCATCTCTGTTAGTTGAATGCACAGAACAGAAAGAAGTTTCACAGAATGCTACTGTGTAGTTTATATTTGAATATATTCCTTTTTCCACTATTACCCTCTTAGCGCTCCGAATGTCCACTTGCATTTTCTACAGAAAGAGTGTTCAGAACTGCGCAATCAAAAGTATGGTTTAACTCTGTTAGCTTAATGAACATATCAGAAATAAGTTTCACACAATGCTTCTGTGTAGTTTTTATTTGAAGATATTATTTTTCCCAATAGAGGCCTCTTAGCGCTCAGAATGTCCAATTGCAGTTTCTACAGAAAGAGTGTTTCAGAAAGGCTCAATCAAAAGTAAGGTTCAACTCTGTTAGTTGAATGCACAGAACAGAAAGAAGTTTCATACAATGCTTCTGTGTAGTTTATATTTGAACATATTCTTTTTTCCACTATTACCCACTTAGCGCTACGAATGTCCAGTTGCATTTTCTACAGACAGAGTGTTTCAAAACTCCTCAATCAAAAGTATGGTTTAACTCTGTTAGCTGAATGCTCAGATCAGAAAGAAGTTTCACAGAATGCTTCTGTGTAGTTTATATTTGAATATATTCCTTTTTCCACTACTACTCTCTTAGCGCTCCAAATGTCCAGTTGCATTTTCTACAGAAAGAGTGTTCAGATCTGCTCTATCAAAAGTATGGTTTAACTCTGTTAGCTGAATGCACAGATCAGAAAGAAGTTTCACAGAATGATTCTGTGTAGTTTATATTTGGAGACATTCCTTTTTCCACTATTACCCTCTTAGCGTTCCGAATCTCCACTTGCATTTTCTACAGAAATTGTGTTTCAGAACGGCTCAATCAAAACTAAGGTTCAACTCTTTTAGTTGAACAAACAGAACAGAAAGAAGTTTCACACAATTCTTCTTTGTAGTTTTTATTTGTAGACATTCATTTTCCCAATATAGGCCTCTTAGCGCTCAGAATGTCCAATTGCAGTTTCTACAGAAAGAGTCTTTCAGAACGGCTCAATCAAAAGTAAGGTTCAACTCTGTTAGTTGAATGCACAGAACAGAAAGAAGTTTCACAGAATGCTACTGTGTAGTTTATATTTGAATATATTCCTTTTTCCACTATTACCCTCTTAGCGCTCCGAATGTCCACTTGCATTTTCTACAGAAAGAGTGTTCAGAACTGCGCAATCAAAAGTATGGTTTAACTCTGTTAGCTTAATGAACATATCAGAAATAAGTTTCACACAATGCTCTGTGTAGTTTTTATTTGAAGATATTATTTTTCCCAATAGAGGCCTCTTAGCGCTCAGAATGTCCAATTGCAGTTTCTACAGAAAGAGTGTTTCAGAACGGCTCAATCATAAGTAAGGTTCAACTCTGTTAGTTGAATGCACAGAACAGAAAGAAGTTTCATACAATGCTTCTGTGTAGTTTATATTTGAACATATTCTTTTTTCCACTATTACCCACTTAGCGCTACGAATGTCCAGTTGCATTTTCTACAGACAGAGTGTTTCAAAACTGCTCAATCAAAAGTATGGTTTAACTCTGTTAGCTGAATGCTCAGATCAGAAAGAAGTTTCACAGAATGCTTCTGTGTAGTTTATATTTGAATATATTCCTTTTTCCACTACTACTCTCTTAGCGCTCCAAATGTCCAGTTGCATTTTCTACAGAAAGAGTGTTCAGATCTGCTCAATCAAAAGTATGGTTTAATTCTGTTAGCTGAATGCACAGATCAGAAAGAAGTTTCACAGAATGATTCTGTGTAGTTTATATTTGGAGACATTCCTTTTTCCACTATTACCCTCTTAGCGCTCCGAATCTCCACTTGCATTTTCTACAGAAAGAGTGTTTCAGAACGGCTCAATCAAAACTAAGGTTCAACTCTTTTAGTTGAACAAACAGAACAGAAAGAAGTTTCACACAATTCTTCTGTGTAGTTTTTATTTGTAGACATTCTTTTTCCCAATATAGGCCTCTTAGCGCTCAGAATGTCCAATTGCAGTTTCTACAGAAAGAGTGTTTCAGAACGGCTCAATCAAAAGTAAGGTTCAACTCTGTTAGTTGAATGCACAGAACAGAAAGAAGTTTCATACAATGCTTCTGTGTAGTTTATATGTGAACATATTCTTTTTTCCACTATTACCCACTTAGCGCTACGAATGTCCAGTTGCATTTTCTACAGACAGAGTGTTTCAAAACTGCTCAATCAAAAGTATGGTTTAACTCTGTTAGCTGAATGCTCAGATCAGAAAGAAGTTTCACAGAATGCTTCTGTGTAGTTTATATTTGAATATATTCCTTTTTCCACTACTACGCTCTTAGCGCTCCAAATGTCCAGTTGCATTTTCTACAGAAAGAGTGTTCAGATCTGCTCAATCAAAAGTATGGTTTAACTCTGTTAGCTGAATGCACAGATCAGAAAGAAATTTCACCGAATGATTCTGTGTAGTTTATATTTGAAGACATTCCTTTTTCCACTAGTAACCTCTTAGCGCTCCGAATCTCCACTTGCATTTTCTACAAAAAGAGTGTTTCATAACTGCTCAATCAAAAATATGTTTTATCTCTGTTAACTGAATTTACAGATCAGAAATAAGTTTCACAGAATGCATCTGTGTAGTTTTTATTTGAAGATATTCTTTTTCCCAAGGTAGGCCTCTTAGCGCTTAGCATGTCCAATTGCAGTTTCTACAGAAAGAGTGTTTCAGAACGGCTCAATCAAAAGTAAGGTTCAACTCTGTTAGTTGAAAGTACAGAACAGAAAGAATTTTCACAGAATGCTACTGTGTAGTTTATATTTGAATATATTCCTTTTTCCACTATTACCCTCTTAGCGCTCCGAATGTCCACTTGCATTTTCTACAGAAAGAGTGTTCAGAACTGCGCAATCAAAAGTATGGTTTAACTCTGTTAGCTAAATGAACATATCAGAAATAAGTTTCACACAATGCTTCTGTGTAGTTTTTATTTGAAGATATTATTTTTCCCAATAGAGGCCTCTTAGCGCTCAGAATGTCCAATTGCAGTTTCTACAGAAAGAGTGTTTCAGAAAGGCTCAATCAAAAGTAAGGTTCAACTCTGTTAGTTGAATGCACAGAACAGAAAGAAGTTTCATACAATGCTTCTGTGTAGTTTATATTTGAACATATTCTTTTTTCCACTATTACCCACTTAGCGCTACGAATGTCCAGTTGCATTTTCTACAGACGGAGTGTTTCAAAACTCCTCAATCAAAAGTATGGTTTAACTCTGTTAGCTGAATGCTCAGATCAGAAAGAAGTTTCACAGAATGCTTCTGTGTAGTTTATATTTGAATATATTCCTTTTTCCACTACTACTCTCTTAGCGCTCCAAATGTCCAGTTGCATTTTCTACAGAAAGAGTGTTCAGATCTGCTCTATCAAAAGTATGGTTTAACTCTGTTAGCTGAATGCACAGATCAGAAAGAAGTTTCACAGAATGATTCTGTGTAGTTTATATTTGGAGACATTCCTTTTTCCACTATTACCCTCTTAGCGCTCCGAATCTCCACTTGCATTTTCTACTGAAAGAGTGTTTCAGAACGGCACAATCAAAACTAAGGTTCAACTCTTTTAGTTGAACAAACAGAACAGAAAGAAGTTTCACACAATTCTTCTGTGTAGTTTTTATTTGTAGACATTCATTTTCCCAATATAGGCCTCTTAGCGCTCAGAATGTCCAATTGCAGTTTCTACAGAAAGAGTCTTTCAGAACGGCTCAATCAAAAGTAAGGTTCATCTCTGTTAGTTGAATGCACAGAACAGAAAGAAGTTTCACAGAATGCTACTGTGTAGTTTATATTTGAATATATTCCTTTTTCCACTATTACCCTCTTAGCGCTCCGAATGTCCACTTGCATTTTCTACAGAAAGAGTGTTCAGAACTGCGCAATCAAAAGTATGGTTTAACTCTGTTAGCTTAATGAACATATCAGAAATAAGTTTCACACAATGCTTCTGTGTAGTTTTTATTTGAAGATATTATTTTTCCCAATAGAGGCCTCTTAGCGCTCAGAATGTCCAATTGCAGTTTCTACAGAAAGAGTGTTTCAGAAAGGCTCAATCAAAAGTAAGGTTCAACTCTGTTAGTTGAATGCACAGAACAGAAAGAAGTTTCATACAATGCTTCTGTGTAGTTTATATTTGAACATATTCTTTTTTCCACTATTACCCACTTAGCGCTACGAATGTCCAGTTGCATTTTCTACAGACAGAGTGTTTCAAAACTCCTCAATCAAAAGTATGGTTTAACTCTGTTAGCTGAATGCTCAGATCAGAAAGAAGTTTCACAGAATGCTTCTGTGTAGTTTATATTTGAATATATTCCTTTTTCCACTACTACTCTCTTAGCGCTCCAAATGTCCAGTTGCATTTTCTACAGAAAGAGTGTTCAGATCTGCTCTATCAAAAGTATGGTTTAACTCTGTTAGCTGAATGCACAGATCAGAAAGAAGTTTCACAGAATGATTCTGTGTAGTTTATATTTGGAGACATTCCTTTTTCCACTATTACCCTCTTAGCGCTCCGAATCTCCACTTGCATTTTCTACAGAAAGAGTGTTTCAGAACGGCTCAATCAAAACTAAGGTTCAACTCTTTTAGTTGAACAAACAGAACAGAAAGAAGTTTCACACAATTCTTCTGTGTAGTTTTTATTTGTAGACATTCATTTTCCCAATATAGGCCTCTTAGCGCTCAGAATGTCCAATTGCAGTTTCTACAGAAAGAGTCTTTCAGAACGGCTCAATCAAAAGTAAGGTTCAACTCTGTTAGTTGAATGCACAGAACAGAAAGAAGTTTCACAGAATGCTACTGTGTAGTTTA
Source organism: Symphalangus syndactylus (assembly GCF_028878055.3). Classification (NCBI taxonomy): domain Eukaryota; kingdom Metazoa; phylum Chordata; class Mammalia; order Primates; family Hylobatidae; genus Symphalangus; species Symphalangus syndactylus. The sequence goes on from NC_072428.2 coordinate 5,733,758, forward strand.
TATTTGAATATATTCCTTTTTCCACTATTACCCTCCTAGCGCTCCGAATGTCCACTTGCATTTTCTACAGAAAGAGTGTTCAGAACTGCGCAAACAAAAGTATGGTTTAACTCTGTTAGCTTAATGAACATATCAGAAATAAGTTTCACACAATGCTCTGTGTAGTTTTTATTTGAAGATATTATTTTTCCCAATAGAGGCCTCTTAGCGCTCAGAATGTCCAATTGCAGTTTCTACAGAAAGAGTGTTTCAGAACGGCTCAATCAAAAGTAAGGTTCAACTCTGTTAGTTGAATGCACAGAACAGAAAGAAGTTTCATACAATGCTTCTGTGTAGTTTATATTTGAACATATTCTTTTTTCCACTATTACCCACTTAGCGCTACGAATGTCCAGTTGCATTTTCTACAGACAGAGTGTTTCAAAACTGCTCAATCAAAAGTATGGTTTAACTCTGTTAGCTGAATGCTCAGATCAGAAAGAAGTTTCACAGAATGCTTCTGTGTAGTTTATATTTGAATATATTCCTTTTTCCACTACTACTCTCTTAGCGCTCCAAATGTCCAGTTGCATTTTCTACAGAAAGAGTGTTCAGATCTGCTCAATCAAAAGTATGGTTTAACTCTGTTAGCTGAATGCACAGATCAGAAAGAAGTTTCACAGAATGATTCTGTGTAGTTTATATTTGGAGACATTCCTTTTTCCACTATTACCCTCTTAGCGCTCCGAATCTCCACTTGCATTTTCTACAGAAAGAGTGTTTCAGAACGGCTCAATCAAAACTAAGGTTCAACTCTTTTAGTTGAACAAACAGAACAGAAAGAAGTTTCACACAATTCTTCTGTGTAGTTTTTATTTGTAGACATTCTTTTTCCCAATATAGGCCTCTTAGCGCTCAGAATGTCCAATTGCAGTTTCTACAGAAAGAGTGTTTCAGAACGGCTCAATCAAAAGTAAGGTTCAACTCTGTTAGTTGAATGCACAGAACAGAAAGAAGTTTCATACAATGCTTCTGTGTAGTTTATATGTGAACATATTCTTTTTTCCACTATTACCCACTTAGCGCTACGAATGTCCAGTTGCATTTTCTACAGACAGAGTGTTTCAAAACTGCTCAATCAAAAGTATGGTTTAACACTGTTAGCTGAATGCTCAGATGAGAAAGAAGTTTCACAGAATGCTTCTGTGTAGTTTATATTTGAATATATTCCTTTTTCCACTACTACGCTCTTAGCGCTCCAAATGTCCAGTTGCATTTTCTACAGAAAGAGTGTTCAGATCTGCTCAATCAAAAGTATGGTTTAACTCTGTTAGCTGAATGCACAGATCAGAAAGAAGTTTCACCGAATGATTCTGTGTAGTTTATATTTGAAGACATTCCTTTTTCCACTAGTAACCTCTTAGCGCTCCGAATCTCCACTTGCATTTTCTACAAAAAGAGTGTTTCATAACTGCTCAATCAAAAATATGTTTTATCTCTGTTAACTGAATTTACAGATCAGAAATAAGTTTCACAGAATGCATCTGTGTAGTTTTTATTTGAAGATATTCTTTTTCCCAAGGTAGGCCTCTTAGCGCTTAGCATGTCCAATTGCAGTTTCTACAGAAAGAGTGTTTCAGAACGGCTCAATCAAAAGTAAGGTTCAACTCTGTTAGTTGAATGTACAGAACAGAAAGAATTTTCACAGAATGCTACTGTGTAGTTTATATTTGAATATATTCCTTTTTCCACTATTACCCTCTTAGCGCTCCGAATGTCCACTTGCATTTTCTACAGAAAGAGTGTTCAGAACTGCGCAATCAAAAGTATGGTTTAACTCTGTTAGCTAAATGAACATATCAGAAATAAGTTTCACACAATGCTTCTGTGTAGTTTTTATTTGAAGATATTATTTTTCCCAATAGAGGCCTCTTAGCGCTCAGAATGTCCAATTGCAGTTTCTACAGAAAGAGTGTTTCAGAAAGGCTCAATCAAAAGTAAGGTTCAACTCTGTTAGTTGAATGCACAGAACAGAAAGAAGTTTCATACAATGCTTCTGTGTAGTTTATATTTGAACATATTCTTTTTTCCACTATTACCCACTTAGCGCTACGAATGTCCAGTTGCATTTTCTACAGACAGAGTGTTTCAAAACTCCTCAATCAAAAGTATGGTTTAACTCTGTTAGCTGAATGCTCAGATCAGAAAGAAGTTTCACAGAATGCTTCTGTGTAGTTTATATTTGAATATATTCCTTTTTCCACTACTACTCTCTTAGCGCTCCAAATGACCAGTTGCATTTTCTACAGAAAGAGTGTTCAGATCTGCTCTATCAAAAGTATGGTTTAACTCTGTTAGCTGAATGCACAGATCAGAAAGAAGTTTCACAGAATGATTCTGTGTAGTTTATATTTGGAGACATTCCTTTTTCCACTATTACCTTCTTAGCGCTCCGAATCTCCACTTGCATTTTCTACAGAAAGAGTGTTTCAGAACGGCTCAATCAAAACTAAGGTTCAACTCTTTTAGTTGAACAAACAGAACAGAAAGAAGTTTCACACAATTCTTCTGTGTAGTTTTTATTTGTAGACATTCATTTTCCCAATATAGGCCTCTTAGCGCTCAGAATGTCCAATTGCAGTTTCTACAGAAAGAGTCTTTCAGAACGGCTCAATCAAAAGTAAGGTTCAACTCTGTTAGTTGAATGCACAGAACAGAAAGAAGTTTCACAGAATGCTACTGTGTAGTTTATATTTGAATATATTCCTTTTTCCACTATTACCCTCTTAGCGCTCCGAATGTCCACTTGCATTTTCTACAGAAAGAGTGTTCAGAACTGCGCAATCAAAAGTATGGTTTAACTCTGTTAGCTTAATGAACATATCAGAAATAAGTTTCACACAATGCTCTGTGTAGTTTTTATTTGAAGATATTATTTTTCCCAATAGAGGCCTCTTAGCGCTCAGAATGTCCAATTGCAGTTTCTACAGAAAGAGTGTTTCAGAACGGCTCAATCAAAAGTAAGGTTCAACTCTGTTAGTTGAATGCACAGAACAGAAAGAAGTTTCATACAATGCTTCTGTGTAGTTTATATTTGAACATATTCTTTTTTCCACTATTACCCACTTAGCGCTACGAATGTCCAGTTGCATTTTCTACAGACAGAGTGTTTCAAAACTGCTCAATCAAAAGTATGGTTTAACTCTGTTAGCTGAATGCTCAGATCAGAAAGAAGTTTCACAGAATGCTTCTGTGTAGTTTATATTTGAATATATTCCTTTTTCCACTACTACGCTCTTAGCGCTCCAAATGTCCAGTTGCATTTTCTACAGAAAGAGTGTTCAGATCTGCTCAATCAAAAGTATGGTTTAACTCTGTTAGCTGAATGCACAGATCAGAAAGAAGTTTCACAAAATGATTCTGTGTAGTTTATATTTGGAGACATTCCTTTTTCCACTATTACCCTCTTAGCGCTCCGAATATCCACTTGCATTTTCTACAGAAAGAGTGTTTCAGAACGGCTCAATCAAAACTAAGGTTCAACTCTTTTAGTTGAACAAACAGAACAGAAAGAAGTTTCACACAATTCTTCTGTGTAGTTTTTATTTGTAGACATTCTTTTTCCCAATATAGGCCTCTTAGCGCTCAGAATGTCCAATTGCAGTTTCTACAGAAAGAGTGTTTCAGAACGGCTCAATCAAAAGTAAGGTTCAACTCTGTTAGTTGAATGCACAGAACAGAAAGAAGTTTCATACAATGCTTCTGTGTAGTTTATATGTGAACATATTCTTTTTTCCACTATTACCCACTTAGCGCTACGAATGTCCAGTTGCATTTTCTACAGACAGAGTGTTTCAAAACTGCTCAATCAAAAGTATGGTTTAACTCTGTTAGCTGAATGCTCAGATCAGAAAGAAGTTTCACAGAATGCTTCTGTGTAGTTTATATTTGAATATATTCCTTTTTCCACTACTACGCTCTTAGCGCTCCAAATGTCCAGTTGCATTTTCTACAGAAAGAGTGTTCAGATCTGCTCAATCAAAAGTATGGTTTAACTCTGTTAGCTGAATGCACAGATCAGAAAGAAGTTTCACCGAATGATTCTGTGTAGTTTATATTTGAAGACATTCCTTTTTCCACTAGTAACCTCTTAGCGCTCCGAATCTCCACTTGCATTTTCTACAAAAAGAGTGTTTCATAACTGCTCAATCAAAAATATGTTTTATCTCTGTTAACTGAATTTACAGATCAGAAATAAGTTTCACAGAATGCATCTGTGTAGTTTTTATTTGAAGATATTCTTTTTCCCAAGGTAGGCCTCTTAGCGCTTAGCATGTCCAATTGCAGTTTCTACAGAAAGAGTGTTTCAGAACGGCTCAATCAAAAGTAAGGTTCAACTCTGTTAGTTGAATGTACAGAACAGAAAGAATTTTCACAGAATGCTACTGTGTAGTTTATATTTGAATATATTCCTTTTTCCACTATTACCCTCTTAGCGCTCCGAATGTCCACTTGCATTTTCTACAGAAAGAGTGTTCAGAACTGCGCAATCAAAAGTATGGTTTAACTCTGTTAGCTAAATGAACATATCAGAAATAAGTTTCACACAATGCTTCTGTGTAGTTTTTATTTGAAGATATTATTTTTCCCAATAGAGGCCTCTTAGCGCTCAGAATGTCCAATTGCAGTTTCTACAGAAAGAGTGTTTCAGAACGGCTCAATCAAAAGTAAGGTTCAACTCTGTTAGTTGAATGCACAGAACAGAAAGAAGTTTCATACAATGCTTCTGTGTAGTTTATATTTGAACATATTCTTTTTTCCACTATTACCCACTTAGCGCTACGAATGTCCAGTTGCATTTTCTACAGACAGAGTGTTTCAAAACTGCTCAATCAAAAGTATGGTTTAACTCTGTTAGCTGAATGCTCAGATCAGAAAGAAGTTTCACAGAATGCTTCTGTGTAGTTTATATATGAATATATTACTTTTTCCACTACTACTCTCTTAGCGCTCCAAATGTCCAGTTGCATTTTCTACAGAAAGAGTGTTCAGATCTGCTCAATCAAAAGTATGGTTTAACTCTGTTAGCTGAATGCACAGATCAGAAAGAAGTTTCACCGAATGATTCTGTGTAGTTTATATTTGAAGACATTCCTTTTTCCACTAGTAACCACTTAGCGCTCCGAATCTCCACTTGCATTTTCTACAAAAAGAGTGTTTCATAACTGCTCAATCAAAAATATGTTTTATCTCTGTTAACTGAATTTACAGATCAGAAATAAGTTTCACAGAATGCATCTGTGTAGTTTTTATTTGAAGATATTCTTTTTCCCAAGGTAGGCCTCTTAGCGCTTAGCATGTCCAATTGCAGTTTGTACAGAAAGAGTGTTTCAGAACGGCTCAATCAAAAGTAAGGTTCAACTCTGTTAGTTGAATGTACAGGACAGAAAGAATTTTCACAGAATGCTACTGTGTAGTTTATATTTGAATATATTCCTTTTTCCACTATTACCCTCTTAGCGCTCCGAATGTCCACTTGCATTTTCTACAGAAAGAGTGTTCAGAACTGCGCAATCAAAAGTATGGTTTAACTCTGTTAGCTAAATGAACATATCAGAAATAAGTTTCACACAATGCTTCTGTGTAGTTTTTATTTGAAGATATTATTTTTCCCAATAGAGGCCTCTTAGCACTCAGAATGTCCAATTGCAGTTTCTACAGAAAGAGTGTTTCAGAAAGGCTCAATCAAAAGTAAGGTTCAACTCTGTTAGTTGAATGCACAGAACAGAAAGAAGTTTCATACAATGCTTCTGTGTAGTTTATATTTGAACATATTCTTTTTTCCACTATTACCCACTTAGCGCTACGAATGTCCAGTTGCATTTTCTACAGACAGAGTGTTTCAAAACTCCTCAATCAAAAGTATGGTTTAACTCTGTTAGCTGAATGCTCAGATCAGAAAGAAGTTTCACAGAATGCTTCTGTGTAGTTTATATTTGAATATATTCCTTTTTCCACTACTACTCTCTTAGCGCTCCAAATGTCCAGTTGCATTTTCTACAGAAAGAGTGTTCAGATCTGCTCTATCAAAAGTATGGTTTAACTCTGTTAGCTGAATGCACAGATCAGAAAGAAGTTTCACAGAATGATTCTGTGTAGTTTATATTTGGAGACATTCCTTTTTCCACTATTACCTTCTTAGCGCTCCGAATCTCCACTTGCATTTTCTACAGAAAGAGTGTTTCAGAACGGCTCAATCAAAACTAAGGTTCAACTCTTTTAGTTGAACAAACAGAACAGAAAGAAGTTTCACACAATTCTTCTGTGTAGTTTTTATTTGTAGACATTCATTTTCCCAATATAGGCCTCTTAGCGCTCAGAATGTCCAATTGCAGTTTCTACAGAAAGAGTCTTTCAGAACGGCTCAATCAAAAGTAAGGTTCAACTCTGTTAGTTGAATGCACAGAACAGAAAGAAGTTTCACAGAATGCTACTGTGTAGTTTATATTTGAATATATTCCTTTTTCCACTATTACCCTCTTAGCGCTCCGAATGTCCATTTGCATTTTCTACAGAAAGAGTGTTCAGAACTGCGCAATCAAAAGTATGGTTTAACTCTGTTAGCTTAATGAACATATCAGAAATAAGTTTCACACAATGCTCTGTGTAGTTTTTATTTGAAGATATTATTTTTCCCAATAGAGGCCTCTTAGCGCTCAGAATGTCCAATTGCAGTTTCTACAGAAAGAGTGTTTCAGAACGGCTCAATCAAAAGTAAGGTTCAACTCTGTTAGTTGAATGCACAGAACAGAAAGAAGTTTCATACAATGCTTCTGTGTAGTTTATATTTGAACATATTCTTTTTTCCACTATTACCCACTTAGCGCTACGAATGTCCAGTTGCATTTTCTACAGACAGAGTGTTTCAAAACTGCTCAATCAAAAGTATGGTTTAACTCTGTTAGCTGAATGCTCAGATCAGAAAGAAGTTTCACAGAATGCTTCTGTGTAGTTTATATTTGAATATATTCCTTTTTCCACTACTACGCTCTTAGCGCTCCAAATGTCCAGTTGCATTTTCTACAGAAAGAGTGTTCAGATCTGCTCAATCAAAAGTATGGTTTAACTCTGTTAGCTGAATGCACAGATCAGAAAGAAGTTTCACCGAATGATTCTGTGTAGTTTATATTTGAAGACATTCCTTTTTCCACTAGTAACCACTTAGCGCTCCGAATCTCCACTTGCATTTTCTACAAAAAGAGTGTTTCATAACTGCTCAATCAAAAATATGTTTTATCTCTGTTAACTGAATTTACAGATCAGAAATAAGTTTCACAGAATGCATCTGTGTAGTTTTTATTTGAAGATATTCTTTTTCCCAAGGTAGGCCTCTTAGCGCTTAGCATGTCCAATTGCAGTTTGTACAGAAAGAGTGTTTCAGAACGGCTCAATCAAAAGTAAGGTTCAACTCTGTTAGTTGAATGTACAGGACAGAAAGAATTTTCACAGAATGCTACTGTGTAGTTTATATTTGAATATATTCCTTTTTCCACTATTACCCTCTTAGCGCTCCGAATGTCCACTTGCATTTTCTACAGAAAGAGTGTTCAGAACTGCGCAATCAAAAGTATGGTTTAACTCTGTTAGCTAAATGAACATATCAGAAATAAGTTTCACACAATGCTTCTGTGTAGTTTTTATTTGAAGATATTATTTTTCCCAATAGAGGCCTCTTAGCACTCAGAATGTCCAATTGCAGTTTCTACAGAAAGAGTGTTTCAGAAAGGCTCAATCAAAAGTAAGGTTCAACTCTGTTAGTTGAATGCACAGAACAGAAAGAAGTTTCATACAATGCTTCTGTGTAGTTTATATTTGAACATATTCTTTTTTCCACTATTACCCACTTAGCGCTACGAATGTCCAGTTGCATTTTCTACAGACAGAGTGTTTCAAAACTCCTCAATCAAAAGTATGGTTTAACTCTGTTAGCTGAATGCTCAGATCAGAAAGAAGTTTCACAGAATGCTTCTGTGTAGTTTATATTTGAATATATTCCTTTTTCCACTACTACTCTCTTAGCGCTCCAAATGTCCAGTTGCATTTTCTACAGAAAGAGTGTTCAGATCTGCTCTATCAAAAGTATGGTTTAACTCTGTTAGCTGAATGCACAGATCAGAAAGAAGTTTCACAGAATGATTCTGTGTAGTTTATATTTGGAGACATTCCTTTTTCCACTATTACCCTCTTAGCGCTCCGAATCTCCACTTGCATTTTCTACAGAAAGAGTGTTTCAGAACGGCTCAATCAAAACTAAGGTTCAACTCTTTTAGTTGAACAAACAGAACAGAAAGAAGTTTCACACAATTCTTCTGTGTAGTTTTTATTTGTAGACATTCATTTTCCCAATATAGGCCTCTTAGCGCTCAGAATGTCCAATTGCAGTTTCTACAGAAAGAGTGTTTCAGAACGGCTCAATCAAAAGTAAGGTTCAACTCTGTTAGTTGAATGCACAGAACAGAAAGAAGTTTCATACAATGCTTCTGTGTAGTTTATATTTGAACATATTCTTTTTTCCACTATTACCCACTTAGCGCTACGAATGTCCAGTTCCATTTTCTACAGACAGAGTGTTTCAAAACTGCTGAATCAAAAGTATGGTTTAACTCTGTTAGCTGAATGCTCACATCAGAAAAAAGTTTCACAGAATGCTTCTGTGTAGTTTATATTTGTATATATTCCTTTTTCCACTACTACACTCTTAGCGCTCCAAATGTCCAGTTGCATTTTCTACAGAAAGAGTGTTCAGATCTGCTCAATCAAAAGTATGGTTTAACTCTGTTAGCTGAATGCACAAATCAGGAAGAAGTTTCACCGAATGATTCTGTGTAGTTTATATTTGAAGACATTCCTTTTTCCACTAGTACCCTCTTAGCGCTCCGAATCTCCACTTGCATTTTCTACAAAAAGAGTGTTTCATAACTGCTCAATCAAAAATATGTTTTATCTCTGTTAACTGAATTTACAGGTCAGAAATAAGTTTCACAGAAAGCATCTGTGTAGTTTTTATTTGAAGATATTCTTTTTCCCAATGTAGGCCTCTTAGCGCTTAGCATGTCCAATTGCAGTTTCTACAGAAAGAGTGTTTCAGAACGGCTCAATCAAAAGTAAGGTTCAACTCTGTTAGTTGAATGCACAGAACAGAAAGAAGTTTCACAGAATGCTACTGTGTAGTTTATATTTGAATATATTCCTTTTTCCACTATTACCCTCTTAGCGCTCCGAATGTCCACTTGCATTTTCTACAGAAAGAGTGTTCAGAACTGCGCAATCAAAAGTATGGTTTAACTCTGTTAGCTTAATGAACATATCAGATATAAGTTTCACACAATGCTTCTGTGTAGTTTTTATTTGAAGATATTATTTTTCCCAATAGAGGCCTCTTAGCGCTCAGAATGTCCAATTGCAGTTTCTACAGAAAGAGTGTTTCAGAAAGGCTCAATCAAAAGTAAGGTTCAACTCTGTTAGTTGAATGCACAGAACAGAAAGAAGTTTCATACAATGCTTCTGTGTAGTTTATATTTGAACATATTCTTTTTTCCACTATTACCCACTTATCGCTACGAATGTCCAGTTGCATTTTCTACAGACAGAGTGTTTCAAAACTGCTGAATCAAAAGTATGGTTTAACTCTGTTAGCTGAATGCTCAGATCAGAAAGAAGTTTCACAGAATGCTTCTGTGTAGTTTATATTTGAATATATTCCTTTTTCCACTACTACTCTCTTAGCGCTCCAAATGTCCAGTTGCATTTTCTACAGAAAGAGTGTTCAGATCTGCTCAATCAAAAGTATGGTTTAACTCTGTTAGCTGAATGCACAGATCAGAAAGAAGTTTCACAGAATGATTCTGTGTAGTTTATATTTGGAGACATTCCTTTTTCCACTATTACCCTCTTAGCGCTCCGAATCTCCACTTGCATTTTCTACAGAAAGAGTGTTTCAGAACGGCTCAATCAAAACTAAGGTTCAACTCTTTTAGTTGAACAAACAGAACAGAAAGAAGTTTCACACAATTCTTCTGTGTAGTTTTTATTTGTAGACATTCTTTTTCCCAATATAGGCCTCTTAGCGCTCAGAATGTCCAATTGCAGTTTCTACAGAAAGAGTGTTTCAGAACGGCTCAATCAAAAGTAAGGTTCAACTCTGTTAGTTGAATGCACAGAACAGAAAGAAGTTTCATACAATGCTTCTGTGTAGTTTATATGTGAACATATTCTTTTTTCCACTATTACCCACTTAGCGCTACGAATGTCCAGTTGCATTTTCTACAGACAGAGTGTTTCAAAACTGCTCAATCAAAAGTATGGTTTAACTCTGTTAGCTGAATGCTCAGATGAGAAAGAAGTTTCACAGAATGCTTCTGTGTAGTTTATATTTGAATATATTCCTTTTTCCACTACTACGCTCTTAGCGCTCCAAATGTCCAGTTGCATTTTCTACAGAAAGAGTGTTCAGATCTGCTCAATCAAAAGTATGGTTTAACTCTGTTAGCTGAATGCACAGATCAGAAAGAAGTTTCACCGAATGATTCTGTGTAGTTTATATTTGAAGACATTCCTTTTTCCACTAGTACCCTCTTAGCGCTCCGAATCTCCACTTGCATTTTCTACAAAAAGAGTGTTTCATAACTGCTCAATCAAAAATATGCTTTATCTCTGTTAACTGAATTTACAGATCAGAAATAAGTTTCACAGAATGCATCTGTGTAGTTTTTATTTGAAGATATTTTTTTTCCCAATTTAGGCCTCTTAGCGCTTAGCATGTCCAATTGCAGGTTCTACAGAAAGAGTGTTTCAGAACGGCTCAATCAAAAGTAAGGTTCAACTCTGTTAGTTGAATGCACAGAACAGAAAGAATTTTCACAGAATGCTACTGTGTAGTTTATATTTGTATATATTCCTTTTTCCACTATTACCCTCTTAGCGCTCCGAATGTCCACTTGCATTTTATACAGAAAGAGTGTTCAGAACTGCGCAATCAAAAGTATGGTTTAACTCTGTTAGCTTAATGAACATATCAGAAATAAGTTTCACACAATGCTTCTGTGTAGTTTTTATTTGAAGATATTATTTTTCCCAATAGAGGCCTCTTAGCGCTCAGAATGTCCAATTGCAGTTTCTACAGAAAGAGTGTTTCAGAAAGGCTCAATCAAAAGTAAGGTTCAACTCTGTTAGTTGAATGCACAGAACAGAAAGAAGTTTCATACAATGCTTCTGTGTAGTTTATATTTGAACATATTCTTTTTTCCACTATTACCCACTTAGCGCTACGAATGTCCAGTTGCATTTTCTACAGACAGAGTGTTTCAAAACTGCTCAATCAAAAGTATGGTTTAACTCTGTTAGCTGAATGCTCAGATCAGAAAGAAGTTTCACAGAATGCTTCTGTGTAGTTTATATTTGAATATATTCCTTTTTCCACTACTACTCTCTTAGCGCTCCAAATGTCCAGTTGCATTTTCTACAGAAAGAGTGTTCAGATCTGCTCAATCAAAAGTATGGTTTAACTCTGTTAGCTGAATGCACAGATCAGAAAGAAGTTTCACAGAATGATTCTGTGTAGTTTATATTTGGAGACATTCCGTTTTCCACTATTAACCTCTTAGCGCTCCGAATCTCCACTTGCATTTTCTACAGAAAGAGTGTTTCAGAACTGCGCAATCAAAAGTATGGTTTAACTCTCTTAGCTTAATGAACATATCAGAAATAAGTTTCACACAATGCTTCTGTGTAGTTTTTATTTGTAGACATTCTTTTTCCCAATATAGGCCTCTTAGAGCTCAGAATGTCCAATTGCAGTTTCTAAAGAAAGAGTGTTTCAGAACGGCTCAATCAAAAGTAAGGTTCAACTCTGTTAGTTGAATGCACAGAACAGAAAGAAGTTTAATACAATGCTTCTGTGTAGTTTATATTTGAACATATTCTTTTTCCACTATTACCCACTTAGCGCTACGAATGTCCAGTTGCATTTTCTACAGACAGAGTGTTTCAAAACTGCTCAATTAAAAGTCTGGTCTAACTCTGTTAGCTGAATGCTCAGATCAGAAAGAAGTTTCACAGAATGCTTCTGTGTAGTTTATATTTGAATATATTCCTTTTTCCACTACTACGCTCTTAGCGCTCCAAATGTCCAGTTGCATTTTCTACAGAAAGAGTGTTCAGATCTGCTCAATCAAAAGTATGGTTTAACTCTGTTAGCTGAATGCACAGATCAGAAAGAAGTTTCACCGAATGATTCTGTGTAGTTTATATTTGAAGACATTCCTTTTTCCACTAGTACCCTCTTAGCGCTCCGAATCTCCACTTGCATTTTCTACAAAAAGAGTGTTTCATAACTGCTCAATCAAAAATATGTTTTATCTCTGTTAACTGAATTTACAGATCAGAAATAAGTTTCACAGAATACATCTGTGTAGTTTTTATTTGAAGATATTCTTTTTCCCAATGTAGGCCTCTTAGCGCTTAGCATGTCCAATCGCAGTTTCCACAGAAAGAGTGTTTCAGAACGGCTCAATCAAAAGTAAAGTTCAACTCTGTTAGTTGAATGCACAGAACAGAAAGAATTTTCACAGAATGCTACTGTGTAGTTTATATTTGAATATATTCCTTTTTCCACTATTACCCTCTTAGCGCTCCGAATGTCCACTTGCATTTTCTACAGAATGAGTGTTCAGAACTGCGCAATCAAAAGTATGGTTTAACTCTGTTAGCTTAATGAACATATCAGAAATAAGTTTCACACAATGCTTCTGTGTAGTTTTAATTTGAAGATATTATATTTCCCAATAGAGGCCTCTTAGCGCTCAGAATGTCCAATTGCAGTTTCTACAAAAAGAGTGTTTCAGAAAGGCTCAATGAAAAGTAAGGTTCAACTCTGTTAGTTGAATGCACAGAACAGAAAGGTGTTTCATACAATGCTTCTGTGTAGTTTATATTTGAACATATTCTTTTTTCCACTATTACCCACTTAGCGCTACGAATGTCCAGTTGCATTTTCTACAGACAGAGTGTTTCAAAACTGCTCAATCAAAAGTATGGTTTAACTCTGTTAGCTGAATGCTCAGACCAGAAAGAAGTTTCACAGAATGCTTCTGTGTAGTTTATATTTGAATATATTCCTTTTTCCACTACTACTCTCTTAGCGCTCAAAATGTCTAGTTGCATTTTCTACAGAAAGAGTGTTCAGATCTGCTCAATTAAAAGTTTGGTTTAACTCTGTTAGCTGAATGCACAGATCAGAAAGAAGTTTCACAGAATGATTCTGTGTAGTTTATATTTGGAGACATTCCTTTTTCCACTATTACCCTCTTAGCGCTCCGAATTTCCACTTGCATTTTCTACAGAAAGAGTGTTTCAGAACGGCTCAATCAAAACTAAGGATCAACTCTTTTAGTTGAACAAACAGAACAGAAAGAAGTTTCACACAATTCTTCTGTGTAGTTTTTATTTGTAGGCATTCTTTTTCCCCATATTGGCCTCTTAGCGCTCAGAATGTCCAATTGCAGTTTCTACAGAAAGAGTGTTTCAGAACGGCTCAATCAAAATTAAGGTTCAACTCTGTTAGTTGAATGCACAGAACAGAAAGAAGTTTCATACAATGCTTCTGTGTAGTTTATATTTGAACATATTCTTTTTTCCACTATTACCCACTTAGCGCTACGAATGTCCAGTTGCATTTTCTACAGACAGAGTGTTTCAAAACTGCTCAATCAAAAGTATGGTTTAACTCTGTTAGCTGAATGCTCACATCAGAAAGAAGTTTCACAGAATGCTTCTGTGTAGTTTATATTTGTATATATTCCTTTTTCCACTACTACGCTCTTAGCGCTCCAAATGTCCAGTTGCATTTTCTACAGAAAGAGTGTTCAGATCTGCTCAATCAAAAGTATTTTTTAACTCTGTTAGCTGAATGCACAGATCAGGAAGAAGTTTCACCGAATGATTCCGTGTAGTTTATATTTGAAGACATTCCTTTTTCCACTAGTACCCTCTTAGCGCTCCGAATCTCCACTTGCATTTTCTACAAAAAGAGTGTTTCATAACTGCTCAATCAAAAATATGTTTTATCTCTGTTAACTGAATTTACAGGTCAGAAATAAGTTTCACAGAATGCATCTGTGTAGTTTTTATTTGAAGATATTCTTTTTCCCAATGTAGGCCTCTTAGCGCTTAGCATGTCCAATTGCAGTTTCTACAGAAAGAGTGTTTCAGAACGGCTCAATCAAAAGTAAGGTTCAACTCTGTTAGTTGAATGCACAGAACAGAAAGAAGTTTCACAGAATGCTACTATGTAGTTTATATTTGAATATATTACTTTTTCCACTATTACCCTCTTAGCGCTCCGAATGTCCACTTGCATTTTCTACAGAAAGAGTGTTCAGAACTGCGCAATCAAAAGTATGGTTTAACTCTGTTAGCTTAATGAACATATCAGAAATAAGTTTCACACAATGCTTCTGTGTAGTTTTTATTTGAAGATATTATTTTTCCCAATAGAGGCCTCTTAGCGCTCAGAATGTCCAATTGCAGTTTCTACAGAAAGAGTGTTTCAGAAAGGCTCAATCAAAAGTAAGGTTCAACTCTGTTAGTTGAATGCACAGAACAGAAAGAAGTTTCATACAATGCTTCTGTGTAGTTTATATTTGAACATATTCTTTTTTCCACTATTAACCACTTATCGCTACGAATGTCCAGTTGCATTTTCTACAGACAGAGTGTTTCAAAACTGCTCAATCAAAAGTATGGTTTAACTCTGTTAGCTGAATGCTCAGATCAGAAAGAAGTTTCACAGAATGCTTCTGTGTAGTTTATATTTGAATATATTCCTTTTTCCACTACTACTCTCTTAGCACTCCAAATGTCCAGTTGCATTTTCTACAGAAAGAGTGTTCAGATCTGCTCAATCAAAAGTATGGTTTAACTCTGTTAGCTGAATGCACAGATCAGAAAGAAGTTTCACAGAATGATTCTGTGTAGTTTATATTTGGAGACATTCCTTTTTCCACTATTACCCTCTTAGCGCTCCGAATCTCCACTTGCATTTTCTACAGAAAGAGTGTTTCAGAACGGCTCAATCAAAACTAAGGTTCAACTCTTTTAGTTGAACAAACAGAACAGAAAGAAGTTTCACACAATTCTTCTGTGTAGTTTTTATTTGTAGACATTCTTTTTCCCAATATAGGCCTCTTAGCGCTCAGAATGTCCAATTGCAGTTTCTACAGAAAGAGTGTTTCAGAACGGCTCAATCAAAAGTAAGGTTCAACTCGGTTAGTTGAATGCACAGAACAGAAAGAAGTTTCATACAATGCTTCTGTGTAGTTTATATGTGAACATATTCTTTTTTCCACTATTACCCACTTAGCGCTACGAATGTCCAGTTGCATTTTCTACAGACAGAGTGTTTCAAAACTGCTCAATCAAAAGTATGGTTTAACTCTGTTAGCTGAATGCTCAGATGAGAAAGAAGTTTCACAGAATGCTTCTGTGTAGTTTATATTTGAATATATTCCTTTTTCCACTACTACGCTCTTAGCGCTCCAAATGTCCAGTTGCATTTTCTACAGAAAGAGTGTTCAGATCTGCTCAATCAAAAGTATGGTTTAACTCTGTTAGCTGAATGCACAGATCAGAAAGAAGTTTCACCGAATGATTCTGTGTAGTTTATATTTGAAGACATTCCTTTTTCCACTAGTACCCTCTTAGCGCTCCGAATCTCCACTTGCATTTTCTACAAAAAGAGGGTTTCATAACTGCTCAATCAAAAATATGCTTTATCTCTGTTAACTGAATTTGCAGATCAGAAATAAGTTTCACAGAATGCATCTGTGTAGTTTTTATTTGAAGATATTTTTTTTCCCAATTTAGGCCTCTTAGCGCTTAGCATGTCCAATTGCAGGTTCTACAGAAAGAGTGTTTCAGAACGGCTCAATCAAAAGTAAGGTTCAACTCTGTTAGTTGAATGCACAGAACAGAAAGAATTTTCACAGAATGCTACTGTGTAGTTTATATTTGTATATATTCCTTTTTCCACTATTACCCTCTTAGCGCTCCAAATGTCCACTTGCATTTTCTACAGAAAGAGTGTTCAGAACTGCGCAATCAAAAGTATGGTTTAACTCTGTTAGCTTAATGAACATATCAGAAATAAGTTTCACACAATGCTTCTGTGTAGTTTTTATTTGAAGATATTATTTTTCCCAATAGAGGCCTCTTAGCGCTCAGAATGTCCAATTGCAGTTTCTACAGAAAGAGTGTTTCAGAAAGGCTCAATCAAAAATAAGGTTCAACTCTGTTAGTTGAATGCACAGAACAGAAAGAAGTTTCATACAATGCTTCTGTGTAGTTTATATTTGAACATATTCTTTTTTCCACTATTACCCACTTAGCGCTACGAATGTCCAGTTGCATTTTCTACAGACAGAGTGTTTCAAAACTGCTCAATCAAAAGTATGGTTTAACTCTGTTAGCTGAATGCTCAGATCAGAAAGAAGTTTCACAGAATGCTTCTGTGTAGTTTATATTTGAATATATTCCTTTTTCCACTACTACTCTCTTAGCGCTCCAAATGTCCAGTTGCATTTTCTACAGAAAGAGTGTTCAGATCTGCTCAATCAAAAGTATGGTTTAACTCTGTTAGCTGAATGCACAGATCAGAAAGAAGTTTCACAGAATGATTCTGTGTAGTTTATATTTGGAGACATTCCGTTTTCCACTATTACCCTCTTAGCGCTCCGAATCTCCACTTGCATTTTCTACAGAAAGAGTGTTTCAGAACTGCGCAATCAAAAGTATGGTTTAACTCTGTTAGCTTAATGATCATATCAGAAATAAGTTTCACACAATGCTTCTGTGTAGTTTTTATTTGTAGACATTCTTTTTCCCAATATAGGCCTCTTAGAGCTCAGAATGTCCAATTGCAGTTTCTAAAGAAAGAGTGTTTCAGAACGGCTCAATCAAAAGTAAGGTTCAACTCTGTTAGTTGAATGCACAGAACAGAAAGAAGTTTAATACAATGCTTCTGTGTAGTTTATATTTGAACATATTCTTTTTTCCACTATTACCCACTTAGCGCTACGAATGTCCAGTTGCATTTTCTACAGACAGAGTGTTTCAAAACTGCTCAATTAAAAGTCTGGTTTAACTCTGTTAGCTGAATGCTCATATCAGAAAGAAGTTTCACAGAATGCTTCTGTGTAGTTTATATTTGAATATATTCCTTTTTCCACTACTACGCTCTTAGCGCTCCAAATGTCCAGTTGCATTTTCTACAGAAAGAGTGTTCAGATCTGCTCAATCAAAAGTATGGTTTAACTCTGTTAGCTGAATGCACAGATCAGAAAGAAGTTTCACCGAATGATTCTGTGTAGTTTATATTTGAAGACATTCCTTTTTCCACTAGTACCCTCTTAGCGCTCCGAATCTCCACTTGCATTTTCTACAAAAAGTGTGTTTCATAACTGCTCAATCAAAAATATGTTTTATCTCTGTTAACTGAATTTACAGATCAGAAATAAGTTTCACAGAATACATCTCTGTAGTTTTTATTTGAAGATATTCTTTTTCCCAATGTAGGCCTCTTAGCGCTTAGCATGTCCAATTGCAGTTTCTACAGAAAGAGTGTTTCAGAACGGCTCAATCAAAAGTAAAGTTCAACTCTGTTAGTTGAATGCACAGAACAGAAAGAATTTTCACAGAATGCTACTGTGTAGTTTATATTTGAATATATTCCTTTTTCCACTATTACCCTCTTAGCGCTCCGAATGTCCACTTGCATTTTCTACAGAATGAGTGTTCAGAACTGCGCAATCAAAAGTATGGTTTAACTCTGTTAGCTTAATGAACATATCAGAAATAAGTTTCACACAATGCTTCTGTGTAGTTTTAATTTGAAGATATTATATTTCCCAATAGAGGCCTCTTAGCGCTCAGAATGTCCAATTGCAGTTTCTACAGAAAGAGTGTTTCAGAAAGGCTCAATGAAAAGTAAGGTTCAACTCTGTTAGTTGAATGCACAGAACAGAAAGGTGTTTCATACAATGCTTCTGTGTAGTTTATATTTGAACATATTCTTTTTTCCACTATTACCCACTTAGCGCTACGAATGTCCAGTTGCATTTTCTACAGACAGAGTGTTTCAAAACTGCTCAATCAAAAGTATGGTTTAACTCTGTTAGCTGAATGCTCAGATCAGAAAGAAGTTTCACAGAATGCTTCTGTGTAGTTTATATTTGAATATATTCCTTTTTCCACTACTACTCTCTTAGCGCTCAAAATGTCTAGTTGCATTTTCTACAGAAAGAGTGTTCAGATCTGCTCAATCAAAAGTATGGTTTAACTCTGTTAGCTGAATGCACAGATCAGAAAGAAGTTTCACAGAATGATTCTGTGTAGTTTATATTTGGAGACATTCCTTTTTCCACTATTACCCTCTTAGCGCTCCGAATTTCCACTTGCATTTTCTACAGAAAGAGTGTTTCAGAACGGCTCAATCAAAACTAAGGTTCAACTCTTTTAGTTGAACAAACAGAACAGAAAGAAGTTTCACACAATTCTTCTGTGTAGTTTTTATTTGTAGACATTCTTTTTCCCCATATTGGCCTCTTAGCGCTCAGAATGTCCAATTGCAGTTTCTACAGAAAGAGTGTTTCAGAACGGCTCAATCAAAATTAAGGTTCAACTCTGTTAGTTGAATGCACAGAACAGAAAGAAGTTTCATACAATGCTTCTGTGTAGTTTATATTTGAACATATTCTTTTTTCCACTATTACCCACTTAGCGCTACGAATGTCCAGTTGCATTTTCTACAGACAGAGTGTTTCAAAACTGCTCAATCAAAAGTATGGTTTAACTCTGTTAGCTGAATGCTCAGATCAGAAAGAAGTTTCACAGAATGCTTCTGTGTAGTTTATATTTGAATATATTCCTTTTTCCACGACTACGCTCTTAGCGCTCCAAATGTCCATTTGCATTTTCTTCAGAAAGAGTGTTCAGATCTGCTCAATCAAAAGTATGGTTTAACTCTGTTAGCTGAATGCACAGATCAGAAAGAAGTTTCACCGAATGATTCTGTGTAGTTTATATTTGAAGACATTCCTTTTTCCACTATTACCCTCTTAGCGCTCCGAATCTCCACTTGCATTTTCTACAAAAAGAGTGTTTCATAACTGCTCAATCAAAAATATGTTTTATCTCTGTTAACTGAATTTACAGGTCAGAAATAAGTTTCACAGAATGCATCTGTGTAGTTTTTATTTGAAGATATTCTTTTTCCCAATGTAGGCCTCTTAGCGCTTAGCATGTCCAATTGCAGTTTCTACAGAAAGAGTGTTTCAGAACGGCTCAATCAAAAGTAAGGTTCAACTCTGTTAGTTGAATGCACAGAACAGAAAGAATTTTCACAGAATGCTACTGTGTAGTTTATATTTGAATATATTCCTTTTTCCACTATTACCCTCTTAGCGCTCCTAATGTTCACTTGCATTTTCTACAGAAAGAGTGTTCAGAACTGCGCAATCAAAAGTATGGTTTAACTCTGTTAGCTTAATGAACATATCAGAAATAAGTTTCACACAATGCTTCTGTGTAGTTTTTATTTGAAGATATTATTTTTCCCAATAGAGGCCTCTTAGCGCTCAGAATGTCCAATTGCAGTTTCTACAGAAAGAGTGTTTCAGAACGGCTCAATCAAAAGTAAGGTTCAACTCTGTTAGTTGAATGCACAGAACAGAAAGAAGTTTCATACAATGCTTCTGTGTAGTTTATATTTGAACATATTCTTTTTTCCACTATTACCCACTTAGCGCTACGAATGCCCAGTTGCATTTTCTACAGACAGAGTGTTTCAAAACTGCTCAATCAAAAGTATGGTTTAACTCTGTTAGCTGAATGCTCAGATCAGAAAGAAGTTTCACAGAATGCTTCTGTGTAGTTTATATTTGAATATATTCCTTTTTCCACTACTACTCTCTTAGCGCTCCAAATGTCCAGTTGCATTTTCTACAGAAAGAGTGTTCAGATCTGCTCAATCAAAAGTATGGTT
This sequence comes from Symphalangus syndactylus, assembly GCF_028878055.3. Lineage (NCBI taxonomy): Eukaryota > Metazoa > Chordata > Mammalia > Primates > Hylobatidae > Symphalangus > Symphalangus syndactylus. Next base: position 5,753,832 of record NC_072428.2, read on the forward strand.
TAACTCTGTTAGCTGAATGCACAGATCAGAAAGAAGTTTCACAGAATGATTCTGTGTAGTTTATATTTGGAGACATTCCTTTTTCCACTATTACCCTCTTAGCGCTCCGAATCTCCACTTGCATTTTCTACAGAAAGAGTGTTTCAGAACGGCTCAATCAAAACTAAGGTTCAACTCTTTTAGTTGAACAAACAGAACAGAAAGAAGTTTCACACAATTCTTCTGTGTAGTTTTTATTTGTAGACATTCTTTTTCCCAATATAGGCCTCTTAGCGCTCAGAATGTCCAATTGCAGTTCCTACAGAAAGAGTGTTTCAGAACGGCTCAATCAAAAGTAAGGTTCAACTCTGTTAGTTGAATGCACAGAACAGAAAGAGGTTTCATACAATGCTTCTGTGTAGTTTATATGTGAACATATTCTTTTTTCCACTATTACCCACTTAGCGCTACGAATGTCCAGTTGCATTTTCTACAGACAGAGTGTTTCAAAACTGCTCAATCAAAAGTATGGTTTAACTCTGTTAGCTGAATGCTCAGATCAGAAAGAAGTTTCACAGAATGCTTCTGTGTAGTTTATATTTGAATATATTCCTTTTTCCACTACTACGCTCTTAGCGCTCCAAATGTCCAGTTGCATTTTCTACAGAAAGAGTGTTCAGATCTGCTCAATCAAAAGTATGGTTTAACTCTGTTAGCTGAATGCACAGATCAGAAAGAAGTTTCACCGAATGATTCTGTGTAGTTTATATTTGAAGACATTCCTTTTTCCACTAGTAACCTCTTTGCGCTCCGAATCTCCACTTGCATTTTCTACAAAAAGAGTGTTTCATAACTGCTCAATCAAAAATATGTTTTATCTCTGTTAACTGAATTTACAGATCAGAAATAAGTTTCACAGAATGCATCTGTGTAGTTTTTATTTGAATATATTCTTTTTCCCAAGGTAGGCCTCTTAGCGCTTAGCATGTCCAATTGCAGTTTCTACAGAAAGAGTGTTTCAGAACGGCTCAATCAAAAGTAAGGTTCAACTCTGTTAGTTGAATGTACAGAACAGAAAGAATTTTCACAGAATGCTACTGTGTAGTTTATATTTGAATATATTCCTTTCTCCACTACTACGCTCTTAGCGCTCCAAATGTCCAGTTGCATTTTCTACAGAAAGAGTGTTCAGATCTGCTCAATCAAAAGTATGGTTTAACTCTGTTAGCTGAATGCACAGATCAGAAAGAAGTTTCACCGAATGATTCTGTGTAGTTTATATTTGAAGACATTCCTTTTTCCACTAGTAACCTCTTAGCGCTCCGAATCTCCACTTGCATTTTCTACAAAAAGAGTGTTTCATAACTGCTCAATCAAAAATATGTTTTATCTCTGTTAACTGAATTTACAGATCAGAAATAAGTTTCACAGAATGCATCTGTGTAGTTTTTATTTGAAGATATTCTTTTTCCCAAGGTAGGCCTCTTAGCGCTTAGCATGTCCAATTGCAGTTTCTACAGAAAGAGTGTTTCAGAACGGCTCAATCAAAAGTAAGGTTCAACTCTGTTAGTTGAATGCACAGAACAGAAAGAAGTTTCACAGAATGCTACTGTGTAGTTTATATTTGAATATATTCCTTTTTCCACTATTACCCTCTTAGCGCTCCGAATGTCCACTTGCATTTTCTACAGAAAGAGTGTTCAGAACTGCGCAATCAAAAGTATGGTTTAACTCTGTTAGCTTAATGAACATATCAGAAATACGTTTCACACAATGCTTCTGTGTAGTTTTTATTTGAAGATATTATTTTTCCCAATAGAGGCCTCTTAGCGCTCAGAATGTCCAATTGCAGTTTCTACAGAAAGAGTGTTTCAGAAAGGCTCAATCAAAAGTAAGGTTCAACTCTGTTAGTTGAATGCACAGAACAGAAAGAAGTTTCATACAATGCTTCTGTGTAGTTTATATTTGAACATATTCTTTTTTCCACTATTACCCACTTAGCGCTACGAATGTCCAGTTGCATTTTCTACAGACAGAGTGTTTCAAAACTGCTCAATCAAAAGTATGGTTTAACTCTGTTAGCTGAATGCTCAGATCAGAAAGAAGTTTCACAGAATGCTTCTGTGTAGTTTATATTTGAATATATTCCTTTTTCCACTACTACTCTCTTAGCGCTCCAAATGTCCAGTTGCATTTTCTACAGAAAGAGTGTTCAGATCTGCTCAATCAAAAGTATGGTTTAACTCTGTTAGCTGAATGCACAGATCAGAAAGAAGTTTCACAGAATGATTCTGTGTAGTTTATATTTGGAGACATTCCTTTTTCCACTATTACCCTCTTAGCGCTCCGAATCTCCACTTGCATTTTCTACAGAAAGAGTGTTTCAGAACGGCTCAATCAAAACTAAGGTTCAACTCTTTTAGTTGAACAAACAGAACAGAAAGAAGTTTCACACAATTCTTCTGTGTAGTTTTTATTTGTAGACATTCATTTTCCCAATATAGGCCTCTTAGCGCTCAGAATGTCCAATTGCAGTTTCTACAGAAAGAGTGTTTCAGAACGGCTCAATCAAAAGTAAGGTTCAACTCTGTTAGTTGAATGCACAGAACAGAAAGATGTTTCATACAATGCTTCTGTGTAGTTTATATTTGAACATATTCTTTTTTCCACTATTACCCACTTAGCGCTACGAATGTCCAGTTCCATTTTCTACAAACAGAGTGTTTCAAAACTGCTGAATCAAAAGAATGGTTTAACTCTGTTAGCTGAATGCTCACATCAGAAAGAAGTTTCACAGAATGCTTCTGTGTAGTTTATATTTGTATATATTCCTTTTTCCACTACTACGCTCTTAGCGCTCCAAATGTCCAGTTGCATTTTCTACAGAAAGAGTGATCAGATCTGCTCAATCAAAAGTATGGTTTAAATCTGTTAGCTGAATGCACAGATCAGGAAGAAGTTTCACCGAATGATTCTGTGTAGTTTATATTTGAAGACATTCCTTTTTCCACTAGTACCCTCTTAGCGCTCCGAATCTCCACTTGCATTTTCTACAAAAAGAGTGTTTCATAACTGCTCAATCAAAAATATGTTTTATCTCTGTTAACTGAATTTACAGGTCAGAAATAAGTTTCACAGAATGCATCTGTGTAGTTTTTATTTGAAGATATTCTTTTTCCCAATGTAGGCCTCTTAGTGCTTAGCATGTCCAATTGCAGTTTCTACAGAAAGAGTGTTTCAGAACGGCTCAATCAAAAGTAAGGTTCAACTCTGTTAGTTGAATGCACAGAACAGAAAGAAGTTTCACAGAATGCTACTGTGTAGTTTATATTTGAATATATTCCTTTTTCCACTATTACCCTCTTAGCGCTCCGAATGTCCACTTGCATTTTCTACAGAAAGAGTGTTCAGAACTGCGCAATCAAAAGTATGGTTTAACTCTGTTAGCTTAATGAACATATCAGAAATAAGTTTCACACAATGCTTCTGTGTAGTTTTTATTTGAAGATATTATTTTTCCCAATAGAGGCCTCTTAGCGCTCATAATGTCCAATTGCAGTTTCTACAGAAAGAGTGTTTCAGAAAGGCTCAATCAAAAGTAAGGTTCAACTCTGTTAGTTGAATGCACAGAACAGAAAGAAGTTTCATACAATGCTTCTGTGTAGTTTATATTTGAACATATTCTTTTTTCCACTATTACCCACTTAGCGCTACGAATGTCCCGTTGCATTTTCTACAGACAGAGTGTTTCAAAACTGCTCAATCAAAAGTATGGTTTAACTCTGTTAGCTGAATGCTCAGATCAGAAAGAAGTTTCACAGAATGCTTCTGTGTAGTTTATATTTGAATATATTCCTTTTTCCACTACTACTCTCTTAGCGCTCCAAATGTCCAGTTGCATTTTCTACAGAAAGAGTGTTCAGATCTGCTCAATCAAAAGTATGGTTTAACTCTGTTAGCTGAATGCACAGATCAGAAAGAAGTTTCACAGAATGATTCTGTGTAGTTTATATTTGGAGACATTCCTTTTTCCACTATTACCCTCTTAGCGCTCCGAATCTCCACTTGCATTTTCTACAGAAAGAGTGTTTCAGAACGGCTCAATCAAAACTAAGGTTCAACTCTTTTAGTTGAACAAACAGAACAGAAAGAAGTTTCACACAATTCTTCTGTGTAGTTTTTATTTGTAGACATTCTTTTTCCCAATATAGGCCTCTTAGCGCTCAGAATGTCCAATTGCAGTTTCTACAGAAAGAGTGTTTCAGAACGGCTCAATCAAAAGTAAGGTTCAACTCTGTTAGTTGAATGCACAGAACAGAAAGAAGTTTCATACAATGCTTCTGTGTAGTTTATATGTGAACATATTCTTTTTTCCACTATTACCCACTTAGCGCTACGAATGTCCAGTTGCATTTTCTACAGACAGAGTGTTTCAAAACTGCTCAATCAAAAGTATGGTTTAACTCTGTTAGCTGAATGCTCAGATCAGAAAGAAGTTTCACAGAATGCTTCTGTGTAGTTTATATTTGAATATATTCCTTTTTCCACTACTACGCTCTTAGCGCTCCAAATGTCCAGTTGCATTTTCTACAGAAAGAGTGTTCAGATCTGCTCAATCAAAAGTATGGTTTAACTCTGTTAGCTGAATGCACAGATCAGAAAGAAGTTTCACCGAATGATTCTGTGTAGTTTATATTTGAAGACATTCCTTTTTCCACTAGTACCCTCTTAGCGCTCCGAATCTCCACTTGCATTTTCTACAAAAAGAGTGTTTCATAACTGCTCAATCAAAAATATGCTTTATCTCTGTTAACTGAATTTACAGATCAGAAATAAGTTTCACAGAATGCATCTGTGTAGTTTTTATTTGAAGATATTTTTTTTCCCAATTTAGGCCTCTTAGCGCTTAGCATGTCCAATTGCAGGTTCTACAGAAAGAGTGTTTCAGAACGGCTCAATCAAAAGTAAGGTTCAACTCTGTTAGTTGAATGCACAGTACAGAAAGAATTTTCACAGAATGCTACTGTGTAGTTTATATTTGAATATATTCCTTTTTCCACTATTACCCTCTTAGCGCTCCGAATGTCCACTTGCATTTTCTACAGAAAGAGTGTTCAGAACTGCGCAATCAAAAGTATGGTTTAACTCTGTTAGCTTAATGAACATATCAGAAATAAGTTTCACACAATGCTTCTGTGTAGTTTTTATTTGAAGATATTATTTTTCCCAATAGAGGCCTCTTAGCGCTCAGAATGTCCAATTGCAGTTTCTACAGAAAGAGTGTTTCAGAACGGCTCAATCAAATGTAAGGTTCAACTCTGTTAGTTGAATGCACAGAAAAGAAAGAAGTTTCATACAATGCTTCTGTGTAGTTTTTATTTGAACATATTCTTTTTTCCACTATTAAACACTTAGCGCTACGAATGTCCAGTTGCATTTTCTACAGACAGAGTGTTTCAAAACTGCTCAATCAAAAGTATGGTTTAACTCTGTTAGCTGAATGCTCAGATCAGAAAGAAGTTTCACAGAACGCTTCTGTGTAGTTTATATTTGAATATATTCCTTTTTCCACTACTACTCTCTTAGCGCTCCAAATGTCCAGTTGCATTTTCTACAGAAAGAGTGTTCAGATCTGCTCATAAAAAGTATGGTTTAACTCTGTTAGCTGAATGCACAGATCAGAAAGAAGTTTCACAGAATGATTCTGTGTAGTTTATATTTGGAGACATTCCTTTTTCCACTATTACCCTCTTAGCGCTCCGAATCTCCACTTGCATTTTCTACAGAAAGAGTGTTTCAGAACGGCTCAATCAAAACTAAGGTTCAACTCTTTTAGTTGAACAAACAGAACAGAAAGAAGTTTCACACAATTCTTCTGTGTAGTTTTTATTTGTAGACATTCTTTTTCCCAATATAGGCCTCTTAGCGCTCAGAATGTCCAATTGCAGTTTCTACAGAAAGAGTGTTTCAGAACGGATCAATCAAAAGTAAGGTTCAACTCTGTTAGTTGAATGCACAGAACAGAAAGAAGTTTCATACAATGCTTCTGTGTAGTTTATATTTGAACATATTCTTTTTTCCACTATTACCCACTTAGCGCTACGAATGTCCAGTTGCATTTTCTACAGACAGAGTGATTCAAAACTGCTCAATCAAAAGTATGGTTTAACTCTGTTAGCTGAATGCTCAGATCAGAAAGAAGTTTCACAGAATGCTTCTGTGTAGTTTATATTTGAATATATTCCTTTTTCCACTACTTCGCTCT